>NC_140652.1:17651466-18107466 GCF_978046115.1 Saccoglossus kowalevskii | reverse complement strand
GAAAAATGAAAATAATGTTCCCTGTAACTTAGACTCGTATTGATCAAGGCATTTTAAAAATCATGGGTGTTAACTCCCCTCAAGTTATGACCCGTTGTCCCCTACAGAATAATGGTTGCATCTAATATTAAAATAAAGATGGCGGAGTATAGCGTTGATTCATCTCGTTCTACTCTGGATTACTTGGAGTCAATAAAGATCCTAGAAAGTTAGTATTTATATGCCTGTGTGTTTTTTTTTTGTTTGTTTTTTCACTGTCTTTGACTTTCCCAGTATGTTTGTTGCTGTTGACAACAATTCAGTCCTCTGCCAGGCTTCAGTCAATGTTTTTCTTCACTACCTACCCAACTCCTCGTCGGGCACTATGTAGCTGGTGTGGTATATTTATCACAGACAGTAGGGCAATTGTCACATTTAGTGCTCCAAGAAAATATTCTCTGTCCATGTGTATTTATATAAATAGATGCAGTTTCTTTGGCTTGAATAACGAT
This sequence comes from Saccoglossus kowalevskii, assembly GCF_978046115.1. Lineage (NCBI taxonomy): Eukaryota > Metazoa > Hemichordata > Enteropneusta > Harrimaniidae > Saccoglossus > Saccoglossus kowalevskii. The sequence continues at coordinate 18,106,975 of NC_140652.1, read as the reverse complement.
CACTGGCTTCGTACATACAGGTATACTGGTTTACCTGTTTCTAGTTGAAATATAGCCAATCTTATTAACCAAGACAGTTGGACATTTGCCACATGTCACAACACTCATTTCCAAGTGCCATAGCTTGAAACAAGTAGTCAAATCTGATATTGGCTGGAGCTTTAGTTTATATGGACATGGTAAATGAATGGCAAACTAGATGGTCAGAAAGTAATAAAAATAATCACAGCTTTACTCCACCCACCCCACTATGAAGTAAAAGGCTGTTTATAAGGCCATGTATGATGGTTTCATTTTTCTTATGGAAAACAATTTTAATTAAAAACTTCTATGCTCCTGTACCCAACCGTGGGGGTTCATCACACTAAACAACAGGTGTCACTATTACTAAGATAAATGTACTTTTTTTTCATTAAAATTACTGATATATATATATATATATATCAAATTTATTGCAATAATGTTATTGCTATAATTGTTATTACTTGCTAGACGTTGGCGACGAATAAATACAAATCACGGGTCAAATTATTTATTGAATAACAACTATGTAGATAAAGTAATAACGGTGATCTATAAACATGACTATATTGCCGTGAAACAAGTGGCGATTTTATGACTAGTATTAGTATTCTGAAAACATTATTCGATGTAACGATAAAATAGACGATTTTAACATGTAACAGCGGTATTCAATATATTGTGAACCTTGGTGCAATAAATATATATTGGTGATTGTGGATATACCTCTATTTACGAAAACAAACTATTACAGACAACTTTTGCATTGGTCAACTCTAACAATTCATTGGAGTGTACACTGATGTGATGCTTATTTTAGCGACAAGACATAGTGTTCCCACTGCCAATTCAGGTATAACGCAAATGATTTGAACAACCCATTCATACCATTTGACTTCGAAGGATACTCTAAGGTTTTTACGAAGATACCTCAAGGTATGCACGAAGACAGTACAGCGGCAGTATCGACCGACTCGCAGCGGAGGTCGATGCGACAGCGTACTGTTTAGAATAGAATCAGCGAACTTCTTTGTATGGCGTCCGGTCAAACCCTGGTGGCAGCCATGTTTGTTTTTATTATTAAAGGACACTTACTTGCGTAATCGTTCTATATTTGGATTACGCATTCCCTTATAAATGGCAGGATGAAAATAGTAAAATACCGCAGAATTACGGTACGCTGTAACCTATGGTGTTACGGTGACAGATGTATAATAATGTCAAGTATGTGATTAATAATATACTCTGTGCGACAATATATGATAGTGTCTAAATTCGATTTAATGTGACGAACGACGTAAAATGCACATTCATTCTGCCCATAGCATGTTGTGGTCTTTCATACAGCTTGTCAATATTGAGTTCACTGTTGTTCACATCTGATAATGTGGTTATATCACCTTTAAACATTCATAATATGGTATAATTTTAATATGTCTTGTGTCTATTTCTAGAATGAAGCCGGCTACATGATACGGTCTTATTTTGAACATTTGGCTGCAGGAGAGCATGGAAAGCTCATAAACAACACTCCATATTCTGCATGGATTTCAGAAACATTTGACCAGGTTCCCTGGATACAAATAAATCTATTACAAATGAACAAAATTTCAGCGATTGAGCTCAGTGATGTATTCTATCATGACATTATCTACTACATACGTGCTTATACGTTGCTATACAGTGAGCAAACCTGGATAACGACGACCTCAGATATCGGTGTTTTTGATTCTCAAATGGTTTGTGAAATTGCGTTATTATTATACACAATATGTTCTTTGTGTAAATGATTACTGTAAAATACTTTTTTTTCGCTTAGAATTACTTTACGCTACTTTCACTGAAGGAATGATTGACTGTAAAATGAAATTAAGCTCGTCAGTGAAAATACATTCCAAACAAAACACCAAAAATGTCTTTTCAGCAGTAAAACACTTTTTCGGGTTGCTACCGAATTTAACAGTGCAATACAGAACATATCATCGTGCTGAAAGAGTATGCCTTTTGGATTAGTTTCATTTTCGGTTGTTACCATTGCTACATTCGATCAGCTGTGCTAAATTCATTCAACTTTCATAATGTATTTCAGCCGAAATCAACTCCGTCCGCTTTCTTCGACACCTCAGTGTGTACGTGTTTTTCGCACGCTGTCTTAAATTGATCTAAAATATCGCTTTTGGGTACTTTTGCTTCAAAACTGTTTGATATGCCTTTTCACAGATTTGTTTCCTGTTTAGATATTCAGACGCACATATGATGAATCAAGAAGTTTCATATCAATGTGTCCAGTCATATTGGCTTTAAGTATTAGAATCCTGCCAATAAAACGTCAGTTTGACAAACACATTGGTTCATACATTGAACTTTATATTGACGATACATATAATGGTAAGAGGGTATTTTTTCCCATTACTTAACTGGTTATCCAATCATATATCTATTTATTTGGATTATGAATATATTGCGAGAAATGGTGTATAATGGCATTTATTTGAATTGGCCGTTTGTGCATTATCGAGGAGAATAAAGAATATATTAATATTAGGTGAAGTTAAACACGTTAAACAAGTAGATACAACGTAAGTTTTCTGAATGCTTCTGGAATCATTCGATATATTTGAGACAATATATTTTCTATGTACATGATATAAGGCCACTGAATAGTAACAATACGATAAAATGTATGAAAAATAGAATGACAAACAAACATTGAAGGCTATATTTTTTATTCTCCCATTTCAAAGAAAAATAACCCTTAACCATGTAAGAAATTATCACTCGGGTCTGTAATTCAATAAGATATTTTGACCCCGAGTCCTAAAATGAGGAATACAACAAATCAGGACGATTTAAGTACAATATTCTAGTGTCATCTTGTTGCTGTGTTTCCATTTTGCAACCAACTACTGACTGTGTAATACCCCCAAAGGAAAATTGCAAGCACATTGTGTTGGGAACTGGATAGTGAAGCATGGCCTGTCATAACAACATTACATTTCAACATTATGGATGAGTAAATAGTAACCCACATCAGAGACAATATATTCAAAATGCAAAAAGCCGTGTACTCAAAATACAACATGGTGTTTTAGTGATGTGAAAAACGAAATGATTGATATGATAAAGTGTGAGCATGGCAACAATATTTATGGACACAAATGTGTTCATTACAATTACAAAAGCATGTTTTTATCATATTTTCGCATGGATACATTTATTATATAATAATTAAATTTGTTTTACCAGATGGTGTTATTACATTTTTTTGAACTTTGGGTTAACATAACTTCTATTTATTTTTTATTCAATTTTTTTTATATACATTATATATTTTATATGCAACGAAAAATGAATGTTGGTCCGTTTTGATATTGAATACATTTTACGCAACTAAGATAAAATTAGTACTGGTATATCTTATTCAGTGAGCTGCAGCCCAGGCGGGATAGTAACTACTGATTTTAGGCCATTCAACTCAAGAATTTGACAAATATGAATGTAATTAACAAAACAAAATTGACAACTAACACGTATTTGCACAAGTGTTTCAATGTCTTATTAAGTAAAAGACCAAAAAATTATGCGTCATTCAACAGGTAGAGTGAATATAATAAGCTACATATTACATCATATTACACACTAGTCACACACGTTCATTAACTTGATTTGACGTTCATACATGGGATTTTTATAGATTTATTAGAAGGTAATTTAGCCCTAATCCAATTTTGAAATAGAAACATATGTACGATACAGACATGGATTTGTTTGCATCCCTACGACCTAGGTATAGACTGGCATTATATTATTCTATGGTACGTCCAGGACAAGATGTGGAGTTCATATAGCAATAGCAATCTCTTGGTTGGCATGTTGAATATTCAAATTTACCCAAAGCTTCTATGGAGCATTCCTTCTTGGCACATGTTATATAACCTAGTTTTGTACTATTATGTGTTGTTTTGTTTTATTGTCTTTTATTACTTTTCTGTGTTTTTAATTTACTAAACTGTACATACGTAATCTTCCCTTAAATAATACCAAAATGTGTACACATTTCAATTACGTTAGTTTGCAGCCGGCTTATAATATTGTATTTACAATTTTTGTTTTATATAGTGACAATGGAGATGCTATTATCTGAGTTTTATACCAGAACAGATCAACAATTTCAATGGGGTTCCCACGACATGGAACTTATGCAAGGGTACTCAGAGTTCACTTATTATTTAACAGACTTTTCAGAATGCTACATGCTTTGTATCACTGAACCGTATTTTTTCTGCGGTTTTATGTCGTTCTCTTTTATTCTCAATGTGTGTACGTACGGGGCCACGCCTTATTGGAAGGTTAATAACAAGCTAACTTTATCAGAATCAAGACAATGGAATTATTATATCCGCATCACTGACGGTGAGTTTTCCACATTTCTTTTTGGCATTGAGAATTTTTTTTATATTTATCTAGACAAATACGCTTTTTTACCAAGTAAAAACATATTTATTGAAGTTATTGTTTATTAAAGAATTGTTGAATGCACGATATAGTTGGTAATTTTATTTCGCTTCATTTAGTCGCAATTCAAGACAGATAATAATATATATATAATATAAAGAATATTACGTTTTTAATATTCTTGTGCAATCAGTAATTACAAGAATTGCATCGGTGTACACATGGAATGCATTTTTGATGAAATAATAATATAATTTATAATCGGTTGTTTTCATTTTTCACACTTTTACAAAAATAAGAATTTCAAAATGTCGAAAAAGGAAATTGTTTATTGTTGTGTCCGAGGCAATAATACATTAGCATCGTTAATCTTCAGAAGGCAAATAAACATGTGAGCCTTAAATTATTAAAAGTTACTATGGTTATGATATCAATCAATTAGACTAGTTTATTAAGATTCCCACTAATTTATTACAGATGTTGTTGATTGCCAAAACATCAGCCGAATTTGTCCAAAAAAGTTAGAGTGTACTGCTGAATATGGCATCATTTCAACTATTGATTTCCCAACACCTTACGGCGGCAAAACATCACGGTGTTCTTGGCTTTTGACAGCGCCAAGTACAGCATATGTTGTACTGGTATTCAAAGGATTTGATATTGGTAGAACGAACGAAATGTGCAACACAGTTTTTGTCGAGGTATACAGCGGTGCTTCTATTAATGGTATTAAGAAAGGCCGGTTCTGCAACCAGCGGCCGCCAACGACCGACATTATGTCTGAATTCAACAATATGCTTGTGATATTCAAGTCTTATGATTGCGAAGACGGAAGTACAGGATTTGTAGCTGAATATACATTCACACACATTGCAATGATTGGCGATATTGTGAATACTACAGGTAATATTTTCATTGTCATACACACTATTCAACTTAAATAATGAGAGTATATTTGATATATTTTTTACTTATCATCTAGATAATTCCACGTTCAATATGTGTATTTGTGAACTGTAAATAGATTGTCGAACGATGTGGCATGAATTCGAGGATTCTTGTTATCAGTTAGTCAGTAAGCCCAAAAAACTATCTTGGAATGAGGCTCAGAATGTGTGCAAATATTGGGGAGGAAACCTCGCCAGCATAACATCGGAAAGGGAGTCTTGGTTCATTCACAGTTTGACGTCAGTCGAAAAATTAGCATGGACTTACATTGGTGAGTAGTAGTATGATATTTAGTAATTTGCATATAAAGTACATGAAATGAAACTAAATATAATATGAAATATAATTAGAATAAATATGAGAAAGCGACGTTATCAGTAGTTTATTTATATTGGTATCTAGGTTTAAATGGTTTGTCAACCGGTGGACAGCTGTACTGGAGTGACGGGCAACCATTGATATACAGTGATTGGGATATAGACGGGTAAATAAAAAGTACATTTTTTTGTCAGCAAAGGTTGTGTCATGGCCTGTTATAGATATCTCTTGATTGGATAAACAATGCTACGACTTGCAGAAGCATTGTTATTGATAATAAGGTTTTGCACTGATCAAAGCATATTAGTAACACAAACACTAGTGCGAATTTGTGACATTTGTTTAATTAGAAATAGTTATCATTTGTTATGTTGTTTTATTGATTTGTATTGTAATTGCTGTTATTCTAGATTCCAACCTGATGGTGGTATCTATGAAAAATGCACTGCTATTTTGTTGACAAGTTTGTATACCTCTCAACACTGGCATGATATATCTTGTACAAAGAAAATGACCAATAGATTTATATGTGAAAGTAAAACACGTCATTTTACAAAAGAGGGTAAGTTATACAGAACATAAAAAAGCCAACTGAAGGCTAACTAAAAGAGATATAATGGCTTACATTTTCCCATTTAATGTATACTGTATTTTAATTTGCATACAGAAAATGTGGACCGGGGTGAATTAAATTCCATTGGTACGTAAACATTTGTTTATCTCTTTGTATACGTCATCAATGTCTTAGGAAAAAAGTCAATATCTGTATTTCTCTCTGTTATATAAATCACACGAAAGTGTCTGCCGATTTTTGATGAAAAATCAATTGTAATTACCAGACATTATGTGAGTGCATTTTACACGTTCTAATTTGAAAAGTCATCACATCGCTTCCCAAGTAAGTCAATAGTATAAGTGGTGTACTTGAGATGATAGTACTGTGGGATAATAGTATGTTTTGGTGATCTGGTGTCTGAACAACAACATTGCAAATGAAGTTTAGATTGTTGAAATACAGCTTTGACTTTGGTTATTATGAAATATAGTTTCTTAAAGACCGTGCATATTACACACAACATGCTATTGTCAATATTATTTGTGAAATAATTTAACTTGAATGGTTTTTGGCTATTTATTATAACATGAGACAGGCTTTCCTGTTGATGGCACAATTAACCCCGTATAAATAGTATTTTATGCAGGCTAATGAGCAGTTTGAGGTGTAGATGCAGTTCGTAGTCATTTAAGTGAATTTTTTTGGCTTTTCATAACTTGGACATTCTCGGCTAGAGATTGTTAAATAAATAGGCGAAAACGATTTTAAAAATATAGAAACAGACACAAACATTATCTTTTTTGAACGCTTAACAACATTTATAAAGTGTACATATATAGTTGAAAAGAAACAAAAGTGAAGACATAATCTGCATAATATGTACTGTATATAACTTATTACAAAACGATAATAAGTTTAAATTTGAGAATATCAGCTAAATTCATTCTGAATGAATGATTAGGCTAATTAGCCATTATCTCCACTTGTGTTTTTCAGTTTGCCCGGGACGTTTAAATTTAAATAGCTCTCACAAATTGTTGATTTTTTCACGTGATACGTTCACACTATGTTCGTCATTTATTTATTAATAAATGGGCGTTCAAGCATTTGCTGTATATTAAATCCTGGTCAGTATTTCATACATCGGATGGCATTGTCCGAGAATTCAAAGCCCTGACGTTCATTTTGAAGAAAAAGCTAAACAAGTTTCAATCTCACCGACCAACCCCCAAAAAACAGAAAATTTACCACACCCTGACACTAGGTGATGTTCAACCGTTCTCCTAAACGAAGTCTTCTTGCGTGAGAACTGTCATGGAGTCGTGTTCTCAATGCCACGGGAGGAGTGTAATGGATTACGTAAAGCCGATGAGATGTATATATATATACATGATAAGTGGGTGGTTTGAGTTGAAGTTCACATTTCCTCAAACTTTTAACTACAACAAAATCCATTGAATGACAAACTGTTTTTCGCGATCCACAGTAAAACTTACCGCGGCTATTGTGGCAAACTAATGCTGTATTGTGCGGACGTGGTTTAATGGTTGACAATGACAATACATATACAGAGAAGTAATAACAAACGAACGAAAGAACTAACTAACGGAAAAAAAGAACATTGGTCGTGTGATGGCGCAGTGCGAAGCTCAACACAAAACAAGTTTCAGTCAGACGACCGTTTTGAAATGGGCCGGAGCCATACCTTCAACAAGCAATACAGTAGAATTTTAGGAATATTTTGCTACACAACGTTTATTCACAGTTTTAAAACTCAAAAGCCGGTAAAATGAAATTGCTTTAGAAGGAAACTAATGTTCATTCTTTCATTCATTCAACTGCAGACGAAATGGCCGATAGAAATCCAACGAACCTTGACCTCTTGAAATACCTCATTCTATAGTGCATTAGTAATATCGGTTATACAACGTACCACGGCTATACAGTGCACTTTGTGACATCGCAACCAATGCATGCTGTCGGCTATTTTCTTTCAGTTTAATTAACCGAGGATTACACGTTTGTGTATTTCGAAACTGAAAAGTCAGATATCGACAGCAGTTGTTTGGCGATTGCATCGCAATGCCATCAGCTGGTATAGCAAACTTATGACCATTTACTTAAGTGTTAAAATATGTAAAAATGTTTTTTTTTTTACTTTCGGCCACTGTGCGGCCACTTTACGCCAAAAGAAGAAATGACACTGTGACCCTGTTTTGCGTGAAAATGAAATCATGCTATCTTGTCTTTTATTTCTTGTATGCGAAAATAAATAAAAAACTATTTCACTGGAAGCTGCGAGGCTGAAAGTTGTCAAAATGACTGTGCCATAAAGGTGAAAACGTTTAATTATCATTTACAAATGTATGTTTTCCTTGCTGTTTGTTTTTATCTTTTTTTAATCTGTTTGGCGTGCTAGGAGTGTATACGTCTGGTAGTTGTTGTAGTTTGCAAGGTTAGTGATCGCGTTTGACGTAAACAACCGGAACTGGAAGTCTTAAACACACTTTCGGGACTTTAAATCACCAACGAGTGCAAGGGTTTCCTATACTTTAAAAGCGTGTTTTGAGTACTTTCCACTATTAACAGAGCTCCGAAAATTAATCACTATCTTATTACAAATGGATCAGCAACTGATATATGTTTTCTAATAACAGAACGTGGTACCTGCCCAGGTCATCTATATCAGTGTGGAAGTGGAGAATGCATTCATTACTCCGATGTTTGTGACCAGAATCCAGACTGCTATGACAAATCAGACGAACTATTATGTGGTATGCTTTATGTACTATATATTGTTTGGAGATTATATATTGTTTTCTATTATATTTTAAGCTATTATATGTTCTAAATAATATGTTTTTATTCACAGACAAGAGTAAATGTGAAGGATACGAATGTGCAGACAAAACATGCATACCTTTCTCTAAATATTGTGATTTTCGACAAGATTGCAAAGACTCGTCTGATGAAACTGACTGTGGTAAACATATATAAAAGTATTTTAATACGTGGTTTATTTGCAAAACTTTGCACTATATGTATATATAATCTACTACGAAAACTATGAAAAAGCAATTCATAAAAAAGAAAATTTCTTTCTGAGTGAAATCGCGATTAAAGTTTCAAATACTTGGTATTGATTTGAGCATTAAGTGTTAATTATTTACCAGGGTAACGTTTACACTGCGCACCTCAAATAAATGTGACACATTTTGTTCAGATTGTCATGAATTTGTTTATTAATGAATTCACTGAGCAGTTTTCTGTAATGTATTTGTAAGGTTCTGTAGTAAACTGGAACTAGAAGAAAACGCAGCTGTTAAACATCACACTTCCTCCATACAATTTATACACGAACGTAGTCAGAAATAAAACAATATAGAACACTGTTCTCTCGTTATATCTTGAATCTCAAAATACGTTAACAATTTTACAGATTTTTCAGTTTGTGAAAATGGAAAGAATTTGTTTACATGTGAAAATGGTCAATGCATTGAAATCAACAAGCATTGTGACATGACAGTTGATTGTTATGACGGGAGTGACGAGGATTGTATACTGACTGGTGAAAACTACATAGCTTGCAATGGTGTCGAATGTTTTGAAGGCATTTGCTTACCTTCAACGGTGATATGTGATGGTGTCACTGACTGCGTTTATTGTGAGAAAGAGACATCTCCAGATGAAGCACATTGTGGTAAGTTCATAGTCAGCCATATCTGACAATTAATGTTACTGTTTCCATATTCCATAGTGTAAAACATAAGCAAAGATGGCAATTCAACAAATGGCAATTCCAAATAGTTCGTTTAAAAGCATATCTATAGATGTAGATACTAATGCACGGTCACCAAACGTTCATTGTAAAAACATCTGGTATTAGTACAAACAAACGAACATTGACAAGTTTGCATAAGCAATCATTTTTAAAACAAATTGCCATATATTTTTGACATCACAATAGCGAATTCCACATTGTCAAATCAAATTATTTTGTATTATCATTTTTCAGCAGCATTGGAAATTAAAAACATTTGGGCGTGGTAGAATCCAAGACCTTCGAAATATAAACATTTTTCAGGACATCCAAATACAAACGAACATGCCCTTGTCGATATTTTTACTTCAGCTAATTATTACCGAAGTATGGTTGCAGGATAGGGTGCCTTACGTGGAATACGGTTACTTAATATTCTGCTCCGTAGTCCCCCACAATTATTTGTTCAAGAATGGTTACAATTTAAAATTAAAAATCGCATATACATTGTCACACGCAACGTAATATTACCGTAATTGGTATAGTATAGGTGTGATGGTTCAAATACCAAAATGACAACAGTAACATAAAGACTTCCCTGGCGGCGATGATAACATACGAACACGGAGTCAACAGATGAGGTTTCAACTGGTACTGGTATTATTATACTCTGCAAACATCAAGTACAATAACTCGGTAAAACTCCAAACCTCCAATAACTAGATACTTAAACTCCAACACAATTCAACGAGATCTCCGATCTGATCTCAGTGCTGAACAACTCCCCTATATATACTCACACTGTCTATAAATAGACCTTTACATCAGCATACATAATGAGTCTGGAACTTACTACAAATTTCTAGAATGTTCCATTAACTTCTATTGCCTCCTACAGTGTTCTATTACCTATTCAACCAGTTTCTAAAAATTCCACCCAGACACAGTACGGTTCTAGAACATTCTCAGTCACACGGAAGTGGCAAACAAGTCGTATGCGACATACATATATTGTCATGTTCGTATTAAGACTAACTGCACAAGAATGCTGGCATGTCGTATTAAAATATTATTTAAAGAAAAGGCCATATAAATTGTATTTTATCTTAGGTCTCAATGGAACACAACTAATTTAAGACATGTAATCAAATTCAGGTTGCCTATAAACACTGTACTTTAAATTGTAATTATTGTACTGTGGTATACCATATGCATGCTTCGTTACAGATTATCATTCCAACGAACATTGTGCAGCAAATCATTTGCCATGCAAGAATGGCGCGTGTTTTGATTCAAGTCAAAGATGCCTTTATGATTTAGATGCCAATAATTATATAGTTGGTTGCAGAGACGCTACTCACCTTGAGAACTGTAGTAAGTAGAAGCTTTGGTTAAACGCAATTATGTTATTTAAGCTACATCGTACAATGTCAACAAATGTAATGTCAGCTGTATAACCTCCAAGTGTAGGATGTACGTTTTATAATGTAGAGTACGAAATCGTCGATACTATTATGTCCTTCTCTTATGAGGGTATTATTAGAAAATAATAACTTGTAGAATAAACTTAGGTAACAAAGTGTGTACATACCAATTCATATAAGTGATCCCATTCCACAACCCCTGTTCCACAACCAAGATGCTTATGTTTAAATCATGGTGTTTACATCATTTTACATCTAGACAACAACAAAAAACAATATCTGTTAAATAAATCTTTATTTGTATAGGCCCTGGTAGAATACCCATTGGTAAAATGAGATATTGATGAACAATATTAAATGTATGGTGAAATTAAAGTATACTAACGATTTCAGTTTTGCCATAATTGAATGACTGGAAAGAAAATGATTATTAGAGTCATAATTTCTAATGTGTGATTGCTAAGAACACCACCAGCGTTTCTTAAATAATTATTTTACAATCATTCAGCAAAGGAGCAACATTCATTTTCATTGGAATTGCGAAGATTTGTTGAATTTGGAACATATTTGAATAATATGTTGTCAATCAGAAATTTCTGCGTATTTAAAATTGTAGTATACTTTTGCATTAGTCATGTTCTTGACAATTAGTTAAAATCGCAACAAATTACTATTTATTTATAATCAATTAGAACCATGTATGCAATTGTATATATTTATTTGAACATGCAAAAAACATATTGAGCTCAATCGCGGACAATCAATTCTGTAACCATTACAAATACATATATTAGTTATTTCTTGTTTAGACATTGTGGAAATTAAATTATCTGCAATTTTGGTAATTTTTAAGGTAATTCAGTTTGCCCAAGTGGTACGTACAAGTGTCAGAACAGTTACTGCATTCCAATACATAGAATATGCAATGATGTAATCGACTGTCCTAGCAAAGAAGATGAACAGAACTGTGGTAAGATGAAACTATTTTCATTTTACGATATGTGAGACACATATAATTTACCTGGCCAAATACAACAGTGTTTTTTAACAATTGTAACAACTTACACATGTAAATATATACATTTGATGTAAGTATTTATTTATTTATTTGAGCGATAAATAAAAAAAACAATTATGGCCTAAATATTGATAAGTAAATAATTTGTGTACAAAACAATGTAACAATATAGAATTGTGATCAGTCGATGTCAGTTATGGACAATTATGGAATGACATATATGCATTTTTAATTATCTCAGTCGTCGTGCAGTGTTGTTCACGTTATGAGTGTCATATATATGTAACTCAGGTACAGGTCATGTGTATTTATGTGAAACCATTTGAGATGCAGGTAAACGGTTAATCAAGTATGGTTTTAGTAACATATTTCAATCTATATATTTGAGAATTACAATTTTCATCGCCATCGTATATATTTTAGTGAACATTCCTTATTACAGTTTTTGTGAATGCACAGTAATGTCATCTTTTACAGAATCATACAGGTGTATCAATGGAACTTTTAAATGTAAAAATGAAAACATCTGTATTGCAAAAGATTATATATGTGATGGAATTGCACACTGTAAAGATGGTGGCGATGAACAATACTGTGGTACGATTCAATTGTTTAATAATAAAGTACAATAAAAACACAGACAATACAATAAGAATGTAGACTTTCAGTTTTATTACTGATAGTAAAATATCCTCAAGAGCTCTATATATTTTTAAAATTCATGTGTTTGATATGTTCATGTAAACAACTATTGGAATGTTTATTAATATTGATATCCTGTTTCAGATTTCAATTGTCCAAGGGAGTGCGAGTGTAAAAGTTATGACGTAAACTGCGCAAGCGAAACATTTTTTCCATTTACACAATTACATGAGAATAGTCGAAGTGTGTAAGTTGTCATTTACACCTAAATATTAATTGTGCACCGATATTCAATCATTAAACTCGAAAAGTAATATATAAGCATGGATTAGAGAATGTTTTGTCAATGCGGTCTTCCACCTGTTATGACGCAATAAGGTAGAAGTCTACTCATCAATTATTTTGACACTATTATAACACTTTACCACAGTTATTATGCAATATCTCAACATCTAGCCTGGTGACATAGGATGACAAAATCATATATTGTTAATGTTGGAGTATTTTTTGTTGTTCTGAATTATTTAAAAAAATTGGGTTTTAAAAAGTGTCAAAATTGCAATTTTACTGTAACATTGTGTTATCTGGACTTGTTCTAAAAATAGCAATTTTAAAGAAATATTAGGACACGTTTCTCAAAAAAACATGACTGTAACACCCAACATAATGCTATTTCATTGTACCATGAAATATTAGCTTCATGATTGTACGTAATATACTAATGAACATTGTCATGCGATTTGAGACCAATTTTGTCAAAAATATCACTAAGCTTCTACCTTAAGTTCTTTTCCGCTTTAGTAGAACAAACAATATATCTTGGCACATCGGCATTGTATACCCATAAAACATTTTTTTGGAATCATATTTTTTTTATCTTTTAGCAACATTAGTAATATGAAAAGAAATGGTAATGAAAGTCTAATTCAGTTCGGAGATGAAATGCAATATTTAGGGGAATTGTAAGTATGACTTGCTTTAAATGTATTGAAATATATTTGCATAGATATTACATGAATGTGTATATAAAGTAAAACCCAATCATTCATAATAGTATATCAATTTACACACCATAATATTACTATAATATTACATGAGTAGAATTAATATTAGCTTTCAGCTACTTCTTGATTAATTTTCATTAATTCGAAACATGATTAAAAATCCTAGTAATTTTTAGTTCTGCGTTTAATGGTGAACTTACGTGACCAAATTGATACGCAATATTTATATACAGAATTTAGCAAAAATACGGAATATAACAAGCTGTAAACATTTTTGTTATTAAACAGCCAGGACAATCTCTCTCTCAATTTTGAGATTTCATTGAATTGACTGCTAGATAGTTGAATATAAATTTCAATACAATATATCCCACAAAAGATAGGTTTATATGCGAACCTGTGAAAAACATTTCTTGTTGAATATTACAGGGACATCTCTTCCAATAGACTACAAGAATTATCTGATGAACTGTTCAATGGAATGAATAATCTATTGCATCTGTAAGATAAGTATTATCCATATTTATAACTATATCCATATTTCCCTTAAACGACGGGGTTATAAGACAAGCAGTTCTATTATTTGACAGCGACGTTAATATGTTGACATGAATTGAACTCATGAGTTAAAACTAGGAAGTCAGTCATTACAACCAAGGCATTTCGAAATTGTGAAATTACAATAATAACATCGATAATAATGTTTGCTATGCCGGATTCAAGATAGTTATGGTTCTTTATTTTGCAAATGTTCTATAATATAGGCGTTAAAAATCTGGATTTCGTATTGAGTGCCCTATAGATATTTATTTGTAGGCATCAAGTATTGGCTACCCATTTATCACCTGTATCATGCACTATAAGTGACATGAGGCAATGTATTATTTTACAATGTTACAGTAAATCTGAATGCACGCACTTTGAAATCGGCAAACTGACAAAACAAAGTTTGTTTGATGAATTATTTTTTCAAAAAAAAATTGTTCAATAGTTTAATTTTTCAACATGCGTTTTCGTGTTGAAGCGCATTTGAAGGTTTTAGTAAAAGTGTCTTATATGGAACGATTCTCATAGTAGTTTCTCAAAACGCATGTTATAAACATGATATTGTTGTGACAGTGTATGACAGTACCCCAAACCCTCCCCGTGGCTTTCGTTGCGTATGGAAGTTATTTTCACGAGTGACGCGGTGTATCCTGCAGCCTACAGCAGAATACACCGCATCTCGAGTGAAAATAACTTCCATACGCAACGAAAGCCACGGGGAGGGTGTGGGGTTCTGTTATTATTACATATGTTCCATATTTGATTGTTTCATATTAAAGTAAGAACGTGCAACAAATCGGATGGAATTTAGGTCGGGGAACCCCATTGCCCATTAATATGTTCCAATATAAGTGTTACGCCCTAGCAGCGCGTGTCAGTGTAGAACGTGCCCGGAGAACACGAGTCACTGTTTGTTTGAAATTAAAATAATCAGACGTCTAATCTGAGTCACTGTCCGAATAAATAAATCGTTGACGTTCAGTTGGGACCAAGACAGAATCAGAATTTGAACTGGACGACTATGATACACAGTTTATGTTGAAGTTAAAAGTTCCGCTACAGAATTGTGCATTGGCAAACATGCCGTGCAACTGTTGTACTCCACAGACCGGATGACTTTCGTCGACAGCGGTTGTCGCTGAGCTGCACGCTACAACTTCGTGCGTGATGTTGCTTGCTGGTCGTGGATTGACTGAGTCTTGATTACCGGTTAAAATGTTGCACTTTCGGCGTTGTTAATTGTTATTTGGAACTGAGTAACGCCGCAACGTCGCCAGCAGAAACCTGGTATCTCGATGCTGATGGTTGCGGCTGCATAGTAATCGCTGATTTTACTGCTGGTGGATCTTCTGAGTGGCCTTCAAGGTTTATAAAACTCAGTTTCCAGGTGGTCAACATAGATTAAGTTCTCCCAATCGTAGTATTCCATGTGATGTACACCGAACACGCCAAAAATGTTGCCTGACGATTTGAACTGGACAAAAATAGCAGACGAAAATGTGTTTATAAAATAAAAATAGTTCGGTAGCCAAAGGAAATACCATGTTCATTTTTGCATGGGTGATATGCAAATTAGTTGTTGTCAAAATAAGTGACTGGCTAAAAGTACCATTACTGTTGTTCAAATTTCATTTCACTCGGCAAGTATATTCATGTACCCCAAGAGAAAAATATCATACTTCTTAATGTTGTTTATTTCTGCTATGTTTCGAAAAACGGTACTCCTGAAGGGACTACTTTGTTTGCTCTCAGACCTCATTTGCATATGAGGTGTGGAAATACCGATTTTGATTTCAGGGACGAATCAAAATAAACTGCAGTACATATGTAATAATAATATTTATCCTTTAGTCATTTTCAAATGTTTTTTGTCAAAAGCTCAAAAACTATAACAATTAGTACACTCGTTTAATGAATAGGAAATTACACGATCACCTAATGTATATTCATCCCCCTTGTGCTTTTTCAGGCACCTGCAAAATAACAGTCTACAGCGATTGTCGAGTTCAACATTACAAGCACTTAGGCGATTGCGATATTTGTAAGTAACTAAACGAACAAAACACTTTTTCTATTCATGTCCTTTTTCATTGGAATTGACACCACTATAAATTATATTCTACAGAGATATTCGCTGGAACAACTTAAAATTTATATCAGAGAATGCATTCACTGCTATGAAGTATTTACATACATTGTGAGTACTATTACGTTTTATATTTAGTTAGTCATCCAAAGCCTAATATATAATATGATTATTTTCATTTCATGGTATTTTGTATTAAAAAGATGTATTTCTTACATAGATATACAGACGAATATGTATTTTGCTGCATTGCCAAAAAACATATTACGGATTTGAAGAATTGTTTACCAATGCCAAATGTGATTTCATCATGTGATGGACTTCTCAGAAATACACTTTTACGAGTAATTATTTGGATTGTCGGAGGAGCGACACTTGTCCTTAATGTCGGATTTCTTATTTGGAGACTACGGAAAATAGTAAAAACCAGAATTATGAAAGTAGAAACTTTGTTTCTTTTTATAATGACTGTTTTTGATGTCATGATGGGTATCTATTTATTCATAATTGCAATCGCTGATGTGTTTTTTGGAAATCTATATTACGTATATGATATTGTGTGGAGACAGGGTGGAGTTTGTGTGTTTATTGGAATTCTTGTCATGTTCTCCAGTCAATGTTCAATGTTCATATTAACATTGATGACAGTTGATCGATGCTTGGTTATTGCCTTTCCATACAAAAGATGGAAAATGAGCAAATCATCTGCACTTATTTTTGTGTCAGTTGGAATTATTATGTCGTTATTTCTGGTATTACTGCCTACATCTGGCATCTCTTATTTTGGTGATAGCTTTTATGGAATGAGCAGCATCTGTTTACCTCTACCCTTTCGTCACGATCACCCCCCAGGATGGGAATACTCTGTAGCGTTTTTCCCGTTGATAAATTTGTTTCTTGTCATAGTGATTTGCATTTGCTACAGAATCATTTATAATGCCACACGCCATATTGGAAGTGCCGTCAGAAGCACACGTAAAGTAACAAACATGAAAACACTAAGTAAAATGTTTACAATTGTATTTTCGAATGTCTTCTGTCAAGTGCCCATATTCATTGTTTCTTTGCTTGGTGCTTCTGGTGTACCGATACCTGGTATAATATATCCCTGGGTGGCTGCAGTTGTTCTCCCTATCAATTCGGTCATTAATCCAGTGTTGTACACAGCAATGTCTAATGATTTCACGTTCATCAACATGAGTGCAATCCGAGAAAAACAACGCATGAAAAAACGGCTAATGACAATTGGTAAGAAATTTATATTTGATAATATTATTATGATAGTGTCTTAATGTCTTAACAACTCTTTTATTAAACCTATTTTGATACTCATCAGTTATGATTACCTTTGGTATTTGTTTGATTTGTTGATTGCTTAGGCGATTAAGTACATTCGCGATGTAAGGTATAACATTAAGAAATCAACATTTTTATTATTCTAACTAATTGAATGTAATATTTGTTTAATATTTCTAGGCGCAGAATTCATACACACGCAATATCGTTTCATACTCAGCACTCGGTTGTGCCGCACTTCGATTTTCCACAGTTTAAAGGGAATGTCGAAATATCGGATGGACAAATATTCAGCATGCGGCGCGTGCTACAAAACAGACGTTGTACACATGATAGAAGACATAAATGATGCTCTTGTAGTTCTCCACGAAGAGGCGTTATGTCATGGGAGTATAAGTCGTGACAGTTGTGTCATTGATAAAAAGGGAAGTGTAAGTACCCAATTTGATTGCATATGTTAGCACTGACCCAAACGTATAAACGTGTTATAAACAACCTAATTTATAAATGTAATGAATTAATACATTGTACAGTAATAAGAACAGCGATGACTTGCATGTGGAAAGCCAGTAGGTACCCTCACGATATTTCTTATCCATTTCATTATTTCTTCTAGGATTCGTACTACGGCGCTTTTCTTTTGATTGAAGATGTTATGGAAGAAGCTACCCCGACAGGTATTCTAAACGACCGTCAGCAATTGAAAATGGTATCCAATTACATTGAGTCCGAAACTAAAAGAAAGTTGTAGTAGTAGTCAAGACTAACTTAATATTTGAATTAAAGGTAACACTATACAATAGATTTTGAGTTTGAAATGTCATGGTTTAATCTTATGTTGGAAGTTTTTGTAATATTGTGACTATAAAAAGATGTAAATAAAAAAAACTTGCATATTCAAGTATTATTTCAGGATAGTAGTATAGTGCAAAGTTAAATTAATTTCATAATATAGTGAATATTATGATATTAAGCGACTGGTTTGTTCAATATTACTGTTAACTTCAATATTATTCGTATGATTTTTTGTGATATTACAATTTCATCAAAAAGGTTTGGTTGTTTGCCTGTTTTTGAAGATTTTGTTTTGTCGATGTTTTTTTTGTACTATGAATATTCGTGAGTATTTAATGTAATACTAAGCGTATTGGTATTAATATATACATGTATAAATATATAACTATTTTGAATAAAATATAATATAGCTATCAGTAGAGGATATATTATTTGTGTATTTAATTTTTTACATGGCTATATCATGGGTAATAATCAGGCATACATGTTTATTGTGTGACATGCTGATATAATTCAATTGCCTTGCTTTTCAAAGAGGCATCACGAATCACGAGTGAAATGGAGGTATTTTTATACGAGTTGTCTTGTAATACCTTTTTCATAATCTATTCTGGATCTATTCCACCCATCTGGATTTGATGTGAATAAAGTGACGATGATTGTGCAACAGATGTTGTCGTTGCTTCAACTTTCGATAGTTATATTTCAGACATTACATGACAGAACCACATATATACGCGTATATATGCATCATTAAATAAGTTTGTTGTCATCTGTGCTATATATGACATGTCCGGACTGTATGTAGATACAAATATATAACACTACTTGAATACTTTACAGTTTCGAAAATTCTTTTTTATGAATGATAATGCAGTATTTTTAAGAATTTAAAAAAATATGCATTATAGTTACTGTTAACAAATGAGTTACTGAACACACTACATATTTTGTTATTCAGCTACGTTGAGTCATAACTCAAGGCAAAAGAAACGCGCAAATATAGGAAATATAGCATAGTTCTGAATTAAATTTCTTGTGTAACCGGTTATTATGGTGATTATTATTGGTGTGCGAAATAAATATATTTCGTGATGAATTATTGTTATTATATTTCTGAACTTTCTTTTCATTTTTTTTCCAAATATATTATAACATTACTACACGTTAATCTAATTATTATAATGACATTATTGTATGCACTTTTAATTGTGCACTTCAACAAACTATCATACTTTGTGATTGATTACTCGTTCTTAGACAGATTATATCAGGAAGTGTATTGATATTTCAAATATTGTTGAGTTTAGTGAAGAATATATTTAATCTTTATCACATGTTTCTGATTTTTGTTGTCAATGTTTTACTGTGTGAATACTTATTACTGGTGCAAGCGGTAGGGTATATGATCACGCCAAAAACTGATAGCACGGTTTTGGTCACCGATGTCCATATATAACTCTTTTGTACATTAATTGTTGTGGATGCTCGGTGACTGATTATACCATCTCGTACAGCACATTAATTTCTGTACTACTGTGTTCAATGTACTATGTATGTATATTGTCCCATGTATTACTGCCGCCGTGCGTGGCAAAAAACGGTTGCTAGGACGTTGGTAGCGCCACGCACAACGGTATGATGTAAAACGTTATACTTTTGTCGTTTCCGGTTTCAAATCCCACTCTCTAATTTGTGCACTCTAAGCACGCAACAAGCAGTGTACACAACCTCCGTTAGGTGCTAGCTTTTGAGTCACATTTGGTAAAAATAGAACCATTAACAGGCATATTTTACATTTTCCTTCATGTCTGAAACAAATATTATGCAGTGAGTTAGTAAAATAATCCTCACAAATATTATTGTTACTATTAAAATTCTATGATTGAATCAATAGCAACAACGTGTCACTCTCCACCTATTTTTCCTTGCTTGAATGGACCTCCTTGGTCGTATCTCAGCAGAAAAGTTGATAAGAGTATATATTTCATATTCTACCGTACACACCCTCCTTCTGTCCCCAAACAAGCTTCTGACAGTCAGTCTGTGCTTCATCACAAGTGGGTAACTTAAACTTTCGTGAGCCATTAAAATTGAACCCTAGTCCATCGGTCTGGCAGTCATCAACTGTATATTCACTAGATGCTCCAACTTCCCTGAATGAGCACACACAAAAGCCCTGCCTAGTATTAATATTCTGGTTGTGAGATTCGGAATAGCCTTGAGCCATTCTGATACAAATCAAATATACAAATAATTCTTCCATCTGTCAGTCAAATATACCCATACCAAGCATTTCAAAAAAGCAATGACCGTTCATCAGATTTTAAACCGAGACTTTGTGTAAATTGACACTGACCGGGTCAGTGAATAAGCACACGGAATACATTCTATGAACTATACATGTCTTTCATGCCAAATACAGGGCCAAATCTCGATTACTAAATCCATTGTCTATTTTTGCCTGCGACTTATATTTATTTTTGTTCTAAAAGGTTATGTTAACGGCCTCTCATCAAAAATTATTCTGACATTATTTTTATGAGTTTTATTAAATATTTTGCCTTGCAACCATTTTCTGATTATGTCATATATACTTGGTTCTGACATCTTATCAATGCTATCAACACAATATATTTTACTTTCTCATTCACGTGTTTCTACAAATAACTACAACACGCCCCTTATATAAGAATATTGTTTGCTCTACTTGTAACCTAATCATATTGTTTAATGAAAAAAATGGCGACATACCTTCATGCGTTGTTGTGTAACATACAATGGCAACACTTGGATACAATTATTCATAAAATGAAAAATAAAAAAAAGTGAGTTAATTTAAACTCAAATGTGAACGTTTACTTTATGTTAACAACTATATCGTTGTCGATAAGATAAAACAGCTGTTCCTAGTAGATCTAAGCTTCAGGCAGGGGCGTCATTGAGATTATTTTTCAAAGCACCGACGACAGAAAAGAGAACACCATTGGAACCATATTGAAACAATCGCAGAGTCATTGTTGACATTTATTTCAATGCTAATACACGACAGTCACATTTGTTATCGGTATAAACTAGATGGCTACCACTTTATTTGACGAAGAGCGGAATTTTCAATTTCCTTATTTGATGTCATTTAATCTATTTTAAAATACTTGTGGGCTAAATGTAAAACAAACAGACTACATATTTTCGATGAATACTGATTAAATCGCTAGAAACTAATCAACAAAATATCATGTTTACAGCTATATTTTGCTCTCCTCAGTAGAGTTTGTAAGCTCGTCACATAATAGGATATTATATTACAAGAGCCAATGTTACATTTGCGCTAATGTTACATGAGCTCAAATGATATAGTTAAACGAGTAGAACCAAAAGTTTAGTTGGGTTTTGTAAAATGATTGACCCTAAATGTATCTGCAAATTTGAATCTTCAATGTTGCATTTGTGATTTGGAAAAACAGAATTTCTGAGCAATAAGTGACCATACAGAATGGTAGGATATAACCATTTTCATTGACGAAGCTAAACAATTTTAATGATGCTATGTGATGTGTCCACCTTGACACTGAATTTGGCATGATTGACGAGAAACAAAAGTTGATTGGTCAAAATAAAGCGATATTGCCGAGCAGAAGAGGATATCTCAATGATTCAAAATTGGCACCAAGCTCTATGTATTATATACTTACTGTCACATTGGTCGCAAATACAGTATTGAAGTACATATAAAGAAACAAGCAATTTAGAAAAAAATAAGAAAATCAGAAAGAGATTCTTACGGTCCGAGCACCTGCAGCACACTGACCTTAAAAGAATGTTTTTTTTTTTTAAAGACATGAGTGCTGAACATGACGGGGTAATGAACATGGTGACAGTTAAAATCTTTGGTCCAAATATATGTGTGGTCTGGGTGAAAATGACGTCATTTCCTAGGTTAAATAGCCCTACTGCTTGTTCCAGTTAGTCTATTGAACAGACTCAAGTAGTATGATCATACATACATAGCTCATGTGGGCGAGTATAGGTGGCAGCATATGGTCATGTGTACAAACTGGGAATGAGTGGTCAATGAAAGTGGGTATTCATATCCAAATAGCATTGAGCTAATACAGACAAGCTGAAATGCACAAAAGCTTTCATACAATAAACCAAACAGTGTATTCATCTACAACATCTAACATTGAAACTGTGTAAGTGTCGGTAGACCTTCTCTGTAGAATATATTTTAGTACTGTGTTCAACAGAAAATACATATCAGATATTTCCAATACACAACGATATTGGTACTTTTCTGCATATAAATGACAGAATTTCTCTATATTGAAAACGGAAAGTCTACATATTACATAAGTCTACATATTACATATAGCAAACAGTATATTTCTAATTATATTATACCGGTGTATCACTGCCATCAATGCATCATTGTGATTGGTTGGGAGACTGTTTTAATTTATGCAAGCCGTGGTTAAATAGAGCATAATGCACAGTTATGGTGTTCCAAATAAGGCCCCAGAATATGAGTACAAGCTCAATTCGTAAACAAATAAAGGGAAGGGCATTTAAATATTAGGGAAATTTTGGGGTAACATTGATAGCATGAAGATATTATATACATATTTTATTTTGGCAGTGGTTAAATAAAAAAAAATTGTACAACCTACAATTTTTGCATGCTATTCTTTGCGACATGTTTTCGTTGTCTGCAACATAGACATGGCCGAGTATCATGTTCGGGAGCTGTCAGAGCAAGATATTCTTGCAGAAACCGTCCAGACGGAGAGAAAGAAACGCTTTGCCAATTTTAATGAAATTTACCTTGACGATTTCGAAACACAGGCTAAAATGTATGCTACATGCGGCGAAAATTGTCCCGTTGCAGCATTTCAAAATGTATTTGTCCAAATTGGAAAATGCGTTGTTTCAGGGGCCCGTGTAAATGTAACACCCATTGACACAGTCTGGTATTCGTGAAAATAAATTGGGATCTATGATGAAAGAGATTTCGATAGCAGCAAATTTGTTGAAAATTCATAAAAATCATTATGTTAGGGCAACTGCGTGCACTGTGTTAGATTCGGCAGGAGTTGAAACCAGACACATTACGTATTTCACGGTAAATAAAAAATAAGCTAGTGTTTCGGTCTTACACCAACAAACTCACAAATAATCAGAGTCAAGGAATGTCCAGTATCCTTTCTCGCGTTTTTTGGTATAAAAACAAATCCTCTGATAGAGAAGTGACCGTAGCGATCGAAACGGGTGTTTCCGACAACGTCATCCGTACCCCTAAAACACCGACATAGTAGTGTCTGGACCAACTCCCGAAGAATCTGGCACCGCTTCTAATTCGACAACGATAATAGGTCCACAGCACATGTTTTCAAAAATGGCGCACAGTGCGCGCTGCCGGTAATTTCTGCTGATGATAATTTATTCACATCTATTCATATGTAAATTAAGCGTTGAGCTTGTTCAGTTTATTCAATTTCTAATTATTTGCTAGTTTCTTGCGTTGTAGAAATAAACTTCCTTTGATTGTGAAGATATCTATACTTGCTGTTCTGTGCGTTTCTGTGTACTGAGCGCGAGTGTGTGATAAGAGATTAAATACTGGTTCCAGGGCCCATTTCATCTGATCACCGTGTCGAGCAGCCGATGCTCATTACACTTCGTTCGAAAACGACTCTTTCTTATTTTATAAAAAGACCGAGAGTGTCGAAAATGCTACAGAAATGAAGTTGGTATAATAAAATAGCAATAAACCACCGATATTGCAATATCTCGTGGTATACCCGCCTCCGGCGGTGGTTTATTCCATAATAGATTTACCGGCATATACAAAAATGTAACCCTGGGCGTCATGTGTTAAAATGTAGATGAGATATTTAATTCGAAAACATGTTTCAGCATTTGGTATATGTGTGGGTTATTATTACGTCCAGTTGTTGGGAGATCATGTTTTAAAATACTTTTCACGTTTAAATGTTCTCATCATTACACTGATGATAGGAATAATGTGGAACTCATGACCTTGTGGAGGAATGGAATAAATTTTGGAAAACATTCCTAAATATTTAATGATTCAACGGTTTAAATGGTATTTGGTAAAAACAGATGCTTTTGAGTCATTTGTTATTGTCAGTACTGTATATTTCAATAATAGTATTTTCATAAATTCATAACATATCATAACATAACATAACATCACGTCACATCAACTCAGTAACATGCCGGCCATTATGTTAATGAGACTCCAGATTGATCGCCATCGTATGCACCAGTGCACATATGAAAAATGTTGGCCGGGCAACGGATTTAATTACTTTGTATGTTGCCACCAAAAATATAAAATTGATACCTACCTTGTAACATCTGCTGCTCACATGTTAGTGTGGTAATTAAATATTGCGACGTCCGTGAACAAATATTGTTGTCATGAAAACAAGAATTTGGGTTTATAAAATTTATATTTGTGTTTGAAAACACGAAAATATAGACTGAAATGTAATGTGTTTCATTGAACATACTTGGATAAAATACTACATGAATATGAGCTAAAGCAATTGTCTGTCAAATTAGGTTACACAGACTGGAAATGTGTATTTGTGAAAACTGTATAAGTGCAAAGGCAAAGGGACAGTATATTTAATGGAAATGTGACCCTGTTATTTGTCAGATTCTATTGAACAAGTTTTTTATCAAATTTAATCACCTGAACTTTAGATGTGTGTGTTTCTGATGTGTCTATTGGTGAATTCGCATTTCCATGACAGGAGTGTATTCCCTTTTTATTTTGAATCCACTATTTCAAATATTGAAATTGATTAAAATCTCCAAATCATTTTTCCACAGTAATGTATTATATTGAATCATGCTGAATCATCATCCCAATACGATATCATGTCTTATTAATGTGTTTTATTTCACATAATTTGCATATTATTTACCTCAAAAATACAATAATTTGTTCACACCTATCCCCAAAAGTCACTTAAAAATGTGGCATCTATCATAACAAACACGAAATTGAAATTAATGTATGAATATATATATACAACCAAATGAATGGTGACATTTTGTCTTCCAGCAGGAGGATTCATATTTGAGGGTAAATTCTCTACTTTCATTTTTTTACATAATTTATTTTGCAAGTATTGTCAAATTTGCAATTAGAAATTAAGACCATGTTCCTATTTTCAAATGGAATGTTACATAAAAGTCTCATGGCATTTTGCAATGCATGAGCGTTAAGCTTTTGCAATGTGTAGTTAATTTGCGTATTATACTAAGATCAACCACAACGTATGATTATCCATGACCTAAATCAAACGTATTATTCTACACGTTGTTTCAGATAGCTCTATGGGCCACATGTAAATCTCTGTGATCTCCGGTTTTTAATCCACTGTTTCTGTTATGTTTTTTCAGTTCAATATTTTTGGTTTATGTAATGGGATCTATCAGTTTGTAGCGAGGTATAAAACATGTCTTGAAATGGCACCTCCATTGTAGCCTTCTACATAATGATATAAGTAATATTCGCGTTATAAACATGACGTCTACTTTCAAATATATAATATTTAACAACTCACAACTTTGTAACTCCCCAAAACCTATTGACTTTTTCAACAGATTTGAGATTTGGTGACATATTATTATTATGATGCCTTTTTTCAACATGTTCGTAGCTTCTTTAGAGTGTCCAAATTGTCACAGATTATAAGGTCAAATCGGATAAACTAATATCGAAGTAGCTGTGTATATTAAGAACATAGTATGAACGTGCTTACAACATTAAAAAAACGTACTTAATTTACTTTATAGCTAACCGTTTCTGATTGCCTAATAATCATAAATAATGTATAAATCCAAGTACACAGGACAAACGGTTGACAAGAAATCGACATGCACTTTTACGACTAATCCTCAAGTACAAGGCAATACACACCAGTAAGCCAATGTACTGCAGGATGCACAAGTGTGATTCTATGCAAATTGCCACCATCTGCAAAGTGTGAGATGGGCTAGTCTCTACGAACTAGGACTATGTTCATATCACCCACATTAGGATTTGACTTAATCATGGTTGACAATTTGAGTATAAAAACTAGGATTTGATTTATAATAGCCAATTCAAAATATATCTAAATATCTTTTTAAGGTAATAGCTACCAAAAAACAAACAAACAAACAAACAAACAAACAAGGAGTGATACACTGCTTACATAACATAACGTTTTCAATATAGACAAATTCTGTCATATATATATATATATATATATATATATATATATATGCAGATAAATACCAATATTTTCGTGTAATGTTCAACGCATATGGTACTTAAATACATTCTGAGAAAAAAAGTCTAATGACAATAACATTTGTTTAATTGAAAATGATTTATATGAATACTTAATTTTGTATATAGTATGAAAGCTTTTGTTAATTGAAGCCTTTCTGCATTTGTAAAATGCTATTTGGGCCATGAATACCCACTTTCATCCAGCACTCATCCCAAATTTAGCCACATGATCATATGCTGACACCTGCCAATAGACTAAGTAGAACATACACAAATCCATTTTACCCGGGAAGTGATGTCATTTCCACCAGACCGCACATATATTAGATTATAATTGCATCATCTTCATGCTCAGCACTGTTGTACTTCAAAAAATAAGCCATCAAGGTCACTGACTGTGACCTTGGCTGCAGGTTTCCGGGCCGAAAGAAGCTTTTGTTCAACTTTCCTGATTGGCAGGGGGTATTTAATTGAGGTCAGTGGTGTCATGAACCATTTTGTTATTACAATGAGCTTGATGCCAATTTTTTAACCTTCTGACATCCTCATTTACCAGTCAATATATCTTCATTTCGACCAATCAACTTCTGGTGTTTCTCGTCGACAATGCCAAATTCAGTGTCAAATTCATAGCGTCATTAAAAAAACACTTTGTTTCGATCTGGCTCAAAGAAAATGGTTTTATCCAACACATCTTTGTTGTTTTGCCAAATCACAAATGTAACATTGCAGATTAAAATTTTATTTGCCAAAAACAAGTAAATATTTAACGTTTGCTAATTTAGATATATTTTAGGGTCAATAATTTGACAAAGCAATTTGGTGTTCAACGTTAAATTTCACAACCATGAGAGCATACACAACCCCTCTGCAATTTTCACAAGTTTTAGCTGATTTTGTATGTATTGTTGGTGCAGTAGCACAAAAAAGACCGTTCATGGGTAATACCAGAAATGCGGCATTTGTTCAAGTTATGCATTCAAAATAAATCCGTTTTTTTCCCACTACATCGCATTATTTCCAATACAAATTGCAAAAAAATGATAAGTGTTGTTCAATATTATGAGGTCATTATCACTTCGTATAATTTGTTTTCGGTGCTGGTTTATCTAACATGGACTCATGTACTATTATATTTTATTATTATACATCTGTCACCGTAATACCATAAGTTAGAGCGTATCATAATTTCGCGGTATTTTACGATGTATATTCATCCTACTATATGAGGAAATGCGAATTCCAAATATGAAATGATTACGCACGTATACGTGAAAACAAACATGACTGCCACCACGTTTTGACCTGACACAAAAACTTCGCTGATTCTGTTCCAAACTTTTTGGTTTTGGCATTCTCATTATGTATTTTTGGAAGGAAAAGATGTATAATAACAAGGTTATTACGAGAATACATCGGTCTGCGCATCGGTCGATACTCTCGCTCTACTGTCTTACATGCTCATCCGAGGAGAACAAAATAGAGCTGTAAACCACTATTGTGAATAACGACTGATATCAAACAATTGACATTCGCATGGACATGGTAGTTGGGGATATTTCATTGATTTCATCAAACGTATGTCAGATTCAAAAAAGTCAACAATGCCTATGTTATTGTTTGAACATGGTGCCAATCTGCTAAACATAATGTTTTCTTTTCTTCTGCGGGTATTTTGAAACATATTCTCAAAATGACGTCCCTGTCAGAAGATTTGATCTACTAAAGATGGGAATAACTGTTTTATCTTATCAACAATTTTATAGTATGGATTTACATAGTTGTTAACATAAGGAAAACGTTCACATTTGTGTTTAAATCATCTCACTTTTATTATTTTTATTCTATGAATAATTTTGTCTAAGCGTAGCCATTGTATGTTACGCTACAATGCAGGAAGGTAGGTCACCATTTTTTTCAAGTAACGAGACGCTATTTAAATGGTTAGAAAACAAGTAGCAAAAAAATAAGTCAAACAATATTCTTTTGATATGACATATTGGGCGTGTTGTCGTAATTTGTAGAAAGACGTGCATGAGAATGTGAGATATTCCGTCGACGGCAGTGACAGGGAGTCAGAACCAAGTGTATATGACAGGTTGCAAGGCTAAATGTTGAAATGTTATTTGGAAAGTTATACTTGCTGTTACTTACAGTGTCAATGTCGTGGTCATGACAGCAATTAATCACAAGAATGTTTGTCATCCGACCATAAATTAAATTAGATATAAGAAAAATGACTAATTCTTTATGAGAGACCGTAAAAATATCTTTCTAGAGCAGAAATAAACCGCAGACTAAAATATACAATGTATGTAGCAAACGAGATTTGAATCTGAATCTGATACGAAACACAAGTTTAGAGCATAGAATGTATTGTGTGCGCTTATTCACAAATCTGGTCAGTGACAATTTGTTCTTAGTCTTGCTTTAATATCTGATGGACGGTCAGTGTTATTTTGCAATGCTTGGTAGGAGTAACTAACCTTAGTCATAACACGAGTGGTGAGCAAAGTGTTTGAATAAAATAAATTTGTAATGTACAGTAATCTGTGAGTGTCACTGGTATTAATTCTCTGTCAATCAATACTAACTAGTATCAACGTAAATGGTTACAATTCAGTACTCATCCACTAATAATTACAGGAATCACAGTAGTTGGTAAATGCTAGACAGACATTTGCATGGGCAACCATAGGCATGTTTTTATTGGGGCAGATGCATGTTATCCCTCGCAGACTACAGTGTATCCTGTCAACTACATCACATGAAAATGAATTAATAACAGATTAATGAATCAAGACCGGCATGAACTAATACTGCTGTAAATTAGACACTATATGATAATAGATGTGGTGATAGCAGACGTTCTGTTGAAAGACGCAAGTATGGATATTGTAATTGAGTAGAATCTAAATTATTTGAGGCTGATGCTGAAGAAATGAAACACCCAACATGAACTGTCTATATTTGACTGACAGATGGAAGAAGTGATTGTGAAAGTACACTGGACGACATTGGTGATGTATCTTTGATTTGATTTAGAATGACGCAAAGCTATTCCGAATCTCACAACCAGAATATTAATACTAGACAGGTATTTTGTGCGTGCCCTTTTAGGGAAGTTGGAGCATCAAGTGGACATACAATTGATGACTGCTAGACCGATGGACTAGGGTTAAATTTTAATGGCTCACGAAAGTTACAGTTACCCGCTAGTGATGAAGCACAGAATGACTGCCAGAAGATAGTTTGGGGGACTGGTGAAGAAGTGTGTACGGTAGAGTATGGAAGATGTACAAACAGCCCTTATCAACTTTTCTGCTGAGATACGACCAAGGATAAGTACAAGGAGGTTCATATAAGCAAGGAAAATAGGTGGAGATTGACACGTGGTTGCTATTAATTCAATCATCGAATTATACAATAGTAAATATATAGAGATCACGCTTTTATTAATAATATATATAGAGTACTATTTTATTAATAACTAACTGCATAATATGTGTTGAGACACGCAGGAAAATGAAAAGCAATATGCCTGCTCATCGTTCTATGTTCACCAAATTTGACGCAAGCGATAGAACCGAGCCGAGGTTGTGTACACTTCTTGTTGCGTGCTGAGAGTGCACAAAAAGAGTGGGATTCGAAACCGGAAACGACAAAGATATCACGTTTTACATCATATCATCATGCCTGGTCGTGCGTGGCGCTACCAGTGTCTGTACTCATCGTCGTGAGTCCTAGCAATCGTTTTTTTTTGTCACGCATGGCGACAGTAATACATGGGACGACATACATTTACACACATTCATAGTACATTGAGCACAGTAGTGCAGAAATTAATGTGCTATACGAGATTTTATATAAACAATCACCGAGCATCCACAACAATTAATGTACAAAAGAATGATATGTGTATATCGATGTCATGACCAAAACGTGCTATCAGTTTTTGATGTGATCATATGACCTGCTGCTTGCACCAGTAATAAGTAGTAACATTGTAAAACATTGACAACGAAAATCAGTAACATGTGCTAGAGATTTAATGTATTCTTTACTATACGCAACAATATTTGTAATATCAATACACTCCCTGATATAATCTGTCTAAGAACGAGTAATCAATCACAAAATATGATAGTTTGTTGAGGTGCACAATTAAAAAGTGCAAACCATAATGTCACAGTTGTTACATTAGAATAACTTGTAGTAATGTTGTGATATATTTGAAAAAAAAATTAAAACCACCGATGTTGACAAGAAAGTTCAGAAATATAATAACAATAATTCATCACGATATGTAATAAATGTGCACACCAATAATAATCACCGTAATATCCGATTACACGAGAATATTAATTCAAAAATATGCTATATTTTCTATATTTGTGCATTTATTTTGCCTTGAGTTATGACCCAACGCACCTGAATAACAAAATATGTAGTGTGTTCAGTAACTCATGTATTAACAGTCAGTATAATACATATTATTCATGTTATTCATCACTAAACAAAATTTCGAACCTGGAAATTATTTAAGTAGTGTTATATCTTTGTATATATTGTCCGGACATATATCGCTCATACGACGACAGACTTATTTAATGAAGCATACAGATACGCGTATATATGTGGTTCTGTCATGTAATCTCTGAAATATAACCATCGAAATTTGCTGCATGATCCCCAACATTTTATTCACATCAAAACCAGATAGGTGGCAGAATTGATGATGAAAAATGTATTACAAGAAAACTCGTATAAATATAGCTATATTACCCTCGTGATTAACCCATGTCTCTTTGAAAAGCAACGCAAATGAATAATATTAGCATGTCATACAATAAACATATATTCCTGGTTATTACCAATGATATAGTCATGTCAAGATAATAAATACACCAATAATATATTCTATACTGCTAGCTCAAGTATATATATTTTATAGTATCATCTTTTTAATTCAGGTATTAAGTTTGCCTTGATTTTACTTTCTTTTAGTCACGGACTCAATGTAATTGGATACCATTTTCAATCGATGACGGTCGTTCAAAATACCTGTCGAGGTAGCTTCTTCCATAACGTCTTCAATCAAAAGAAAAGCTCCGTAGTACAAATCCTACAAGAAATAATGAAACGGATAAGAAATATCGTGAGGGCACCTACTGGCTTTCCACATGCAAGTCATCGCTGTTCTTATTACTGTACAAGGTATGAATTCATTACATTTATACATTTGGTTGTTTATAAAACGTTTGTACGTTTGGGTAAGTGCTAACATATGCAATCAAATTGGGTACTTACACTTCCCCTTTTATCAATAACACAACTGTCACGACATATACTCCCATGACATAACGCATCTTTATGGAGAACAACAAGAGCATTACTTATGTCTTCTATCATGTGTTCAACATCTGTTTTGTAGCACGCGCCCCAGGCTGAATGTTTTTTCATTCGATATTTCGACATTCCTTTTAAACTGTTAAAAATCGAAGTGCGGCACAACCGAGTGCTGAGTATGAAACGATGTTGCATCTGTATAAATTCCGCGCCTAAAAATATTAAACAAATATTGCATTCAATTATTTAGATTAATAAAAATATTGATTTCTTTATGTTATATGTTACATAGCAAATGTACTTACTTAATTGCCTAAGCAATAAAATAATCAATGCCAACGGTAATCATAACTGATGAGTAGCAAAATATGTTTAATGAATGAGTTGTTACGATATTATCAAAATAATATTATAAAATATAAATTTCTCACCAATTGTCATTCGCCGTTTCTTCATACGTTGTTTTTCTCGGATTGCACTCATGTTGATGAACGTAAAATCATTAGTCATTGCTGTGTACAACACTGGATTCATGACCGAATTAAAAGGGAGAACAACTGCAGCCACCCAGGGATATATTATACCAGCTATCGGTACACCAGATGCCCCAAGCAAAGAAGCAATGAATATAGGCACTTGACAAAAGACATTCGAAAATACAATTGTAAAGATTTTACTTAGCGTTTTCATGTTTTTGACTTTACGTGTGCTCCTGACGGCACTTCCAATATGATGTGTAGCATTATAAATGATTATGTAGCAAATGCAAATTATTATGACAAGAAACAAATTTATCAATGGGAAAAACGTTACAGAGTATTCCCATCCTGGGGGGTGGTCGTGACGAAAGGGTAGAGGTAAACAGATGCTGCTCATTCCATAAAACCTATCACCAAAATAAAAGATGCCAGATATAGGCAGTAATACTAGAAACAACGACAGACTAATTCCAACTGAGACAAAAATAAGTGCAAATAATTTGTTCATTTTCCATCTTTTGTATGGAAAGGCAATAACCAAGCATCGGTCAACTGTCATCAATGTTAATATGAACATTGAACATTGACTGGAGAACATTGCAAGAATTCCAATAAACTTACAAACTACACCCTCTCTCCACACAATATCATATACGTAATATAGATTTCCAAAAACCACATCAGCGATTGCAATTATGAATAAATAGATACCCATCATGACATCAAAAACAGTCATTATAAAGAGAAACAAAGTTTCTACTTTCATAATTCTGGTTTTTACTATTTTCCGTAGTCTCCAAATAAGAAATCCGACATTAAGGACAAGTGTCGCTCCTCCGACAATCCAAATAATTACTCGTAAGAGCGTATTTCTGAGAAGTCCACCACATGATGAAATCACATTTGGCATTGGTAAACAATTCTTTAAGTCCATAATATGTTTTTTGGCAATGCAGCAAAATACATATTCGTCCGTATATCTGTGTAAGAAATACATCTTTTTAATACCAATACATTGAAATGAAAATAATCATATTATATATTAGGCTTTGGATGACTAACTACATAGAAAACATAATAGTACTCACAACGTATGTAAATACTTCATAGCAGTGAATGCATTCTCTGATATAAATTTGAAGTTGTTCCAGCGAATATCTCTGTAGAATATAATTTATAGTGGTGTCAATTCCAATGAAAAAGAACATGAATAGATAAAGTGTTTTGTTCGTTTAGTTACTTACAAATATCGCAATCGCCTAAGTGCTTGTAATGTTGAACTCGACAATCGCTGTAGACTGTTATTTTGGAGGTGCCTGAAAAAGCACAAGGGTGGTGAATATACAATAATAGATCGTGTAATTTTCTATTCATTATACGAGTGTAATAATTGCTATATTTGTTTAGCTTTTGACAAACAACATTTAAAAATGACTAAAAGATAAATATTACACTGTCACAACATTATCTTGATTATAACTTGCGTTTTGAGAACTACTATCAGAATCGTTCCATATCAAGACACTTTTACTGAATTGCTGGTAAACCTTTAAATGCGCTTTAACACGTAAACACATGTTGAAAAATAAAAATATTGAACGATTTTCTTAAAAAAATATTTCATCAAATGAACTATGTTTTAACAGTTTGTCAGTTTCAAAGTGCGTGCTTTCAGATTTGGTGTAACATTGTGAAATATGTCATGGCTTTATTGATAGTGCACGATAAAGGTGATAAATGGGTACCTAATACTCGATGCCTACGAATAAATATCTATAGGGCACTCAATACGAAGTCCAGATTTTCAATGCCTATATTATAAAACATTTGCAAAATAAGAAGAACCAAGACTATCTTGAATCCGGCATAGGAAACATTATTATTATCGATGTCATTATTGTAATTACAGCAATTTCGTAATAGTTAGACCTTGGTTGATATGACTGACTTCCTAGTTTTAATTCATGATTTTAACCCATGGCAACATAGTTAATATAAATGTTGCTTTAAAATCATAGAACTGTTTTTCATATAAATATGGTTAAACATCCAGGATATTGATGTTCTTTTTTAACCTCGTCGATTAAAGGAAATATGGATATAGTTATGAATATGGATAATACTTATCTTACAGATGCAATAGATTATTCATTCCATTGAACAGTTCATCAGATAATTCTTGTAGTCTATTGGAAGAGATGTCCCTGTAATATTCAACAAGAAATGTTTTTCGCAGGTTCGCATATAAACCTATCTTTTGTGGGATATATTGTATTGAAATTTATATTCAACTATCTAGCATTCAATTCAATGAAATCTCGAAATTGAGAGAGAGATTGTCCTGACTGTTTAATAACAAAAATGTTTACTGCTTGTTATATCATTGCCGGAAATAGACAATAGAATCTGGTCAAGTAGAGATTTCCTGTTTATCCCATTGCAGTGACTATAATTACATGCAAAATTATTCAAGACAACGGATGATGTCATAGACTTTTAAGGTCTATTGTTTAGCCTATCTGAGAGTATATTGTTATGTTAAGTAGTTCACAGCTTGGGGTTGGAAACAATAGTAAGTGAGGTAATCTATTGTTTCCTTTGTTCTGTGTCCACTTGTATTTGTCAGCTGATCATATGAAGCCATGTAATAAATGGTTGTGGTTACCAGAGAACGAGATACCCTTAGGTACACTCTTAAGATGGCATTGAAGACAGCCACCCGTTATATACTTAAGGATGCGGTAGAGTTATTTTCGTGAATTTTGCTTTTTTTGTTATTACTTTTGTAAAGTTATTGGGCTCATAATTTTATCAAAATTAAAATTGAAACACATCTAGAATACCCTTTTTTTTAAAAAAAAAATAAGAAAAAATACTTTTATAACGGGATACTGTACAATTTGTTTTTGAGATAAAAGTCTGGACGCAAACAATAACATTGACTTATTGCGTAATTTGCATAATCCCTTCACAACAGAAACAGTGCACACTGAAGACGACGCGGTCATATCAACTCCGGCTCCTGATTATTGATCAATCACAAAAAAGAGGCCCCAAGGAAAAACTAAAAACGCAGTTCAGAGTAAGCGAAACTTTACCTATAACAGAAATGCATTGCCGACAGTACAATGGGGTTCACACTTTGAGTATTCAAACCAAGAGGGTAAAATTTCGTCAGCAAACATGATCAATTTCCATCTTCCAAAAAGTCGGGCAGACAAGTTATGCAGGGCCGCCGAGTACTGTAACAACTTCGCTTCTTTTTGGAGGACGAATACGGACCCAAAACTTTATAGTTTTGGATTTTATTACTGCAAGGCTACTAAGTGACTCCATGTTATGTGTTTTGTTGTAAAAATCAGTCCATCTGATTCTTTAAATATCCAAAATTAGCGCAGCGCAACGTGACAAATGTTTTGTTTTTTGGCGTTTCCAGGCAGAAGAAATCTGACGCCATGGAGGTCATTCAAGTGAGTTGTGCGTCGTCAGAAATTGACCTACTTTCATGAAATTCACACACATTGATAACGTATTGGCGCAGAATAAAACCCTTGAAGCATTTCTTAAGAACTTCTCGCAATAAAAAATAAAAGGCTTTTAAATTCCTTGTCTATGGGTGAAATAACAGGAAAAATGTAAATTGGTGTCATTGTAAACAAATATGCAATCTATGTTCTAATACTCTCGAGGCATTGACGGGGCTGATGCTGTCTTGATTTTTCAGCTTTCTTTTTTTACAGAACCCCTACGGTTTTCATACAAAACTAATTTTTATTCAAAATAACACCTCTATGTTTACTTAGTAATCACGTGACTAATTCGTGGTACATGTCACAGATCATTTTTTCAAAAAGCCAGGAACAAGGGCTTCAAGAAAATATATAATTTGCTACGCATCACAACACTTTTCCTCATGAAAACAGTTTTTACTTTTTAGAGCATGATAATTCTACCGCATCCTTAATACAAAAATATGTGGACAGACTAATCTTGTAAATATCATTGTGGCAGTCAACGGCGATTGGTATGCAAATTACGTTTGTCTGACGCATTACAAAACAAAAGTCTAGACTGTCGTAGAATAATACACAACTCGCGGACAGACAGTGTGATGAAACCCCTTTTTTTACAAAGAGGAACAACGGCCGATACAATATATTGATCTTGTGGTCTGACCTTCAGCATCAAAAGCAGTATGGCGATAGTGCTTCGCGTTCGAAAAGTGGGATAATTTTTAACATGGA
This sequence comes from Saccoglossus kowalevskii, assembly GCF_978046115.1. Taxonomy (NCBI): domain Eukaryota; kingdom Metazoa; phylum Hemichordata; class Enteropneusta; family Harrimaniidae; genus Saccoglossus; species Saccoglossus kowalevskii. Next base: position 18,069,720 of record NC_140652.1, on the reverse strand, counting down.
ATAACGGACATAAACTAAATCTTGATTCAGGTTACTTCCTGTTGTTAATTGGATTAAAACAGTTATATTTGCTAACAACTGGATCGTACATCTGTGTAAAAAATGCATGAATTTTAGCTCTAATTTGGGCAGCGAATACTGCGTCTACAACTGCGTTGGCTGCGTCGCAGTGTTCATTGAACCAGAGAGTATCCAGAACGAAGCGAACAAACTTGAACAGTCACCTGCGTTACTGCATTTACCTATTTTTAAAAATAGAGTTTGGCACACAATTACATATCGTTCATTGGTAATACACTGGGCCAGTGTAGGATATATCATAAAGTTTTACGGCAAGTTGGGCATTTAATGGTGGAGTTTTGATGGAAACATCTATAACATATCGAAAGCTTGGAACGTCACCTGTCTATTACGAAGCACACAAAAGTGAAAAAATGAAAAATATAAACTCAAAATTAAATTTTGTTTTAATAGATGTTTATGCAATGCATTCTCTATGGCACATCCTGTGATGTTTATTTGACTGGGGAACACTGGCCAGGGCGGAAGTCGGCCATCTTGTCCACTCATTTCTGGCAATGTCCGTATTTTTACTAAATTCTGTATATAAATAATGGGTATCAATTTGGTCACGTAAGTTCACCATTAAACGCAGATCTAAAATTTCGAATTATTGAAAATTAATCAAGAATTTACTGAAAGCTATTATTTGCTCTACTCATGTAATGTAGTAATATTATGGTGTTGTAGATTGATATACTACTGTGAATAATTGAGTTTGATTTTTTTATACACATTCATGTAATATCGATGCAAATATATCTTAGTTTATTTAAAGCAAGTCATACTTACAATTCCCCTAAATATTGCATGTCACCTCCGAACTGAATCAGACTTTCATTACCATTTCTTTTCATATTACTAATGTTACTATAAAAGATGTAGGAAAATATGATTCAAAAACAGATTTTATATGTATTCAATGCTCATGTGCCACGATATATTTTATTTTACTAAAGCGGTAGAAGCCTATTAATATTTTTTGATAAAATTGGTCACATTATGTACAGTCATGAAGCTAATGTCTTATGGTAGAATGAAATACCATTATTTTGTGTGTTACATTCATGCTTTTTGAGAAACGTGTTCTAATATTTCTTGCAAATAATTTGTATATCGGTGCACAATTATAATTTAGGTTTAAATGACAACTTACACACTTCGACTATTCCCATGTAATTGTGTAAATGGAAAAAATGTTTCGCTTGCGCAGTTTACGTCATAACTTTTACACTCGCACTCCCCTGGACAATGGAAATCTGAAACAGGAGATCAATACTAATAAACATTTCAATAGCTGTTATGATTTACATCAACATATCGAACACATGGTTTTGAAAATATACAGAGCTCTGGAGGATATATTACTATCAGTAATACAACTGAAAGTCGACATACTTATTGTATTGTCTGGTGTTTTTATTGTACTTTATTATTTAACAATTGAATCTTACTACAGTATTGTTCATCGCCACCATCCTTACAGTGTGCAATTCCGTCACATATATAATCTCCTGCAACACATATATTTTCATTTTTACATTTAAAAGTTCCATTGATACACCTGTATGTTTCTGTAAAAAATGGCAAAACTGTGCATTCACAATTGCTGTAACAAGGAATGTTCACGAAAATCTATACGACGGCGATGCAAACTGTAATTCCCAATACAACATATTTATACATTGATATATGTTACTAATACTATACTTAATTAACAATTCACCTGTATCGCAAATGGTTTCACATAAATACACATGATATGTACCTGAGTTACATATATATGACATCAATACCGTGCACAACATTGCACGATGACTGAGATAATTGAAACTGCATATATGTTATTCCATTATTGTTTTATATTGAGTTCGACTGATCACAATTCTATATTGATTTGTATTTTTTCTATTTATGTATAGTATATTTATTGCAAAGCAAAGGTCATTGGCCCAATAATCAAATACAGTTTCACTTAACAATGGTAACAATGAAAAAATCATTCAAGTTATGCTTTTCATGGCAAAATAAACATAACTCGCTAACTGATTTAAAATTACATCGTTTGTTGGGCTCATGAGCGAGATAAATTTGTTGTAAGTGGGGTTGATGCAAAACTATACAGACAAACATTCCGCTCTAATACGTTGATAACGATGGCAAATAGCTAAAACATGATAATCGTCTTCAATATAAAGTTGATTGCGTTCAACACAGTATTCACACAATCTATTATCGAGGGGAACATTTTCATGTCTTCCTTTTTCAATAAGAAAATTTTGAGGAGAACAACGTAACCTTGACAATAGAGCTCTGAATTTGAAAACATGCAAGACAAATATTTTTCTAGCTCAAATTGAGATAGAAACGGAGTTTGGGGGAAGAAGCAGTGTCGTCGTGGCATACTTGTTGCGCACAATCTTTAATTCTCTGTGTGAACTGTGAAAGAAACACACTTTTCGAGCCGACACCTTGATTCAGCCATACATGACCGACCCCAAAACAAAATAGCAACATTTTTACATTAAAAGCCCAATTTACTGACGTTATAACACGTTGGACGCATAATCTTTTTAACATTTAATAACATTTATGAGGCTATATATTAACATCCATTTGTAATAGTCTCAGCCAGTGGCTAATGCATCATTTAAAGTAAATAACATAGATATGAAATCGATCACATTCGCCAACAGTTGATAAATCGCTTGAGTTATTACTTACACAGAGTAGAAATTTACAAAATTGATTCTGAACTTGTGCAATTTGGGGAGCGTTCTCACTACCATATAATAAGATTGGCACAATGATGGATAATTTGAATGAATCAGATCACCAAGTTTTCGAATCAATACTTTAAGTTGTAACATTGCTTTTATACCCTGTGCTGATTGGTATTAATATTTATGCCATAATAGTTTTTTTTTTTGCTCAAATAATTATATACTTACACTAACAGATTCATCGGACGAGTGTTACATGTGTAAGCAGTTACAATTGCGAAAATAAAACACTGTTGTATTTGGGCAGGTAATTTATATGTGTCTTACATATCGCAAAATGAAATAGTTTCATCTTACCACAGTTCTGTTCATCTTCTTTGCTAGGACAGTCGATTACATCATTGCATATTCTATGGATTGGAATGCAGTAACTATTCTGACACTTGTACGTATCACTTGGGCAAACTGAATAACCTTAAAAATTACCAAAATTGCAGATAATTTAATTTCCACAATGTCTAAACAAGAAATAACTAATATATGTATTTTTGATTGTAATGGTTACACAATTGATTGTCCGCGATTGAGCTCAATATGGTTTTCGCATGTTCAAATAAATATATACAATTGCATACATGGTTCTAATTGTTTATATATAAATAGTAATTTGTTGCGATTTTTAACTTTTTTTTTCAAGAACAAGACTAATGCAAAGGTATACTACAATTTTAAATACACATAAATTTCGGATTGACAACATATTATCCAAAATATGTTCCAAATTCAACAAATCTTCGCAATAAAAATGAATGTTGCTCTTTTGCTGAATGATTGTAAAGATTTTTTTAAGGAATGTACAAACGCCGGTGGCGTTCTTAGCAATCACAAATTAGAAATAGGACTATTATAACCATTTCTTTCCCAGTCCGACAATTATGGCAAAACTGAATTCGTTAGTATACTTTAATTTTACCATACATTGAATATTGTTCAGCAATATCTCATTCAACCAATGGGTATTCTACCAGGGCCTATACACATAAAGATTTATTTGAAAGATATTCTGGAGACCCATTTTTGGTTTTAACACACACATAATAGTTTGTCTAGATATAACATGCTTTCAACATAAGCCTCTTGGTTGTGGAACAGGTGTAGTGGAATGTGATCACTTATATGAATTGTTACGTACACACTTTGTTACCTAAGTTTATTCTACAATTTATTATTTTCTAATAATACCCTCATACGCGAAGGACATAATATCGAAGATTTTATACTCTACATTATAAAACCTACATCCTACACTTGGTGGTTATACAGATGACATTCAATTTGTTGACATTGTAAGATGTAGCTTAAATAACATAATTACGTTTAACCAATGCTTCTACTTACTACATTTCTCTAGGTGAGTAGCGTCTCTGCAACCAACTATATAATTATTGGCATCTAAATCATAGAGGCATCTTTGACTTGAATCAAAACACGCGCCATTCTTACATGGCAAATGATCAGCTGGACAATGTTCGTCAGAATGATAATCTGTAACGAAACATGCATATGGTATACCATGGTACAATAATTACAATTTAAAGTACAGTGGTTATAGGCAACCTGACTTTGATTACATGTCTTAAATTAGTTGTTTTCCATTGAGACCTAAGATAAAATACAATTTATATGGCCTTTTCTTTAAATAATATTTTACTACGACATGCCAGCATTCTTGTGCAGTTAGTCTTAATACGAAAATGACAATATATATATGTCGCATATGACTTGTTTACCACTTCCGTGTGACTGAGAATGTTCTAGAACCATACTGTGTCTGGGTGGAATTTTTAGAAACTGGTTGAATAGGTAATAGAACACTGTAGGAGGCAATAGAAGGTAATGGAACATTATAGAAATTTGTAGTAAGTTCCAGATTCATTATGTATGCTGATGTAATGGTCTATTTATAGACAGTGTGAGTATATAGGGGAGTTGTTCGGCACTGAGATCAGATCGGAGATCTCGTTGAATTGTGTTGGAGTTTAAGTATCTAGTTATTGGAGGTTTGGAGTTTTACCGAGTTATTGTACTTGATGTTTGCAGAGTATAATAATACCAGTACCAGTTGAAACCTCATCTGTTGACTCCATGTTCGTATGTTATCATCGCCGCCAGGGAAGTCTTTATGTTACTGTTGCCATTTTGGTATTTGAACCATCACACCTGTACTATACCAATTGCGGTAATATTACGTTGCGTGTGACAACTGGGGGGCTCGTCCGGAAACAGTGAAGACATAGAAGACAACATGGCCAGCGGGATAATAGATATGTCGAAACAAGAGTTGTGTTTCATTGAGACCAAAGATAAAATACAATCAGAATTCTTGTGCAGTGCAGTCTTAATACGAAAATGACAATACATGTACATGTATATATTTTTAACTAACAATTGTGGGGGACTAAGACGCAGAATATTAGTTTACAACATTCCATCTAAGGCACCCAGTCAAGCCACCGTACTTCGGTGATAATTAGCTCAAGTAAAAATATCGACACAGGCATGCTCGTTTGTATTTGGATATCGTAAAAAATGTAAGGTCTTGGATTCTATCACACCAAAATATTTTTGATTTCCAAGGCTGCTGATAAATAATAAAACAAAATAATTTGATTTGAAAAGACGATGTGGAATTCGCTATTGTAATGTCAAACAACAGTTTACAATATCACGCATGTGTATGGCAATTTGTTTTAAAAATGATTGCTTATGCAAATGTGTCAATGTTCTTTTGTTCGTGGTGTAACTTGTCATGCTATTACCAGATGTTTTTAATATTAACGTTTGGTGCCCGTGCAATAGTATAATCTACATATATAAATGTGCCTTTATGCGAACTATTCGAAATTGCCATTTGTTGATATGACTGAATATGAACTTACCACAATGTGCTTCATCTGGAGATGTCTCTTTCTCACAATAAACGCAGTCAGTGACACCATCACATAGCACCGTTGAGGGTAAGCAAATACCTTCAAAACATTCGACCCCATTGCAAGCTATGTAGTTTTCACCAGTCAGTATACAATCCTCGTCACTCCCATCATAACAATCAACTGTCATGTCACAATGCTTGTTGATTTCAATGCATTGACCATTATCACATGTAAACAAATTCTTTCCATTTTCACAAACTGAAAAATCTGTAAAATAGTTACGTATTTTGAGATTCAAGATATAGCGAGAGAACAGTGTTCTCTGTTGTTTTATTTCTGAATACATTGGTGTATATATTGTATGGGGACAAGTGCGATGTTTAAAAGCTGCGTTTTTTTCTAGTTTCAGTTTACAACAAAACCATACAAATACATTACGGAAAACTATGAATTTGTTTATTAATAAATTCATGACAATCTTTTTTTTTTTCATTTATTTGAGGTGCGTAGTGTAAACGTTACCCTGTTAAATAATTAACACTTAATGCTTCAAATCAATACCAAGTATTTGAAACTTTAATCGCGATTTCACTCAGAAAGAAATGTTTTTTGTTATAAATTGCTTTTTCATAGTTTTCGTAGTAGATTATATATACAGATAGTACAAGGTTTTGCAAATAAACCCCGTGTTAAAATACTTTTATTTATGTTTACCACAGTCAAATTCATCGGACGAGTCTTCGCAATCTTGTCGAAAATCACAATATTTAGAGAAAGGTATACATGTTTTGTCTTCACATTCGTATCCTTCACATTTACTATCGTCTGTGAAGAAAAACATATTGTTTAGAACATATATTAGCTTCACATATAATATAATACAAAACAATATATGATTTCCAAACAATATATAGTACATAAAACATACCACATAATAGTTCGTCTGATTTGTCATAGCAATCTGGGTTATGGTCACAAACATCGGAGTAATGAATGCATTCTCCACTTCCACACTGATATAGATGACCTGGGCAGGAACCGAGTTCTGTTATTAGAAAACTTATATTAGTTGCTGTTCCATTTGTAATAAAAAATCAAGTCAAATCAAATTTTTTTTTGGCTTTTTTTTACCCGGCCAATCATCGGCTAGATTCGGAGCTCTGTCAATAGTGGAAATTACTCAAAATACGATTTAAAAATATAGGAATCTCTGGCATTCGTATGTGTTTAAAAGTCCCAAAAGTGTGTTTGCGTTGCTCTTTGACATGTCACGGTTGATTATATATGCAAATGAGTTGTAGAATTGCGACTGATGTGCGACTTCTAGTTCCGGCTGTTTAACTCAAGCGCGGTCAACTAACTTCGCAAACTACAACAACTACAAGACATATAGACTCCTAGCATTCCAAAAAGTGTGAGAAAAAGATAAAAAACAACAGCAAGAAAAACTTACATTTGAAAATGATAATTAAACTTGTTCACCCTTATCCCACAAACATTTTGACAACTTTCAGCCTCGCAACTTCCAGTGAAATATTTTTGAATTTATTTTCGCGTACGAGAAATACAGAACCACATAGTATGATTTCGTTTTCACGCAAAACAGGGTCACAGTGTCATTTCTTATGTTGGCGCAAAGTCTTTTCGCATTATGGACGAAAGTAAAAAGCAAATTTACATATTTTAACACTGAAATAAATGGTTTTCGATTTGCTATACAAGCTAATGGCATTGGTATTGTACGTCCGCAAGGAGAATTCGCGGACGATTTTTCTTTTGTTTAGATGATGGTTGAATATCAACTCGTGTCGGGGTGTGTTTAATGTTTCTGGTTTCTGGTTGGTCGCAGAGATTGAAACTTAATTAGCTTTACGACAAAAAGAACGTCAGGGCTTTCCATTCTCGGTCAATGACATCCGAAGTATGAAATACTGACCAGGATTAAATATACAGCAATACTTGGACGCCCATTTATTAATAAATAACTGACGAACATAGTGTGAATGCATCACGTGAAAGAAGCAACAATTGTGAGAGCTATTTAAACGTCCTGGACAAACTGAAAACACTAGTGGAGATAATGGATAATTTGCATAACCATTCATTCAGAATGAATTTAGCTGAATTTAGTCCTATTAAAATGGCTGTAAAAATCCTAAATTTAAACCTATTATCGTTTTGAAAAAAAGTTTTGTAAATATTATTCCGAGTATGTCATCACCTTTGTTTCTTTTTACCTATTTATGTACACTTTATAAATCTTGCTAAGCGTTTGAAACAGATAATGTTCGTACCTGTTTACTATATTTTAAAATCGTTTTGAGTACGTATTTTAACAGTCTCTAGCCTAGAATTTCCAAGTCAGAGGAAGCAAAAAAATATGTCAAATTTTTCATCCAACTAGAAAATGATTACTCGAGTAAGCATCATCTAATAATAACAACAAAAATGCCTGCCACCTGACCGTACTCCACACAAAGAATTTCGCTGATTCTGTTTTATTTTGGATTTCGACAATACCATGATGTATCCTTGGAAGGATAACAAAGTGTATAATAATAAGGTTATTACGCGGATACCTCAAATTATGCATTCAGACAGTACGCCATAGCGTCGCGCTTTACTGTTTTCGTGCATACTTTGCAATATACTCGTAATACCTCTACAGTATTATCCTCTTATAGTACTTCAAGTACACCACTCGTACTCTTGACTACTTGTGAAGCGATGTGATGTCTTTTCAAATTAGAACTTGTAAAACACACTCACTCAATTGTTATAACGATCTATATCACAGGCTAAACATGCTATTCTTCAAATGTGGCTTCGCAGATAATAAGTAATAAACAGTTATCAAAAACCGACAGGCACTGATGTGTGATGTATATCAAAGAAAAATACAGCTACTGCATTTTTTTTCCTAAGACATTGATGACGTATAAAAATAAATGAACAAACGTTTACGTACCAATCGAAATTAATTCAACCCTTTCCACATTTCCTGTATGTAAATTAAAAAAAAATCAGTATGCATTAGATGGACAATCTTAAGCCTTTATATCTCTGTCAGATAGCCTTCAGTATGTTTTTGTATGTTTAATATGGCTTACCTTCTTCTGTAAAATGACGTGGTGTACTTTCACATATAAATCTATTGGTCATTTTCTTTGTACAAGATATATCATGCCAGTGTTGAGAGGTGTACAAGCTTGTCAACAAAATAGCAGTGCAGTTTTCATAGATACCACCATCAGGTTGGAATCTAGAATGAAAGCAATTACAATACAAATCAAGATGTTATATGTATGATTATGGAATTAAAAAAATATGAACGTTGTTGTCAAACAACATAACAAATCATAACTTTCTATTTAAACAAATGTCACAAATTCGCACTAGTGTTTGTTTTACTATTGTGAAATTCTGATATGCTTTGACCAGTGCTAAACTCTATTTAACAATAACAATGCGTCTGCAACCTATATCATTGTTTATCAATCAATAGATATCAAAAACATGTGGAAAACAACAGCATATGGTTCACCGCGAATAGGTTATAGTGATAATATGGAGGGTAAACACACCCATGCGGCGATTACCTTATCATGTTGATAACGTCAGGGAATTATAACGAGATGGGCATTTCATGTACGTGTACATCAACTAGTGTTAGTCTGTAAGCCAGTGTTTAATTTGGCTTGTTACACAATTGCAGCGAATAACATGAGAAGCATAGCAGTAGTCACTATTATTAATTGTTTAACTTTCATAAATGTATGCAGAATAGTAATTGATCATTCGGGTGTGGAATTTAATTCAGAATATAGGCTGACAAAAAAATGTACTTTTTATTTACCCGTCTTTATCCCAATCACTGTAAATCAATGGTTGCCCGTCACTCCAATACAGCTGCCCACCGGTTGACAAACCATTTAAACCTAGGTACCAATATAAATAAACTACAGATAACGTCGCTTTCTTATATTTATTCAAATTATATTTCATATTATATTATATTATATTTAGTTTCATTTCATGTACGTCATATGCAAATTTCTTAATATTATACTACTACTTACCAATGTAAGTCCATGCTAATTTTTCGACTGACGTCAAACTGTGAATGAACCAAGACTCCCTTTCCGATGTAATGCTGGTGAGGTTTCCTCCCAAATATTCGCACATATTCTGAGCCTCATTCCAAGACAGTTTTTTGGCCACACTGACTAACTGATAACAAGAATCCTCGAACTCATGCCACCTCGTTGCACAATCTATTTACAGGTCACAAACACAAATATTGAACGTGGAATTACCTAGATGATATGTAAAATTATATCAAATATACTCTCAACATTTAAGTTACATAGTGTGTATGACAATGATAATATTACCTGTAGTATTAACAATATCGTCAATCATTGTAATATGTGTGAATGTATATTCGGCTACAAATCCTGTACTTCCGTCTTCGTAATCATCAGACTTGAATATCACAAGCATATTATTGAATTCAGATATGATGTCGTTCGTTGGCGGCCGCTGGTTGCAGAACCGGCCTTTCTTAATACCTTTAATAGACGCACCGCTGTATACCTCGACAAAAACTGTGTTGCATATTTCGTTCGTTCTACCAATATCAAATTCTTTGAATACCAGTGTAACATATGCTGTACTTGACGATGTCAAAAGCCAAGAACACCGTGATGTTTTGCCATAAGGTGTTGGGAAATCTATAGTTGAAATGATGCCATATTCAGCAGTACACTCTAACTTCTTTGGACAAATTCTGCTGATGTTTTGGCAATTAACAACATCTGTAATAAATTAGTGGAAATCGTAAAAAACTAGTATAACTGATTGATATCATAACCATAGTAACTTCATCAATTTAAGGCTCACATGTTATCAATGTTCATTTTCCTTCTGAAGATTAACGATGTTAATTTATTATTTTCTTGGACACAACAATAAACAATTTCCACAATTTATAGTGTAAAAAGTGAAAAAAAATTATTTTACAAGTAATGAATAAATTAAATATTGCATAAAAATGGATTCCATGTGTACACCAATGGCAATTCCTGTAATTACTGATTGCACCAGAATATTGAAAACGTAATATTCTTTATAATATTATCTGTCATGAATTTGGACTGAATGAAGCGAAATAAAATTACAAACTATGTCATTAATAAACAATAACTTCATTAAATATTATTCTCAATGAACTAAACAGATTATCGCGGTGTTCCTTTTATATGTGGAAAACTCACCGTCAGTGATGCGGATATAATAATTCCATTGTCTTGATTCTGATAAAGTAAACATGTTATTAACCTTCCAATAAGGCGTGGCTCCGTAGGTACACGCATTGAGAATGAGAGAGAACGACATAAAACCGCAGAAAAACTGCGTTTCACTGATACAAAGCATGTAGCATTGTGGAAAGTCTGTAAAATAATGAGTGAACTCCGAGTACCTTTGTTTCATTTCGTAGAAACGCGAGTCAAATTGTTGACCTTTTCTGGTATAAAACTCAGATAATACCATCTCCATTGTCACTATATAAAACACAAATTGTAAGTTCAAGCTGTTTTACTTCGTTTTGTGTGTACTTAATATTATATGCCGGCTGTAAAATTGCAAACTAACGTCGTTCAAATGTGTACACAATTTTGGTTTTTAATTTATTAGAACCAAAATAATTGAGCTGTTTCTTAGTGCGCTTGTAATTTTCATCAACTGAATAACGTATGTACTTATGCATTTTCCAAAAGAAAAAAAAAACCTCAACCGTTTCGTAATCTGTATTAAATGGTGGGAAACAATCGTAATCCTTGATAATTATTTAATTATTCAATCAATATAAATTCAAACGTTTAAGAGAAGAGTACTTATATGTACAATATAGTAAATTAAAACATGGAAAAGTAATACAAAGCAATACAACAATACAACATATCTTATTACAAACCAGGTTGCATAACATGTGAATTTGAATATTCAACATGCTAACCGAGATTGCTAATCAAAATTAAATATGAACTCCACATCTTGACCTCGACGTACCATAGAATACTAAAATGCCTGTCTATACCTAGGTCGTAGGGAGTGCAAATACAATTTAGGTCTGTCTAGTACATTTGCTATTTCTTTTTCAAAATTGGATTAGGTCTAAATCTTCTAATAAATTGATAAAAATTTCGTGTATAAACGTCAAATCAAATAAATGAACGTATACGACTGGTATGTAAATTAGTGTAACATGAAGCCTATTATATTCACTCTACCTGTGGATATAATACCTCTAATTTGTTGGTGTTTTACTTAACAGGACATTGAATCACTTGTTCAAATACGTGTTAGTTCTCAATGGCTTTTTTTGGTAAAAAGTTTTGGTGGTTGAAAAGTAAGCAAAAGATATTTCAGTGTAAGACAATATGACCTGTTTAGTACATAGCTCTCGATGTGGAATATCTTTCAACAATAGTCCATCAACTCATAACTATGTTTTCAATTCAGTATAGGGCTCCTGGTGTGATATATCGTTCAACAATAGCCATGCTCACATTTTATCATATAAATCATTTCCTTTTTTCTCATCACTACAACAGTCAAATATCGCTTGGTGTGACATATCTTTCAACAATATCCTATAAACCCAGAACTACGTTTTTCGGTTCAGTATATAGCTCTTGGTGTGAAATATCTTTCAACAAAAGCTGATCGACCCAAAACTATGTGTTCAGTTCAGTATTTACAAGCAGGAATAGTCTACATGGATAACTATTTACTCAACTAGACTGTTGAAATGTAATCTTGTTATGGCAGGCCATGTTTCAACACAATGTGATTGCAATTTTCCTTTGAGGGAATTAAAGACTTAGTAGTTGGTTGCACAATGAAAACACAGCAACTCGATGACACTAGAATGTTGAACTTTAATCGTCCTGATTTGTTGCGTTTCTCATTGCTGGACTCGGGGTCAAAATATCTTATTGAATTCCAGGCTGAGTGATAGTTTCTTACATTGAATAATGAGGGTTATTTTTCTTTCAATTAGGAGAATGAAAAAAATTGGCCATCAATGTTTTTTGTTCACACATATTATAGTATTGTTACTATTCAGTGGTCTTATATCATGTACATACCAAATATAATTGTCTCAAACAAATCCATTGATTCCAGAATCTTTCAGAATACTTAAGTTTTATCTACTTCGTGTTTGACTTAATATTATTATATTTTTTATTCTCCCTGTACGAATTGGTGGCGATAATCCACAAACTGCCGATTCATAATTATACACCATTTCAAGCAATATATTCATAATCCAAAAGAATAGATACGTGATAAGAAAAAAACAACACTAAAGTAATGGAAAAAAAATACCCTCGTACCATTATATGTATCGTCAGTATAAAGTACAATGGATGAACCAATGTGTTTGTCGATCTGACGTTTTATTGGCAGGATTCTAATACTTAATGTCAATATAGCTGGACACATTGATATAAAACTTCTTGTTGTATCATATGTACGTCTGAATATCTAAATAGGAAACAAATCGGTGTTAAGACATATAACACACTTTTAGAGTGAAAGTACCAAAATGCGATATTTTAGAACAATTTAAGACAGCGTACACACTAGGGTAGCGAAATAACGGACGGAGTTGATTTCGTCGGAAATACTTTTTTTAAAGGTGAATGCATATAGCTCAGCTGATCGAATGTAGCAGTGACAATGGTAACAGCCGAAATGAAACTAAATCAAAAGGGATACACTTTCAGCAGAATAATATGTTCTGTATTGCACTGTCAATTTGGTATCAATCCGAAAATGTTTTACTGTTGGAATTAATTGTTGCTGAAAAGACATTTTGGGTGTTTTGTATGGGATGTATTCTCACTGACGAGTTGAATTTTACAGTAATTAATTACACAAAGAACATATTGTGCATAATAATAACGCAATTTCACACAGCTGCTGAGAATCAAATCCACCAATATCAGAGATCGTCGTCATCCAGGTATACTCACTGTATAGCAACGTATAAGCACGTATGTAGTAGACAATGTCCTGATAGACTACATCAATAAGCTCAATCGCAGAAATCCATTTTGCTTTTATAAGATTTATTTGTATCCAGGGAACCAGGTCAACTGTACTTGGAATCCATGGTCTGTTAATATGGCGTACACTATTTCCATCCAAATGTTCATAATGAGGCCGGTAGTTCATGTAGTAGTTGATTTCATTCTAGAATAGAAACGAGACATATTAATATTATACCATATTATGAATGTTTAAAGGTGATATAACCTGGAAGTTTTAATTTCGCTGTCACTGCTAACATTATCAGACGTGAGCATCAGTGATCTCAAAATTGACAAGCTGCATGTACGACCGCAACATGCTATGAACAGAATAGCATGTGCAATTTACGTCGTTCGTCATATTAAATCGATTTTAGACGCGATCGTATATCGTCGTACGGAGTTTCTGTGACCACCCCCTTCGTCGACGGCAGCAACGTGTAAATTTCTATTGTACCCACAAATGCAAAATGACGCAACTATTTGTTTCGTTCAAACACCAGCAAATAAGGTTATATGAGCCTTCACTAACTGAAATACGTTTGAGATGAAGGCCAGGTAGCAAAATATTACTAATCGCATACTTGACAGAATCCTTTGAAGTCAAATTGGATAAATGGGTTGTTTAAATCAATGGCATTATACCTGAAATGGCAGTGGGGACACTTTACTCAGACGCTAAAATAAGCATCACGTCAGTGTACACTCCAATTAATTGTTAGAGTTGACCAATGAAATAGTTGTCAGTAATAGTTTGTTTTCGTAAATAGGAGTATATCTACGATCATCAATATATATGTATTGTACCAAGGTTCACAATGTATATTGAATACCGCTGTTATATTATATACTCGCCTATTTTACCGTTACATCGAATAATGTTTTCTGAATACTAATACTAGTCATAAAATCGTACTACAAAAAGTCTATTGAGTCTGTAGAATCCAAATTTTTTCGCTCAAATATTCATCTTCAGAAATCAGAAGTAAAAGTTTGAACTGCCCTCCATACTATTACTTTGTTAAATACATTCGTAAAAAAAACAATAAGTTTCTAAGCAAACTGACCCTATATTATTCATTAATCTGCGTACTTATTTGTATCTATTCGCCACCAACAGATAGCAAGTAATACAAATTATAGCAATAAGCTTTATATTTATATATACACTGGTATTACAAATACACACCATTTCGAAATCTGTTGAGGATGACTCGATTATCGATAGTTGTTTCAATGCAGCGATGGCCAATGGAATATAGTTATATTGGCATCTGGTATCTGTTAATAAACATTTCTCAAAAAGTTATTGTGATAACAAAGCTTGGGAGATGAATAGAATTTCACAACATTGTGTAAATTGGAAACGCAAACAAAATTTATGGCGCAACTGACAATTATACACCCTAATCAAGCGTGAAAATATCGGATGAAACATAGCTAGACAGAACAGTGTTATGAGGATAACGACAGAGATGCGTGGTCTGCGTTTGTTTCGATCTATCGTGTATGGTTCGTCTGACTGAAAGCAACACACTAAATTTGTGTAAAACAAGCCGGGTTATCAAAACGCGTGATGTTGTATTCAATATAGTAATTGACATCGAATATATCAGTTATATTTGGAATACACATGTTAGTGTTTTTGCAAACTGTATATAGTTGTACTAAATAAAGCGTTGTTTAATCAGGGTTATCAAGTTGGACACAATTCGAGATATTTCGCATTGTGTTGCTCGCGGTAGGATAAAAATCCCAGTTTGTTATAATTGACAATGTCAATGATTATGACTGCATTGTATTTTCACGTGACATATGTTTTAAAATAAACTTCAGTTACTAACAAGTTAATATTACATCGATGCATATTACAGAAAGTTCAAATTTAAATGCATGTCATTTCAAATGTAACATCACGCTTTAATTCAGTATGCACAATAAGGCTCTGTCTTGTTCGTCACTTGAATTAAATCATAGTTCTTTCACTTACAGCATTCATACATTTTATGAAATCGCAAAACATGCCTTTAGAAGTAATTGTAACGGATTACTACAATAGCAGCGCATGAAAACAATATTCACGTTAATGATGCTACAATGTACATAATGACAGATGTGTATTCAGCACACAAGAATAACTTGGAAAATTATATTAGACTAGTTGTTGAAGTTATATTTTTCCTTATAAAATATTGAAATTATTGAAAAGGGAAGTCATCTTTGAAAAAGTAATCTTCCTTTAAAATACATACCTTGTTTCTTTTCACACATTGCGTGCATATTCGATGAAATCAAATTATGCTTTGACTTGATGTAAACAGTCCCTACAAAACCTCTACCAGGAGTACCTGAGAGGCTGCCTTGTAATCGTATGCTAAATGCATCGCTAAATACAGCTCGCAAAAATCCTCCTTCTGTCCACGAATATGTAGCAGTATTTAATCCAAAGAATCGGGCATTTCGAACACTTGAAAAAGAAGCTAGTGTTGCATTCAATAATCCACATACCTCTTCGGCTTGACTAAAGTCAAATGACCCTCGAACTTCGAATGCATACACTAAAAGTAAAGTAAAAACGATAGCGTTTGCGTAGCATATTATAGACCGCCTGATGTAAGACATGCATCTTTCGTATTACCATCTAGCGTAATATATTCCTAAAGAATATATATACCAACAAACAAACAAGAATCTAAATCAAATGTCATCATATTCATGTTCAAATTCGAGAATATTGCTGATTACTCCAAAAGCTAGGGTTTTTAATGCATGAGGGGACAACCAATTGTATTTTACGGGATATCCGACGATCAAGAAAACGTAATACATGGTTATAACTACCTGTTTCACAGTTTGTACCAGTGAAACCAATGGGACACACACACGTATGGGAATCAAATATAGACACACATGTTCCACTATTGAGACACGGGTTGGAATCACATAATTTGGTCTTCGGATACTCTGTAAGCAAAGTTATTTTACTTTTAAAAAAGTTAACATTTTACTGCTCAATATCTCAATTTGCTTGCTGGCCATAGACTAGACCAGTTTGAATAAACTATTTCTTTGACCCTCATCTTTGACCTTAATGTCACTAGTTTGGGTTGAGTTGTGGAACAATATTGTGTCTATGACAATTCCTGTGATATGTTGTGCAGTGTGATATTTATTTCTTCTAAAACCAAAATGTATTATTGATCTTTACTTGTTAAATGTACGCTATATAAATGTTGTAATGCACGTTACATATTCAGTAGATAAACATATTCCTGAATTCCTGAATGAATATGGTAATTACACAGAATTACACGATTTCACACAGTGCCACAATTTATTTAATGGTCATTGTTTGCTGTTTTATGGACATTCCTATCACGTACTAGAGAAAGAACCTGCTAACAAACATGATAACTGTACCAGTTGTTCAACAAATGGTTCTGTTAGATTTTTCTGCGTTTTTGTTATTTTGTATAAATAAAATTACTACTTACAGACAAGTGGTGTTTTGAACAATTATATATTACCAGCACTAGTCTTTTAGAACACGTAAGTTGTTAAAAGTTTTTTTTGTACATATATAAGGTGCTATATAAAATGCTTGTTAATGTGTTACAATTGAAGAAAGTTTCATTTTCAGATTTTCTGCTCGCCAACTGCACATCCTGATTGTGTTTAAAGTGTTTACCCCGCAAATACATTAATCGTGCCAAAATACACAAACCGATCCAATTCAATGTGTATTCTATGTGCACAGTTTTTATTATTCGTTTGATTATTTTTTATGCGTGAACCAACTCTGTCACACATGATCTAATGAGGCATCATTGTTTCTAGCTAACTGTTGTTAAATTTTATTTTGCAAAAGTAGCTTTTCTTGCATGCCGTTGCTTTGGAGTTTTGGAAAAACAGCATAGTGAGCTAGGTTGGCACAACTTCCATGCGCAAATGTCAATTTAATTATATATAATTATATATACATTTCATGCAATTAAACTGTTGTGTTTATTTAAACTATACACATTCTAGTATTGATCAGTATTAAAGTTGAACTTACGGCAATTAACTCCCGGCTTGCCGATATCGCATTTTTCAATATTGAATTCATTATATAAACAGAAGACATTCTCTGTCATACCGAATGGATTCCTGCAGTAAGGACGGTCTGTAACACCCTGATTTCGTATCCGACCGACAAAAGCATCAGGCAATTCAGGAAATCCATAACTCCAGTAATTATTCCATGAAACACATTCTTTATTCAAATATGTGTAATTTTGCGTTCCTCTATAGTCAGAGCCATTGTCTTTCCAAAAACACTCGTCAACTCCACCTGCAATGATATAAAGTTATTCGTCTTTAAGGGAGCCCCCAGTATGTCCTAGGTATATAGTATTAACAAGAGTGAACAAGAATGTGTCCACTGTTTGTGTATCAACATGATGTGTGCATATCACTGAAATGTCCACTGCCCAACAAATACTTGTATATGTGTTTATATGTACTGAATACTGAAAATAAAATGGTAGAACATAATATATTTGTTCTCCAGCGGTAGAAATACAATTTGGAAACTGACCATAATGTGATGTCAGGTATTCGCGTGAACACATCTTACCCCACTGCGGCACTCACCACATACCGTCCCTGCAATATACATCTTAGGCCTCTACTTAACTAGCTGGGAATTGAACTAACCAACCAACCATATAAACACAAAATTTTGTTTGGAAATAATTAGACGAGCCAAGATATTTAATAACATGGCATTGTTAATGACTCATCTCCTATTGCAATTAGGAGTATGTTATTCATGCCTAAGATAAAGTAATGTGATCAACAAGCATGGTGGCTGCAAGTTCGTGGTCTTCTATCTAATCACAATTGAACTGTAAATGACATGCATTGTTAAATGCATTATATATTTAATCAAATTACATATACTAGTGACCAAGTAACTTTGTTTGTAAACTCATCTAATATCAAAAGAAAAGGAGATTTAATAATTTATAATCTAATGTATATGTAGTTGAGAGAAATACATATGCTTGAGTGTGTCCAACAAAACACTTGATGGTTTCCCGAAATAGATAGGAAGCAGATCTATTTGTCAATGTATCTTTATTCAGCGGTGAAACATACACGTCAAAATACACTGCCGCACACGACCGGCACGCAACCAACTAGAAATTTGAAAAAATGCAACAACGCCCTGGCGCCAACACGGACGCATAAAATATCAATGTACTCGTAAAGCGAAGTGTCACGTAACACGCAATAAACGTACCTAAAACAATATTGAGTGGAAATAAATGATCATTCGAACTCATCCTCGACAGTATATGTGTATGTAATGTGTTTTCCGAGATATAAACTACTACTCTGAAATAACAGAGATTTGTTATCAAATCAATTTATGTACTTTTGACTACATGGCCCACATAAACAAAACATGTTTTTATACTAAATGCATTAATACAGGAACTAAATCCAGAGTCATTGCAAAACAGGAAAGTATATTTCTCCATGTAATTTTCACTTGCTCAATGAATGTTCTGTTATATTACCATAGTTTAATGTACATCTTACCATATGTGGTATAAACTTCAACTTCATAAATATGAATACCATATATCCAGTTAGATCGACTGTAAACAGATATACCATGTGCATATGAATCATCTATGCCGGCGTCTGAACAATAAAAATGTATCCATGCAAATTCATCTCCAACAAAATAAATATAAACATCATTGTTGCTGCGGAATTCGCCATAAATATTTTCTAGATATAGTTGGTCACCACAACGTAGTATTGAACCATTCAAATCTTCTACTTCTAGTAAAAGACCTACTAAGAATAACACTGGAATAAAGAATACATGTAACATTATTTAAATGAGAGATATGTAAACAAATTGATACACACGATACAAAAAAAATATGATACTGGAAAATTGATACAAAAACGAGAGCTTACAATAAGATTTTCTGGTCAGGATCCGGACACTATCAATGAGCACTTTCTTTTCAAACCACAAACTTAATATTCCGTGGGCTTTGTAGTTGTCAAAATTTAAAACCGTCGTAATTTTACAGAAAAAATTCTTCCATTCAGATGCAGACTTTCTAGTTGTGAACTCAGCAGCCGTTACTTGCAGGTTTGGTAGTGAAGCAACCGCAGCAGTTTCCAGTCCATGCCAATACATGTAAGGTAAACGACCGTCGTTCAAAGCCCAGCAGTTCGTCAGCAAACAATATGGTATGAACGAGTTGAGTGCGATGTTATATATTCCTAATAATAAGTAGCAGTAATGTGAGTTAGATTCGTCAATACTCATTATTATTATGTTGTTATGAAATATTTTATTGAGCATCATTGTTATGTAATGTGGGCAATAACAAGCACGTTGATGATAATACATTTTGGAAAAATATGACTATCACTTGGTGTTGTCCTGGTTGACACCTAGCACCGGTGACAAATGTGGTTAGTTGGATGGTCGGTCACTTATTTAGTTAGTCAGTTGACTAATAATGAATGAAAAATCGTTTCCCAAATTGTTGTTCCCATTTTAAACATCGCTTCAAACCTCACATCAAATTTTTCTAATTTCTGAAAATTTCACGAAGAGTCTGCTCTAACTTGTTGAGTTGTATTCGGCATTGCCATAGCAACCAGGTCCGCAATCTCAATTCTAATTTATTTACTTCTTTTAAGAGATAACCCTTCTGGAACATGTATAGGGAACTGTTAATGTTGAGTTATACATAACAAAATCATTCCAAAAATGAATTTTAACGTTTTTATTTATTTATTGATGGCTTCCATAGCGACCATGCGAATATCTATAAAAATAATAATTGATTTATCTTGCTCAATGAAAAAAACAAAATAAGCGTGACCCTAAAATGGGACACTCTTTGTGAAAGTAATCGTACAATAGGCTGTTGATACCACATTGATATGGTGATGTCATTGGTTGCTAGAGATAGACCCATTCGAACAATAACTGATTAGAACATTTTGTTACTCACTATAGTAGCAATTCTTAATTATGTTTTGTATTTGGCTGCTATAGGCATTCGTTTGTATTCTATTAATTTGTAATCGAATCGTACACAAATGTTGCCGAAAGGAATAAATGTATATTATTGTTAGCTTTATATTAAGAGAATATCTGTAGCATTGCTATGGGTGTGTTTGCGGTTTCTTTTATTCTTAGTAATCACTAAAACAGTGCATGTATCCCACAACCCCTAACCTGAGTCCTAACCCTCCAGCCCCCATGTAATTCAAAATTGCCCCTCCCCGTAGCTACCGTGTACAACTGAAATAGGGGAGGAGTGAGAGTGAGGGAAGGCTTACCGTAAACCTTAATTTCTATTGATAGTTATGTTTTCATAAATTGTTCATTTTAATATTTCACAGACAAATGGGATAGTCATATAAGCTGATTATTTATGTGACTACTGTAATATAGTGATATGTGAACAGTAAACTTGTAGCTTATTTGGTTATAGAGTATGCACAAGCCATGCACAAACCACATAAGATATATGTTGTAGAATCTGAATCCTTTTGTACATATTTCATTATTACTAATAAGTAAATTATTCTATGGGGTAGATAATAATTGTAAAAATCTTGTTTGGGGTCGAGGTTCTAGTAAAAGCCAGGACCCAATATTACTAAGGATATTTACTAAGCATGTGTACATTTATTACATATTTAAAAAAATAAAAAAAACATAATGACTCAGTGATATCTATACCCTGACTTATGCTTGTGTCAATATGAACTGCGTGCTGCATTCAACCACATGTCACCTGCTTAGCTCACTCGGTACTCATGTGACCACAAAACTTGTCAATCTGTGCATCGTTGTTTCGAAGCAAGGACTTTGTTGCTCAAAAAATGTAACTTTTTTTAAATAATTAGGAGTAAATTTAATCTCCACCTAGTTAACGTGGTAAGATCCAACATCCTTTTTCTGCTTATGAGAAACAAATAGATTTTTTAGTAAATTCTGACAACAAAGCCTAAATTCGAAATTTAGCCCACTGTTAAGAAAGTAGAGAGAAAAAAAAGTTGTACAATTTGGTATAACAGATTGTTCGGCGTCATATGTCCGCATTTACTTTGTCCTAAAAAGTCTATGTTTGTTGCTTATATTTACTGGTTATTTTGATATAAACAGCTCATATTCATTTTCACTCAAATATGGTCAATATTGTATGCTACGCTCTCGTTCGAAAAATGCGAACATAAATATTACCAATTTTGTCTAGTTCTGTTGCGTCCGCTCGAGCGCCCCTCACGTCAGCTCTAACACGCGATGATACACGACTGTCTAGGGACTCACGATCCCTAGGACTCACGACGATGAGTCGAGGACGAGTGACGATTCGAGTGCTGGTAGCGTCGCGCACGACAATGTACTAGGGTATGATGTAAAACGTAATACATTTGTCATTTCCGTTCAAATCCCACTCTCTGATTTCTCGAAAGCAACGCGACACGATAAACTGAATTTGCAACATGATATACATGTTCAAACGAATGGGTTAAAATTATCCTATATTTAGTGTAGCAATTTACATATATTTATAGCATTAATCAAACAACTAGAAGAAATAATGAAACATAATGTGATAAGAACCACAATATAAGTACGAAGGATCCTGATGATTGGACGTGCGTGTATCGAATACCATTTTTCATAGATTAAAACAGAAAATAACAACATAACTGATTTTTGGTTTGAGATTAACCTACCCACAGTAGACTGTTGATAACACATTTGCATTCGTTCATCCCAACAACAATTCTTTTCAAGGCATGATGGTTTAGTAGGAGGCGACATAGGACACGCTGTTCTGAATTCGTGCCGCACAAAACAAGGAGATCCTGGAAACAAAATATAAGAAAAATAACATAAAAAAAAATAAAAAAAACATTTCGTAGCAATGAGTATTTGGTTATCATAGAAGCAACTATTTTGGAAATGATTATTTAATCATAACACGAAACGTTAAAGGTGAATTCCTATACAATTTCAGAAGAAATTGTCGAGGATAAGTACGAATCACTCAGAAGGTTGGTAGTGACTGAGACATGTTTGTCGTGAGAGCCAAGTTTTGAGATCGATGTTTCATTTAGTTATTGATAGATTCTCATGACGCTTTTAAATAGAAACAAAAAAAAATTCATTGGTTGCAATCTGGCCTTTTTTGCCAAGTAAACAAGAATGTGTTAAATGGTTATTTGTTGGTTAACAATCTAACCACACAATTTCTTGAAACATTAAGATAGGTATTTTCGAAACATAAAGTTTCATTCTCGGGAGCGAACTGGATTCATGAGTTTCCTTGCGAAAATTTCTTTTTAAAAGTTCATCATTGTAAGTACGGGTCAGTGAGTGATTCGTTGACTGTAGAAACATATTCAAGCCTCAACTTGAAAACATGATACATTTATGGTGCATGACTTTTTTATGTTGTTATGTAAAATTTCACAAGATTAAAATAAATCGGGATAACTAGCCTTGGTTTGGTGCTAGCGCTTGAGTCACATTTGGTGAACATAGAACCATTAGCAGGCATATTGCTTTTACATCATCCTTCATGTCTGAAACAAAAAATATGCATGAATTATTAGTAAAAAAGTGCTCACAAATATTTTTGTTATAATCTCTAGGATTGAATTAATTGAAACCACGTGTCACTCATTCAATCTTCGCCTATGTTTTGCTTGCTTGTATGAGCCTCCTTGTACTTATCCTTGGCCGTATCTAAGCAGAAATGTAATAATGGCTGTTTGTACCTATTCCATATTTTATTGTACACACTCCTTCTTCTGTCCCCTAACAGGCTTATTGCGAGCAATGTGTGATCACTAGTAGGTATCTGTTAAAATAGAACTTATGTGAGCCATTAAGGGCGAACTACGCCCTTGGAGTCTGACAGTCTTCAACAGTATATTGACCTGATGCTCCAACTTCCCCGAAAAGAGCAAACACATAAGCCCTATCTAGTATGACTATTTTGACTGTGAGATTCTGAATGGCTGAAGACTTTGCATATAATTTGCTAGTGGCTGTTTTGAATAATAATTAAGCCTGTTGTATATCAGACAATGTTGAATGTCAATAATTGCAATATAAACTTTTACAAATGAATTGAAAAAAAAATATAATTGATATACCACGTGATGAAGTGATTGTACATTTATTTTCTGCATACAAAACACGTGGTGAAAAGATTGTACCTTTATTTACTGCATAAACAATTGATATACCACGTGATGAAGTGATTGTAGCTTTGTTCACCGCATAAACAATTGATAGATCACGTGATGAAGTGATTGTACTTTTATTTAATGCATAAACAATTGATATACCACGTGATGAAGAGATTGTACTTTTATTTACTGATAGTATACTACCCCTACGAGTAGATTAACGGGAAAAAGCGGCTCCTTTTGGAGCCTCGGTCTGGTAAAAGTCCAAGGCTCGCAACGGATGTTTACAGTGCTATTGTGTAAATCGCAATTCTGAACCAGGTGTAGTCAACCGCAATTATCAGCCGTGCTCATTGGCTATAACAGATGGGTTGAAAAGCTCTATCCATTCGGCATTTACTCAGCAGAGTTTGATTTGTTTAATAATAGAATCCACCAACAGTGGACTTTATTGTGTTACCATAACCAACACAGATTGGACCACGTATAATTGCATAAAAAACATTCGATCACGTGAATTTGGTGCTCACTTGTGAGAACAGTGTAGCACGTTGTTGGGTGAACTCCGGAGATCCGCCAGAATCATGTCCGCTCAAGAATTTGCTGCTCCGGAAATTGACTGGGATTTGGAAAACTGGTTGTCCCAAATTGATGTGGATGACTCCGAGGACTTTAAACTGAGCGATATTCAGAAAGAATTCCGTTTTTTGCCTCCAGCTGACAGCAAACAAGTCACCGAATACCAGCAGTCACGCATACCCAATGAGTGGAAAGAGCAACGTAATGTTAAAGTTGAGTACGATAAATCTGATGAATAAATGTTTCATTTGGTTCCGTTTAATCCCGAAGGAATTTGATTTCTGGCTATGTAAATTTGCCATTGAAAGTCGGAGACAAGATGACCAACAGTATCCGCCAGAGACATTAAGACAAATGTTTTGTGCCATTTACCGCTATCTGCGCTAAATGATGAAGAAAAGCTATGGTTACACGCGTTTGATACAAATACCGCATTGGGCATGAGTTGTGCAACCTACTTTTACATGTGTAAAATATTTGGACTGCATGCCGCTGATGAACATTCAACACTAACTGTAGACCAACTCACCATGCACAGCGATGATATGGGGAAAACCATCGAAAACTGACCAGGGAGGATTCTACCCCAAACCCGGGCAAAATTTAATAGAATTAAACACTACGCGCAACCAGAAAACTCGCGCTGTGTTGTAAACTTGTTTCGGACATATCTGTCATATATCCCAAACAGCGAGCCATTCTATAGAAGACCACTGAAGTCAAAGAATAGCGAAATAAAGTTCTCTGCACAAAAGCTTGGTGTTCATACATTGCAGGGATACAGTAAGCAGATGGCCGATCTCGCTGGGATAAAAGGTTATCATACTGGGCATTCAGGAAAGGTATGTATTAGAATTTGCACTTTAGTAATGCAATGTTCGATTTCCCCGCTGACGAGAAATAGTCACAACTTTGTCAAAAATAATCACTACTCGTTAACTCCATTTTTTTCAAGCAAACTGTTTGGTGTAATACCATTTAAATATTATATTCGCTGGCACGATATGTCGGATTCATTTCACGCGATAACGATTTAATGCAAACTGCTTTGGCGTGTTTTAAAAAAACTGAACGATTGTTATGAGGTGGACTGTTACAAGCTATTGTACTTTCATTTTAATACATTGTATTTTATTTTAATTAAACAGGTTACACAGGCAACCACGCTGTTCCGGCAAAATTTTGAAGAGCAGCTAATAGCAGAAAGAACGGGTCACTCCAGTCTAGCAATTAGAAGCTACACGCGGACGAGCGACGAGCAGACGAAAGCGGTGTCAGACGCATAAACATAAACAATTGATATACCACGTGCTGAAGGGACTGTATTTTTATTTACTGCATAGATTATTAAAACCACGTGACGAATTGATTGTCGATTTAATTACTGTATATACAATTGATATACCACGCGATGAAGTGGTTGTACATATATTTACTGCATAAACAATTGATATACCACGTGCTGAAGGGACTGTATTTTTATTTACTGCATAAACTATTAAAACCACGTGACGAATTGATTGTCGATTTAATTACTGTATATATAATTGATATACCACGCGATGAAGTGGTTGTACATATATTTACTGCATAAACAATTGATATACCATGTGACGAACTGATTTTACACTTATTTACTGCCTAAACAAAATATACCACGCGATGCGACGCGAGATTTATTTACTGCATATATAATTGATATACCACGTGACGAATTGATTGTACATTTATTTACTGCATAAACAAAACAATTGATATACCAAAAAACACTCTGCTCGTCGTGTGATTAAAGGATAGTGACTCATACCAAGCAGTTCTGTGCAATCCTGTGCATTTTTGTTCAAGCAATGTAGTGGTATCATCGCATAATAAAGTCTAATGATTGTGGAAATTCTGATTCAAGATTAGTCAACTCGAGCAAAGCTGATTATCCATTATGTGTATTTTGCAGTCAACGTAGATTCGGTGTCCCATCCGAATGTAGCGCACCCATGGCGTCCGCTATTGTTACCGATAGCATCGGGACCACCTTTGTCGATATAATCAATGCTCTACTAAGAAATTTGGAAGGTTTTAGAAACATGTTTGTGCAGAACAACAGACATACTTGATTTGGAAAGCAGAATACTTAGCCTTGAATCCATAATATACCACCTGTTATTATGAAATAATCTATTCCCATTCGCAAACTCCGCCAATAATCTGGATCTGATTGGCTTCATTCGATTATTATTCATTTCTCCGTGATATTGATTCAAGTAAAATACACAAAACCGAAGTTATTGCCATGTCAGGGGCGCTTTTCCCAGACATTTCCAGGTGTAGTGACAACATATCAGAATTGATTGCAAATAGCAACTTGATAAACATTGTTGAACCAATGATGTTAAGAATTTTATTTTTGTACATTAACGAATGTACATCTGTAAACAAAGTTAAAGTACTGTCCAGCAAGCAATATTTTCATTTCCAGTGATCACTATCGACATGCAGCTGTGAATTCATTAAACCGATCACTTCGACTGGTGACAGAAAACAATGGTTCATCTTTTATTGACAATAATAACACAATATCATTAGTAACCATGGGGATACTTTGAACAGACGAAGCGTCACGTGCTACAGCTGGACATATTTTCCACGAGTGTATTTTCAATAGACAGCAGCAAAACAGTCGCGACGTTAAGATGTTACAATTGCGGTGAGGCAGGCCATACAGTCGCGTATTCGTAACAGGTATTCGATGCTGGATTTGTGGGAAAACGGGTCGCAAGCAGAAATACTGTAACTTTTAAGTATCTGTCCAGCTACTACTAGTTGTAATGTTTCGAGCAATCGGAACTTCGCGATTAATTAAAAACTCCAGAATGGTCTTGGTTTTATTAATATTAACCATTGATATAGCAAAGTTTGAAATTTAGTGACGCTTGTAAAAAAAACAAGTTGACATATATTTTGTATGTGAAACCTCTCTTTAATTCGTCTTACCATGACAATGAGATTCATATTAAAGTTTTTATTTCAATTTGGTGTGACCTTCAACATGGGAACAGGGCTGTCATTCATTAACTCTGACTTTGTTTTCAGTCGTAGACTTGAAATTATGTGGATTGAATTAACTCCACACAGTTGTAAGTCTATTTTACTTGTTGGCGTTTATAGACCACCAAGTACTGTTCATAACATAGATGTGCTGTGAGCTACTAAAATAGAAAAAAACTCAACTAGAAGGCAAAGAAATGTATATTTTTTGAAATTTTATTTATTTACTACTTGTTTAATTTCTTACGTGATTTAGGCTTTTCTCAAATGTAAATGTCTGGATCATGATAATGTACATTATAGTGGAAACGTTAATTTGGCTCTTATTCATAACTTGGGAATTTCGCTATTTTCGTGATTCGTAAACTCCGTTCCTTCCCTCAATCCAACAACAATGTTTATGTTCGCTATAGAAATTTCAAAGTGTTCGTTGAGTCTTTATTTTTGGCTGTCTTTCTGAACACGCATCTAGTTTAAGTGCACAATATTACCGATACTAATTTAACATTCGAGACGTGGCATTCTATTTTTAATAATATTTTTGATTCGCATGCCCCTTTGTTCGTAGACATGTGAAAACATTAAGGCGGCCAGGATGGATGAATCCGGACATTCTACTAAAAATTAGATAAAGAGAAAATCTTTCGAGCATTTTGGGAGATATTACTGTTCTAAACCAATAACGAGCCAAAGGTAACTTGGTTGTTAATTCATCTTATCAAAATCAACAGATTAAACAGTGCTGCCATGTGGAAAAACCCTTAGACGAAATTGATCAATGGTGGTAAACCTAACTCCCTTGACGTTCATATTTCAGTTAGCAATAGGCTCAAAAAGAATTGATAGTTCAAATACAGAAACCCAAATTGACCAAAACTCGACCATATGTTATACCGCCAGACACATGTCAGCTTGTGAAGGACAAACTTTTCTCAATATCAAGTTCCAAGGCAGTTGGCCTTGACAACACATCAACTGCCTTAATGTATTTCTGCTCCTTTCATTTGTGTATTGTAAGTGTTGATCATTTATTCAACCTCGGTATTTCATCAGATATTTTTCGGACATGTTAAAACATGCAAATGTTATTCTATTACTCAAGGGTGGGTCCTATGACCTGCGTATTTATCGTCCAATTTCGTTGCTCCCAATAATCAAAAAAAATCTTTGAATAACACGTGCAGCATTACTAATACCATTATATGAATAGTCATGTTTTAATTTCTAAAACGCAGTCCGGTTTTCGTAAATCCAATTCTTGAAATACAGCTATGATTAAGCTATGCGATGCATTACTTAGCAATATGCATGATGGCTTATTGTGTGGTTTACTTTTCCTTGACTCAAGCATAGCATTTGATATGGTTGATTAACACGCGTAATTGAATAAGCTCTCAATTTATGCCATTTGTAAGTCTCTTTATATGGTTATGAAGTTGTGTATTTGATGGTAAATTGTCGGATGCTGTCAACATTCGACATGATGTACCACAGGGTTCAATGTTAGAATCCTTATTATTTCTTCTATTTATAAATGACCTACACTTATTTCTTACGAATAGATCAACTGCTATGTATGCTGACGATCAACCTCTGTTATCGTCTGAACAATGTATCAATGTAATGTATTGATGATGATGTTTGGCCAATTTTCATTGTCTTAATTATTAATTACATGTCAATCAACACATGCAAATCAAAACCTATGCTCGTTGGATCACGTCAAAGGCTAAATAATGAATATTTTCTAGTTAACTTTAGTTGTGAAATAATTAAAACAGTCAGTTTCGAAAAGTCACTCGGGGTGGTAATAGAAAAAAGTCTACCATGCGACTATCATGTAGATATTATTTGTGAAAAGCTCAGCCAAAAAATTGGTGTTCTTATGAAAGTTTGCAGCTTTTTACCTATTTCCGTCAGGAAAACATTGTAGTTTTCATCGAATTTAATTTATGGTTGGATGACACATTAGAGTCTTGTTAAATGAAAAAAATGATGACCTACCTTCATGAGTTGATTCGTAACATACAATGGCAACACTGGGATGAACTTATTAATCAAATAAAACTAAGAAATGTGAGTTGATTTATACTCAAATATGAACGTTTTCGTTATGTTAACAAGTACATGTATGTAAATCCATTCTATATCATTGTTAATAATATAGAACAGCCGTTCTTAACTTTAGTAGATCTAAGCTTCAGGCAGGGGCGTCATGGAGATTATTTTTCAAAGCACCGGCAAAAGAAAAGAAAACAAGCGGCACCATATTCAAACAATTGCAGCGGAATTGTTGACATTTAATCCAATGCTAATGTGTTTACACGACAGTCATATTTACAAATATTTATTATCGGCATCAACATGTTGGCTACCACTTTATTTGATGAAGAGCGGATTTTTCAATTTTCTCATTTATGTCATTCCGTCTATTGTAAAACACTTCTGAGCTAATTGTCGGGCAGACAGGTTTTGAAGCTGACATACTTTTCATGAATACTGATTAAATCCTAGAAACTAATCAACAAAATATGAGGTTTACAGCTATATGTTGGTCTCCTCAGTAGAGACTGTAAGGTCGTCACATCATAGTATATTATATTACAAGAGTCCATGTTACATTTGGGCTCACGTTACATGAGCCCAAATGATTTAGGTGAAACGAGTAAAATCAAAAGGTTAGGTTTCAATTAATTTGTTCCAACATTCTGAACCAAAATAAATAGATACAGGTGATCTTCAGGTGTTTCTTTGTGTGTCTATTTTGTCAATGCCTTAAACAATAATTCAGTTGACTCTCTCGTCTATAGAGCAGAAGGTATTTTGTATATTGATAATGAGTACAACAATGCACAATGCAATTGTTTACTATGAATGTCTATGTTAATGTTGGTCATTATTTGTTTGAGCAAATTCACAAATAGTACGACATATATACTCGCCATTTATTTTGCCCTGCTGACAATCAGAGTATGAGTAGACACACAAAGCCAACACATCACTATCACTGATATGAGTTACGGTGAAATACATTAAATTATTATTATTATATCCTAATGTATCAAGATTAGCTATCCATTATTCCATACGACACGCGAAGAATATAGTGGAAAATATCACATCGAAAATCTGACTACAAGGAAGACATGGAAAATATTAGCCAAAACTGTTGAAAGTTGCAGAGAGTATTTGTATGTACTTATTGTTTTTGATATTTAATATTGGGATACTGTTGAACACAAAATTTCATTGTCAAATCCTTGACTCTAAATATGTGTAAATATATTTACTTGTTTCTGGCAAATTAAATTTGAATCTGTAATGTTACATTTGTGATTTAGCAAAAGAAGATTTCTAATAATACGTGACCATAGCTGGAAGAAGAGGATGTCTAAATGATCCAAAATTGTCATCAGGCTCATTATATTAACAAAATGTTTCATGACACCACTGACCCCAACTAAAAACTCACTGCCACACATGTTGTAATTACAGTATTGAAGTACATACAAAAAAAACAAGCAATTTGAGGAAAATTAAAGAAAATCAGGAAAGTTAAACAAGAGCTTCCTTTGGCCCGAACACCTGCAGCCAAGGTCATGGTCAGTGACCTTGTTAGTATATTTTTTTGAACGACATGATGCTGACCATGAAGAGGTCAATATGAAGATAGTGACAGTTAACATCTTTAGTCCAAATATATGTGTGGTCTGTGGGAAAATGAGATCATTTAGGTAAAATCATCATCAGGTAAAATAGCTAATTATGTATGTCCTATTTAGTCTATTGAACAGACACAATTAATATGAGCAAACATACACAGCTTATGTTGAAACATCCGCAATCCTGCTTGCATTTATATTTGTAATTATTTCTTTATTACGTATATCAAATAGTAACAATTAAATTTCTAATTGACTTACAGACATAGACAACATGTAACTCTGGTCGTCAAGTGTTAAAATAAAGATGGGATATTTAATTTGAAAACATTTTCTGTTTTCAAGCATAATGCATATGCATGTGTTATTATTATATCCAGTTGTTGGGAAATCAATATATTTTACATTTAAATTTTCACTTCGCTGACGTTAGGAGTCATTTGGAACACGCGACTTGGTGGATGAATAGCGTCAATATTGAAAAACATCACTAATAACTTAATGGTTCAACGGTTGAAATCGTATTAAAAGCTTTGTGACAGTTTTTATTGTCAATATTATATATTTCAATATCTGTTGTTTCATAAAGTTTATTCTCTAATCAGACCAGATGTATGATTGAAATATACATACGACATCACATCAAACTCAGTCACATGCCGGCCATTAAATTGTACATATTATTATTGATTACCTACCATTATGTTAATGATGCTCCAGATTGATCGCTATTGTAATGTATGCAGCGGATTCAGTTACTTTGTATTTTGCAACCAAAGATTATAAAATGAATACTAACCCTCTAACATCTGCTGCTTGTGCGTTAGTGTTGGTGTTAGTGTTAATCAAATCAAGCGTAACATTGAAGTATGGTTATATGAGTGTAGAAATTTTACAAAATTTGTAACTGTTATATTAATATTTGAAAATGGTTATTTTGGGGTCCAGGTTATTATTGAGGCCAGTGAATATGACGCTCATCAATGCGATATCATTTATTATTTATGTGTTTTATTTCACACAAATTACATAATATTTACCTCCAAAAATACAATAATTTATTCACATCTATCCACAAACTTTAAATAAGTCACTTAAAAATGTGGTATCTATCATAACAACTCAAAATTGAAATTAATTTATGTATATAAATACCAACAAATAACAGGGTGACATTTTATCGACGGGGGAGTGAGAGGTATCTTCCTTGCAAACCACAATTCCAAATTTATTATAGATTCATATTTGAAAGGAAATTCTTTTCTTTTAAATTTATTTTGCGAGTATTGTCACCGATTTCACATTAAACTTGCAATTAAAAATTAAGACCATGTTCCTCTTTCCAAACGTGTCCAATTGGTTAAACTAATATCAAAGTAGCTGTGTATATTAAGACAATAATATGAACGTGTTTACAAAATTAGAAAAGCAAACATACTTAATTTACTTTATACCTAACCTTTTCTAGTTGCCTTATAGTCATAAAGAATGTATAAATCCAAGTGCATAAGACAAACGGTTGACGAACAAACGACATGCACCTTTAAGGAAATGACGACCAATCCTCGAGTACAAGGCAATAAACACCTGTTAGCCAATGCCTTTTATGTTGCACAAGTCTGATTCTATTAGTAAATTACTTTTAATACAACTGTTAAATTGCCACAGGATCATGTCCATAGTATTTTGCCCCAATATTTGTTTTTTATTGCCCTCGAAGAAAACTGTCCTCATAGCATCAAGACATAAAACAGTGTTACCCTGCTCTAAAAAGTCTACATTGACTGTGCAGGGTCACGTATATTATTCCCATCTTTCTGAGCTTCAGTGCTCTTCCAAGGTCAAATAATTCATCAAATTCCCGTATGGAAAAATCGTCTGCATGTGTTTGTTGAGCTTCATTTGACAAACCCAGCTCGGTCAGTCAATGACACATTGAACTCTGCCTGGCATAGTTAGTGGATTAGTGGTCGTGTTAATCGTGCACTTCTTGGGATATTAGTGCAGCGTATTCTTGCGTATGGCGGATGCTCCTAACATTTGAATTTGAAACAGAATACATTGTTCTTACATATGTTGTATAAGATATATATTAATCAATATAACGTAGATATGAGGAATTAACAGTTTATCATTAGCTGCCCTCTCACAGAATGATTCAGTTCCCACGCCTCTGTAAACAAATGTTTTCCTATCCTCCGCATATTTCCAATGGACGGTATCTCTCCATGCACATCTTTTCAAAATACATTAACACAATTTGGGCTACAAATAATTGATTTGAATGCGCATGCATCGTGGAATAAGCTGTACGTAGAGGTAATTTAGTTTTTCGTTTTATGGTTATCGCTTGAAATGAAACAGTTGCACGTATTCACGTAAACGCAGTATAACCGCACCTTATCACTTCATATCCGTTCGATATTCCAACTGTTCATGAACAAAAACAAGTATGTGTACATGTGTACAAGACGAATCATAACATAATTGTCATTCGGGATATATTTTGTTTCGACGTCGCAATAGAGCAGACTTTACTATAAATAATATATTGTGTTATTTGTTTATAGAACCTGTCATCTATGTTCATAATGGAGATAATGAATTTTGTACAGAGAAATAGAAAGAAGAAGAAAAAAATTATGTAACTGAAGAAGAAATCAGAATGGGCATATTAATTGAGTCGAAAGTCGCAGCTAAAGTCTCATCTGTAGTTATAACAGAAGGAGAATATGAGTTTTTGTCGTGGGAATTAATTTCGTCACTAAACTCTCCTATTCCTAACTGAAAGGCACCCTTGGATGCAGAGCTTCAGGCACGCATAAGTTTACAGTGAACATGGTGGAGTGGTTTAAACATGTCGCTTACATGCAAGCCAACCATGTATATCTATTTTCAGATTACATGTAAGCCAGCCTAGTTCCACATTACCAGTGAGCATTGTGGACTGGCTTTAACACGCCGCTTACATGCAAGCCAGACATGCCCATATGGACACTGCCTAAAGGCAGCTTACATGAAAGCCAGGTTATTCCCACGTTACCAGTGAACAAAGTGGAATGGTTTTAACGTGCCGCTCACATGCAAGCCAACCATATATATATATATATACAAACTATCGGTAGCGTACATGTAAGCCAGGCTATTTCCATGTTACCAGTGAGCATTGTGAACTGGTTTTAACACGCCGCTTACATGTAAGCCAACCATGTCTATATAGACACTGCCTAGTCTATACTGCTATAGGCAGCTTTCGTGTAAGCTAAATTCCATTATACCTGTGAACATGGCGGAGTGGTTTTAACACGTCGCTTACATGCAAGCAAACCATGTCTATCTATGGTTAGCTAACATGTAAGCCAGCCTATTTCCACATTACCAGTATACATTGTGGACTGCCTTTAACACGCCGCTTACATGTAAGCCAACCATGTCTCTCTTGGTCAGCTTACTTGTAAGCTAGTCTATTTCCATTATACCTGTGAACATGGTGGAGTGGTTTTAACACGTCGCTTACATGCAAGCCAACCATGTCTATCTTGGTCAGATTACATGCAAGCTAGCCTATTTCAGCAATACCAGTGAGCATTGTGGACTGTTGAACACGCCGCTTACATGCAAGCAAATGGAAATTAACTACCGACAGCTTACATGTAAGCCTGGCTATCTCCACGTTACCAGTGTACAGTGTGTAACGGTTATTATGACAAATATATGCCTTTAAACCACGTTATTCGCGCGGTTTGTGTACAGTTTTGTTTTTGTAAGGAAGTCTATGATAGATTTCTATGCAAAACGCTATGATTTGACACATTTTGCACTGTGTCAAAAAAAATTTCACTTCGTTAATACACATTGCCCACAATGATAAAAGATCAACTTAACATTCTAATTAGGATTGTGAATTACATGTTTGAAATAAACTCTGATGGATGAATCACTTAAATTCATACATTCCATCATTAGATGTCTCAAATTTAAATTCAGTCATCTAAGGAATAGTCATTATTCATCAATTCAACAAATTAAACATAGCATTTCAAATGATTAAAAATCAGTGTCCTATAAGGTCGTATTGTCTGGGGTCGGTTCTCGTTACAATTAACTTGTGACAGATGACAGCATTTATTACTATTTTCACATTGTATACCACATACTGGATCATACTGCTTTACCAGATTTCTTCGTAGTCAACATGTTAAACATGCAATCACACTATTCCAAGCCTTTCATTCTTGCTAGAATGTAGAAGTACGTCTTGTTCGTGAGTTTTTGCTTGTGCTTATTTGTAGGTGGATACTGTATGAAGAACGAACATTGTGCACACCAGATGCGTTCCTAATAATAAAGAGAGTCGGTACGTATAATATGGAGCAAACTACGATCAGTTGCCAGTGAGAGAACTTTACATTCCTGATGAACCCACTAACCAAAAGCGGCAGTAATTATACTATGCAACTTACATCGTGTCATTATGTTGAAGCATTTGTGCTGAACTTGAACAGCATGGGGCATCAGGCAGACATGGGCTAGCAATGGTTTAATAGTTTATCTGCTCGAGTGATATTTCTCACTGGAATTAACGAGGATGCGCAGGCCCAGAAAAAAATTAATCGAGAAAAGGCAGAATACTATGACATAGTCTAAGGCAGTTTTGCGGAACATTTCAGAAACTTCACTTTTAAAACAGTCATGTTCCTTTGGTGGTAACAGTGCTACTGTACAACAGTAAGTTATGCCATTAAAACCGACGATGATGTTCTTGTTAATTTAAGAATGATACTACAAGCAATAAAGTCGAATCGAACATCAGGTCTCTATCTTGGCTACACGCGAGCCCAATTCCACGTGATTCGAAAACCGAAGCATGTCCATAACAAACTTATCCAGTCTGCGCTGCTGGGGCGCTGTATATTCTTTCACAAGATGTTGCAACGATGGCTTATGAATATATGTCATCTCATCCAACATGGTACATATCTTCAGAAGACGCATTTATCGGAGCCATTTTGTCTAAGTTAAATGTCTCTGTTCATCCAGAAAAAAGAATTAAAATCAACAGAGGTTCTTCGAACTTAGTATGCTTCTTCGCGGAGTACATTGCAGTCCACGGTGCATCAAGTAAAGTGCTGAACTTCTGGTCAGTTTATGAAACAGAATGCGTCCAGAATAAACAGAACACATAATTATGTAATCGCGCGCATATGATGTATTGCATACAAATAACAGAAATTCTTAGACACATATTCAAAGCAAATGAACCAATTTGTAACTTTGTTGTGAAAACTCTTGAAAAAAACTATTCTTTTACAAATACCTTGCTAAAACTGTGTTTCACATACATTAAATCATATCATAGTCGGAAAGGAAATAATTAATAGTGTCCTAAATTACTATAACACAACAATATTAATAAAATATTTGCTACATATGATCATAAACAGTGTACATGATAATTATTTGCTATATATGGGTGTTTCTTGGTTAAACATTAGTTTGTATTCTACAGTTCAAAAGTTTTTGCGCAGATGAAATCACAGTGGGCGGAAGCTCGATGGATATAACGTAAGAAAAACGCATCTAGTTTCACAAGTTTTAGATATGTGGTTGAATCAACAAGACATTGACATCACCGCAACTGAATTGTAATAAACAGGTGTTTGGTACGGCCAACGTTGCCTTTAATAACCTATTACAATATTTCAGTATTCTATATACGCTGCTGTTGAGGAAATTATTCACAGTGTAACAGGATATATGTTTGTTTAGCTCAGAAACTATACAAAACGGCCTTTTTCAGGGCCACCACATCCTTCAGAACGAGATATACCGTATTCGTAACGAGCGTGCGCTGTACGGTTTGATAATGTTTTGGGTGCATAAAAAACTTTATTCTGATAGAGGAATACTCGGCATTTATTCACAGTATCATCGTCTAAGAAATATAAATATACATCAACACTAAAAGAACATTCAATACAATATTTAGCTTCACCTCTTCATATTACGTGGAGTAGCCATTTTCAGTGCAAACGACTGGGCGTTATGTGTTGTTACAATGAATTTGTTTATCATAACGGAACTTATCGTTTACAAAGCATGTCGCCGGCATTGGGATTCGTTTTGATTTGACTGAATGTGATGTTTGTTGTATAACATTCGTTCATCATTGCCGCGCCTGTGACATGTCACTCATTGTCACTCCAAGGCCATGCCAAATGCTGCGTCTGTGTGTCAAATCGCGGACCCATTTTGCATAATAATTACAACAGAACGGCTGGTACTGTACATAAACGAATATATATTTGGCGGTTCTAGTTTGGTTGCATGTGCTTGCGCCAACAACGTAATCACTGTGTAAACTAATTGTTACCACTGTTTAAGTGGGAGGATCCTCACCTGCGCACGCGCGGGAATTGAGTTCCAAGCGACGATAACACACGCTAAAAGTAAAGGCTAAAACAATATGTTATGGCCATCTGACGCATGCGCAGGTGACGACTTCCTCGCTTTAATTTGATACACATACCATAACTAGGACACTGGCATTTTAAAACAATTACATTAATCACCGTGTGGGTGTAATATAATCTATACAATGGGATCACATTTACAGCAGGCATAATGTCGATGTATTATTGCTATTGGAATCATCAAAACAGATACGAGAAACACCTTGTTTTAAATACGGAGTATAATCATAATATGAGAGCAGTGATATCAAACTTTTAACATGACAGAACAGAAATATAAATGAAAACACTACGATAAACACTTTACCTTTTCCGACACTGTGGAATTCTTTAATTTTTTGAAAGAAAAAAAATAAAATTACCCCATTTCGGCTAAAACTTTTTGAAATGTGCTAGGAAAAAATATGATTGAATGTATTGCATATTGAAACCACTAATTTGTATATTAATTTTTAAGCACATGTGAACATTCGAAAAAGTATAGTTTTCACTATTCTCCTCATTTTTTCATAGTTAACATCTTGAGATATGATACATTAGATGTGAACCCGAATAACATTGAAAAAATTCCCAATATGTAAAGTTAAATAACCTATATATAAATGAAACAACTTTTTTGCAATAACCATATAATCATCTTGGCATTACACCCACTTTTAATACGAATAACTACAACATATAAAAAGATGTTAAAGTAAGTAGAACATTATTGCTGAATATCACATTCTGCATCTAAAAATGCAAAGTGGTGGATTTTTCATGTGGAAAAGCTTCGCACAGACGAGTATCAGAAAGGACCCAAAAAATAGACAATTCCGAAGTATCAGTAAGAACCTAAAGTCACCTATTTACCAGCTACTGAGTCAAATTTAAAATATCCACAATTGTCGAGTATTGGGAAGGACCTGCAAAGTTGACAATTGTCGAGTATTGGGAAGGACCCAAGAAGTCGACAATTGTCGAGTATTGGGAAGGACCTAAGAAGTCAACAATTGTCGAGTAATGGGAAGGACACAAGAAGTCGACAATTGTCGAGTATTGAGAAGAATAAAAAAAATGACAATTGTCAAGTATTGGGAAGGACTCAAAAAGTCGACAATTGTCGGGTATTGGGAAGGACCTAAGAAGTCGACAATTGTCGAGTATTGGGAAGAACCCAAGAAGTCGACAATTGTCGAGTATTGGGAAGGACCCAAGAAGTCGACAATTGTCGAGTAATGGGAAGGACACAAGAAGTCGACAATTGTCGAGTATTGGGAAGGACCCAAGAAGTCGACAATTGTCGAGTAATGGGAAGGACACAAGAAGTCGACAATTGTCGAGTATTGAGAAGAATAAAAAAATTGACAATTGTCAAGTATTGGGAAGGACCCAAAAAGTCGACAATTGTCGAGTATTGGGAAGGACTCGAAAAAATCGACAATTGTTGAGTATTGAGAAGGACCCAAAAAGTCGACAATTGTCGAGTATTGGGAAGGAACCAAAAAGTCAACAATTGTCGAGTATCAGTAAGGGCCGGAAAGGTTTACAATTGGAGATCATTTTTTATAGATGCATATTTACTTGGTAAAATTACTTAATCACTCTTGTTATCGGAAAATGAAAAGTGTTTATCGGAGTGTTTGAAACGTACTCGTTTCAGATAAAAATGTATTTATAATCATAAGAAGAGTACAGGAACCTCAACCTCCTAATAGGTTGTTGTACTGTCTGACCTTTGTCTGACCGAGAAATATATAACACAATTCTGTGACATTTTGAATATAAATTACTGTGAAACCATGACTTTCATTGCTTATTACGGTTTGTATTATTTTCGAACACTCGAATCGCCCAACCAACAACGAGTCAACGTTCTTCGAATGTTCAAGTCAAACGTGCCAATTTAGCTGACACAATAGGCTTTGGAAAATCACATTACAATTGTAGTAGCCAAATGCGAGATGATCATATGCTTTAGTCAAGTCTCACGTAAACGTATTGTAAAACCAGTTCTGTGACTTGCGCCATCTAGTTGCAATACTTTCGTTTTTATCGGCCATCTTAGATTTGAAGAGTTATCATTGAACAGATAACGCTGTCGAAAGTTGATGTATTTTTGACACAAATAGATGGAATCTCAGCGTTAAAGTGACACAAATAGAAGCGATTGAGTTCAAAGAATCAGTGTAATTCCCCGGGTTAGCCGATCAGTTTGGTAAGATTAGAAATATTTTATGTTTGTATTGACACTTTTTTAGTGAGAAAACCATGTGAATTTGCAGTCTATTTTTGGATACCACGCAACACTAATCAATGTTCCACGTATTTTTGTACATGAATTTACGATAGTTTTATCATTTCTATGATCGACAAAGGATAATATGGGAGTTAACGTATTAAACAGCATTAATGCTGGCCCCGAGGAAGATACGAAGTAGATTAATATGGTTAGTGATTTATTGTACGTGAAACATGTTATGTTTATTGAATTTTGTTGTTTCCATATATTTAGAGACAACATTGTGAAATTGTCTGCTTTAATTAGTTTAATGAACGTCAACGAACAGAACATTATATTAAAAATCCTGTATTTGTTTCTTACAGTTAATGGGCTAATGGGTCGTTGCCAATTGTATGTTGAATTATTAATGTGATGAGTTATATAGATTAGGATTGAATAACAGATCCACATTGTTTAAGTTCAATTGGTTGTAGACTTATTGACGATGAGCACTACCCAGGGATACCAGGATGGTTGATGTTATAAGACACCTTACTTAATATATATAGCATCTGGTCACTACAACAATGCTTTTAAAACCCGCTTATTCATAAACACGTATAGTACTGTTTTGTTTGAATGTGGAGAACACTGACCTAATATTACATGCCCATACTTGTTGAATGTGTGTTCTCGCGAGAATATGTTAGCGATATAGCACAAACTAGTTCAAGTTAATTATACCTTCGAAATATATATTTTCAAAACATGTTGTTCTCAACATATTCTTTCTTTAATTAAATCAATTTATTTTTCATTACAAGTACTTTGTATTATTTGTCGCTTTAATCCCGAGTAACAAATGCCTCCTGGGACTCTCAAGTTGCATACAAAACAAATCCGTCTTGCAATCGTGTACCAAAATACAAAATGTATCAATATTTCCTGAATCTTCCTCAGTCGAGTATTCGTCTAGATATGATTTTTAACAACACGTTATAGCATATTTTTTTTTTACTTTTTACCTGTTTCTGTAATACGGTTTTTAGTAATTTTAACATTTGGAGAATATAATTATTAACTGTACACGTCATAATAATGTTAAACTTTAAACTTGCTCGTTTTGTCGACGTCACTTATAAAATTTATTTAAAATCACGCCTAGTTGCATATTATGCTCGGGAAAATTACCTAAACACCTTTTTACCTATCGATTTCGTCGTTCGCTATCTTTTTCCCAAACTTCTTCGGCTCTCCAAGTAGGGGCGGTAAAAAACTGTCCACAGTTGCAACAGCTGTGACCTCACCTAGCAGTCGAACGAAAACTTTAACTTGTATATTTGTGTGCATACATGCCTCCAGCTCTATGAGGATGACCTGGAATATTCCCATGATTAAGTGCCATAATTTCCGTAAAATAATACAAATGTTCACCCTAACAGAGGTGCACATACAGTTTTAACGATCTGAAGAGCTCATTGTCCACTTCTGTTGGGGTTAAGATTTGTACAGTGTAAAAAGGCGGCGGAGCGCTATTTTAGGCTAAATCGGGTAGGAGGAAGGCGCCCGGGAAGGCGTCAAATGAAACATGTGTGTGTTGTCCATTGTTGACACATTTAAACCATAACCACAATCAAATCACGCAAATATTCCTGGTTGGCACGAGTTTGAAGAGTTTTCTTTGTAAGTCAGATTAAAACTCGGATAATCTGTAGCTGTGATGTCATTATTCCCTAATATTTTTTTCGTTCAGCTGGGGTCTTCGACGCTTAGTGGTACAGCTCTTACGTTACTCGTATTTCTCGAGTTGAATCAAGAAAATATTATAGATTACTACCAGTGCATTGTATGCGGTCATCGCGGTAGGTTATAATGTAACTGATTATTAAGCATTAATGCATGCATATGAATACAATGTCAATTCGAATGAAGAAGAGAGTGTACAAAAAAAGACAGCAAATACCCTGGGACCGACAACACTACGAAACAACAGTAGCAATAACAAACACACAGCAAATCTATAATTGACTCAAACGCCCTCATATGTCTCACAATGTGTGCTTTCGACAAAGATAGGCGCCAATTATTTGAACAATACTGAACTACCGGACCCGCCAATCCATATTGGAATCAGTTTTATTCCATCAAGTATTACTCTATTGAGTGGACGAGTGACTCATGTAGTGTGAAGTAGCATTGTAGTGATCGCCCGAGCGAACAGTACACTCTGACTGTCGCGGCCTAGCACTACACTAGCTAGATCGCGAGCGAACTATAGCGAGCGAACGAACATGATTGGATGGCTGGTAGGTGTAAAGAACCACCTGAGAACACGGATACTTTCATT
Source organism: Saccoglossus kowalevskii (assembly GCF_978046115.1). Taxonomy (NCBI): domain Eukaryota; kingdom Metazoa; phylum Hemichordata; class Enteropneusta; family Harrimaniidae; genus Saccoglossus; species Saccoglossus kowalevskii. Next base: position 18,027,354 of record NC_140652.1, on the reverse strand, counting down.
CGTTTATGCAAATTGCGCCCGGACTGTGACATTTACCCCCCCCCCACCCTACACGCCGATAATACACTATGTGCGTTCCAAATTTAGCGGGAAAGGGGATGTGTTTATCTTCTAAAGCGGGCCCCGCGGAAGGCATATAGGCCCCCGTTAAAATGCTGATGTCTGCAATAGGCCCACAGGAATAAACTCACAGGGTTGCTGCGCCCGCTGTAGAACCCCTCTTTCAACAACCACTCACATACACCGCCCTAGGCCTCGAATTGGCGGTCCCATAGCCCCGACCTGGTCCCAAACGCCCTCCCGAACTTTCCCACCAGGACTTTCCCGCCACTTCCAAGACGAGCATACGGAAAGTAATCCCCCGGAGTCATCCACACTTCCGAAAAATTTTTCGCGCATCAGCCTCATTTGCAAGGATCGATAAGATGGCTCCCGATTCGAAAGGTATCAATCGCGGCTCTTGCCAAATTTGTCCGGATTGTGACGATTTCATTTAAGAAGAAGGCAGTATTTAATGTACCTACTGTAGATGTGTGCCAGGGAAACATAAAGAAGACAGCGGAAAATTCGGATGAAAAAAATGAAGGCACTCGGCGATCAAAACGAAGGCGGGCATTGGTAGTCTTTGAATCAAATTGATAGCCCCAATTTTCCAAATTAATCATGTTATATATTCGCATCTTATCTAATCATTAGATGGGATTGGTTTTGCTTCTATAAAATTAGTTGTTCTTGAATAGGGATGGTACCCGCCGGTTTCTCAAAAAAGCCAAAAGCAACAATTTTGTGATTAGTTCTACTAATATGCGACTTACCTTTATTGTGTCTGTGATTTGAGACATACTGTAGGCCTAATTCTGTGACTGTAACAACCATAAAATACAAGGCTGAAATCCCAGGATGATATTCCCACTTTAAAGCCCGTTATGAACCATGAAGTACGGAGCAATTCCGTCATAAAGGGTGGCATTTTGATCCTGTACTCAATCTTTATCTTCGTTGTAATCAAATAACCCCCGCAATTTACAAAGAATGGCATGATGCTCTCACCTTTCTGTGCCTCAAAAATGGGTACTTGGGTATTTTGAATCCTTTCTAAATGTATGGCAGTATGTTTTTAGTGTTAATGAATATCTTTTTTCACTTAATTGTGTCGTCAATAAATGTAATGGCCTTCCCACATTTGAGGGGTTAATTTGAAATCTTGGTACAAGCATAGGTACCCCTAACGTTCCTGAGTGAGGGGACCGGGTCTTTCAGCTACTGCTTTCTTAAGTTTAGTTTTCTAGGTTTTCTTCCCTGTATTCATGACAAAGTCACTCGGAGTTGAATATAAAATGGTATCTGATGGAATAAGAATCCTGGCAATGTTGTGTGCATTGTATTTTGAACTATCAAATAAATATTCATATTCACAATCATGTCAAGCAACGAATGACACCAACATGAGTTGCATACACATTAACTATAAGTAGCTTGTTTGCGTTGATCACACTCCACTTGAGTGCAAACAACGGCAGAGAATGCTCGCAATAGTTTTAGGATGTTCTGAATATCGTTCTCAAAAACAACATTGTATTCAAATCCATTGTACGGGGCCTTGATGCTCAATAATGGGAGACATTATCTCGAATAATCTGCAATGACGTCATAAAATACACTGGAATTGATAATGCTATAATATATATATATAATAAAATATATAATGTTCAATTATTATCAAGAATTAAGGGAAATTAGGATTTCCTCTTCTGTTTCTTTTGTTTTACGTGATTTCTGCTGTTTTTATTAAATTTTAAATGCAGGAAATGTAATAAAAAGCAGACGCCTTTCATTGGCCTATTAAAACCTTTAATTTCTTATTTGTAAATTACTGGCGCAAACGTAGCTAAATCTAAACAAGTACATTTATTTGTCGGGTAAAAAATATCCGCATTACATTTAATAAGTTTTAAAATTGATTTAACAACTCGCAATATGTAACAACCATGTAAAATACTTTGTATACCGGTAGTCAATATGTAACATTACGTGCACTATTCACACTGACCAAAAAATAAACAACAATTGCTATAGTCGCATTATATGAAGACGCCCTCAATCATCATTCTATGATATGATTGATACTCACTGCACTTAATTCGATGAAACATTTACCGTTCAAAAATATCTTCCTCTCTCTCTATATATATATATATATATCCAAATATATCAAATAAACGTTTTTTCAGGTAAATAACTAGACTTACTGATGCATTGTAATTAGCTCTATAGCAGTATGTACATGACACTGCAGTCACGTGACTGAATTCACAGTGTAGAGCTGTATATGATAGGTTAATCACACTGTGACGCGAGATGATCGGCCTTACAATGACCTGGCTGCACCACACCCTTGTGAATAAATTGAACAATACCATTGCATTGATCAGCATTACAACAGTAATCACTATCGTTGGGTGTAAACGCGAAAGAATAAAGTAAACATCATATTAGAATAATTTAGTGTGAATTTAGTGTCAGATTGTGTGAAAACATCATTAAAGCTTGATGCAGATGAAGTACAAGTTGATCCCCAGTTGTTATTTCAAAGACTTGTTTCCATTGCAAGGGGAATTGTATCAACAGACGAGTTGTCCAGTCTTTTCACATATGAGCTGTGTATGAATCCACCAGCATTGTTTGCCTCTGATGGACAGATGCGGGAAGCAAACAAGCCAGTTTTAGCCGAAGAAGTCTGGAAATGTGTTGTCCCAATACTAGTGACATGTCCATTGAGGTTAAGTATGTTATTGATAGAGGTTCATTTTTACTGAGTATTCCATGGCCACGAGGACTAACATATAAGGGCATGATGTCCAGATAGACCATCAACAAAAGACACAACTCATCTTAGGGAAAATGTCTACTGGTGTTTACTTTGATTATGACATGGTTATGAATAATGAAGAAACAACAGTTTCTTGCAAATGCAGTAAATAAACATCAGTTTAATGAACTGAACTGGAAGTGAAGGGCATCAAGGTTCGAAATGCTGAAGAAAGTGCTGATGTCCTTATAGTGATGGCAGCTGTAGGTTCTGCTCTCAATGCACCATTTCTAGGTGAGGTGAGGACACGGACTTGTTAGTGTTGTTAATCTATCGTGTGAACTTAAATAGTCACAAACTGTATTTAAAACCAGAGGCACTGCGAAATACAAAAAAACGAAGTCAAAGTGTGGGATATAAAACATACCAAAGACAAACAAGGACCACTTGTTTGCAAAAACATATTATTTATACATGCTGTCTTGGGCTGTGACACCACATCCAGGATATATGGCTTAGGAAAGGGTCTGTCATTGAAAATAATTTCAAACAAACAAGCAGTTTCAATGTCATGCTTCAGTGTTTGACCAAGATGATGCTTCAAATGACGACATTGTAATTATGGAGTCAGGAGAAAAAACTTTGGTCCTTTTATATGATGACAAGTCCGATGAAACATTGGATTTACTCACATTGGGAATTTGTTTTCGTTACATGTGTAGGGCCCGAGAATATTCCACCAACATCTGCAGCTGTAGGTTACCATAGTCAACAGGTATACCACCAGGTTCTAATGTGGAAAGGGCAAGCCTCCTGCACCTGACAAATTACTAAAAGTTAACAGATGTAAATGTAAAGCAGACTGTCGAATGACACGTTGCACGTGTAGAAACCATGGACTAAAATGCTCCCCCATGTGTGATGAATGTACAGGTGTAAGCTGTAGAAATTAACCCAATCTGGATCTTGATGATGATGATGATGATGATGATGATGATGATGATGATGATGATGAAGATGATGATGATGATGATGATGATGATGATGATGATGATGATGATGATGATCAACTATAATGTTATAAACTGTCTCATTCTACCACAAACTTGATATAATCGATACCTCACAAGTCTTGCCAATCACTCTTTTGATATTACCACATCAAACCTTGATATGAGCCCCCTTCATTATGTGATCATTGCCACATTCCACATACCTGTGAAATTTCCTTCATATATATTACCATTGTATCACCAATCTTTACATGATACAATGACAAATACTTTGATAACATGATTCATTTGTGTGTTTTTATGCAGTTGTATAATTTGTGGGAGGTGCGAGTTATGGAGACCGACTGCAGCAAAGTATCATGTTGATTTGGCGAATGATGGATCTAAATATGCCTCAAATATTTCAGAATTTTTTTTAATAATGAAAATGATATATGAACATTTTCCATATTGTGTAGAATTTATACTGACAAAATGCCAATAAAACAAGACTAATACTAGACCCTGTATATTTCTGAAAATATCACCACTTGGTGGCGCTGTACATGTATATAGAGGGCGCTATTTGCTTCACCATGCGGAAAAAAATGTTTGGCTAACTAAATATGATAAGTGTGGTAAGTGTGATAAATATGTGGATCTATTGACCATTATTATCCCATATGCATTTGTATATGTACGTCTTACTGCATCAATAAAATGGTTTAATATTTCCATTATATGGGCAATATCAATACCTGACAAAATTAACTTTCCTTTTGTCCGATTTTGCTAGACTTTTGGTATGTTGTTTACATATGCCCATTGTTGCTAAATCTGCAAAGAAACTTTTTGTTGCAACTTTGTCCGGGTTGACCTAAAAATCAAATTAGATTGACTGGACTACTAGCTTTTAACAACAACGGTTTCACAAGGTCGACGGACTTCTGACGTCAACAATTACGTCATCATGTATATGACGTCATCATGTATGTTTAAGTGATATGTTAGAGATGCAGATTAATATTTCATTCATTGTTTTTAAAATATTGTAGCTATACATTAATACATTTCAATGGTAATTAGAGGTAATTAGAGGTTATTGCATCTGCGGTAGGTAAAATCAGTGCTAAAAAACAATAAATCTTCAACATGCTCTAACAAAAATTGCCCAACGATTTAGGTCTTGGGGTTTTTTTGGTCATTCGCAATGACCTTAGCCAACATTTGAAAAAAATTCCCTAATGTACTATTTTATTCCGGGTCAAACCCTAAATCCCCTGGACTAATGATCGAAGGTCGTCCATTGACCACCAATAGCGACTCTGTAACATACGTGATAATGTTATACGGAACTCTCTGGTTTTCCGTAACAGCCAAGTGCAAAATAATATGACACGTGATAGGTCAAGGGGTCACAGTATACCGAAATAAGGGTAACGAGACGCATCTTCAATTGTCAAGGACTACTCCCTGGCCATTGAGTGTTCGGACTTCCTTCTTGAGTTGGCAGGCAGCGCAAGGTGCACACAACGTGAAGCCACAGCAGTAACTTAGTAATGAACCCTGCATTGAGCCAATATGAACAAATAATGTTATTCATCATCAGTGCAAATAATTTTTTGAGCAATGGACACACGACAAATGCAATTTCCAAGTCTTAAAATAAAATCATACTTGCTTAGTTATGTCGTGTTTGAAAGGCACGAATACATAGCAGATTCTAGAAGGATATACACAGGCAGTTTGCATATATGCACGAATTTAATTATGATCAGTATGTTGTGTCAAAAATCAAACAGATGAACCAAAACAAAAACAAAAAACACAAAGATTGTTGCTTAGGTACATGCTTTGATCGAAGTTTATTTCCCAACTATGGCATTGTCACTAGAGGGCGTTCACAAAATGTTACTCAAAATAAGACGAAGTTATGGACACTGTAATCGTAGGAGTTCTCTCGTATATGACAGAAAGCCAGGCGGCGCTCATTATGCCCGTTACGCCAACAACGACAGAAATGGCTATATTGACGAATTTTAAAAGGTAGGAAATGTGACAATGACTACATGTGATGATAATTATTCGTTGAAAACGGTAGAGTTGTTCCACCTTGGTTGTGGTCAGCATTCATAACTTCATTCATAGTGGCGTTCCCACACAACAGGGCGACATCATCGGCAGACAACAAGCTTCTCCCAGTTTCCCGGCGGTTCTCGCAAGAAGGCGCGGGTAACAGAATGCACCACACAAACCTGATAATACATATTCACCAGATAGTTAAAAAGTGATGGTCGTCGCGCTGCGCATGCGCGATGTTAAACATTGATTTTATCATAATCCAATGCTCTCTTCTAATGGAAATCACAACCGGTGCTACTTCGATACGTTCCAAACATCGAAGAAATTACCTAGTTAAGGCTTGGCAACATTTCTGTTTGTACTCTACGTAACAGTCAAAGTCGTCATCTTTGTTCATATGACACCCATATATCGCGCATGCGTGGTGCGACGGCTACCGGCTTTTAAACTCGACAATGTATATATTTAAGAAACGTGTTCGTACTACTAATTTATTTTAATTCATAGTGCATCCACTTCCGCGTATTTGTTGTTCAAACTGTAAAATATGTATTAGGAGCAAGGATAGCGTTATATAGGTTTAGAAATTATGACAGAACACGTGAGCGAGCGAAAATTAATTCCAAGCAAAAAGTATACATTTTACAATATTGAAACATCTAGGTTTGATTCCACGGTTACATTGTGTATCAAGACACATGGGGATGGAATAGAGTTTTGCAAACGGATGGTATGGATGGTATGTTTATCTTTCAAAATGTTCATTTATTATGAAACTAGAATAATTGTCCATTGCTTTAGGTTTGTTATTGGAGTTTTAGCGAATACAAGCTTAAAATAGCGGATTGATACATTCAGAGTGTGCAGTCATCTGTATAGAGTTATATAATATTCTAATACCAGTGGAATTGTATCTGCGCCATTTTTTTGGATTTTCAACATCTGTAATGATTGTTTAATATTTAATATTTTTTTTTGTAAAATTATGGGTACTCGATCATTTCAAACTTATTTATTGTTCTCGGGGCGGAGCTACGTCACATGATGTTTTACGCCGGCGTTGCTTGGAAGCGCGCCACTGTACCACGCATTCTTATAGGTGGATGTACGTGATCGACTGTGGAATGCCGGTCCAGGAGCTGGTGAAAACAGCTAAAATCAAGGAAACAGCACAAACAACAACTTTAGGGTAATTCAGAGCAACTAAATTTATATATGTTGCACATAGTCTTTTCACACTGTCCAGGAAAGTCTCAAAAACTATCCCAAAAGTACAGTTCCCTGTGAGTTTTCGTTATTTTTTTCACCGATGATTTTTGCCAGGCGGTTGCCCACCCAGAGAATAAGCACAGTAGCACAGTTTTAATGGTGATAAGCTGTTCGTTGCCATGTAAACCGTAAATTGTGCTCGACATAAATGCATGTTAGTAGAAGTTGAATTAAATATGGTATTTTTTTCATACTCGTAGGTATACACTTTCTCTTTATTTATGCTAATTAGAAATAAAAGAAAACAAAATACGAGAAAAGCAGTAACTTACATATTTTCTTATTGTCACAGCATTGCAACAAACCGGTGTGTCAATTCCTGTCCTTTTTATATAACAGTAAATGATAGCTAAATAGTTGGATTGTCCCGTGTGGCACTAACATGTGATATACACCCTCTAACGTCGAAATGCTTCCGTGACGCAGGTAGATGAAATAGACGACTTTACAAACGCATGTGTCGCTTTTGATGACAATGCTTCCACCTGTCTGTGTCATGTTTAAAACTTGGTAGTCTTAAACATTAGTCTGATTCAACCACACTAGTACTAGAATACTAGTAATTGGTAATAGCTTGAAAGTTTTGCCAGTAAAGTACTCCGTCTAGATGTGACACATTAGTCATCAGTCTGTCAGCTGATCTACTTAACCTATGTAAGACTTATTCTGGCATTACAATAAATAAAACAGTTTAAAATGCATCTCTTGCATTAAAATTTTTAACAATGAAAAAAAGAAATAACATTTGATCTAGCCCACTGACACAATTGCTTCAGCTTGTACCGTGATATTTTTCTATAATCGCGCCGTCTAGCGACTAGACGTGACTCGAAGGACGTTCAAAGCGTCGATTTCGCTTTGATTTGTGGTTGTTCGTTAATAAAAAAATATGTTTTTGAGAGATGTTACCATATTCCCGATGACAAACACGATCACACATATTTGTCGACTAAAACGACGTTGCCTTCATCAATGTATGTCATTTTGACGTCACAGTAGCGCTCCATCGCTGAAAGGCGCGCTTTATGGGGATGATGCATACGAAAGTCTTCAGAGACTCCGATGTGCAAGGACTTCGGGAGAGAAGTTGAAACGAGTGTACCTTACCAGTGGTTGTGGTTGTGGTTGACGCGTCACGGATTTAGTCATTGTGCTACAGCATTGAACAGAAAGCATATCAGTGTGTAAATGTGTAATTCAATTTAGAATACATAACTTTAAATGTTCCAATGTCAATGCCATGATGAGAATTGTCATTCACAGAAAATCTTAGATGACGACAGTTTGTACACATTTATATCACCCGGACGAAACACTACGTTGTGAGCCTGAGCAAACCCTGGATACACTGACCAACAAGCCTGTACTGTGCTACTTTTGTTCCAATGCAACGGCGTACTGTCTGAGAGCATACTTTGCGATATCATCGTAATAACCTTATTATTAAACATTTTCCTCTCCCAATGATACATCATAGGAATGCCGAAATCCAAAAAGTGTAGAACAGAATCAGCAAACTGTGAAGTCCGGTCAAACCCTGGAGGCAGCCATGTTTGTTTTTATTATTAGAGGACGCTTAAGCGCATAATCATTCCGTATTTGGAATTCATATTTCCCAATATGGTAGGATAAAATACCCCGTGAAATACCGTCCAAAATTATACCAAAATTACGACACGCTGTAACTTGTCGCGTTGTTGTGACATGTGTATAATAATAGTAATCAAGATGACGGTATGGGACGTGTTTTTTTCTGCGAGTTTACTAAAAGACGAAATATTGTCATATTCGTGCCGCTCTATGTTGCATTGACCCTACATGACTAGCTTAATACGTAGTCTGAACGTTTTTTAAAATAACGGACAGCCGCAAATATGCTATCTTCAATTCCTTGGCATACCGAATCATATGCGATACCTACGACTATACCCAACACTAACCTTAACTTCCGCCGTTTGGTATACGTCTTTCCAACACAAAGAAACTATCAACTGTAAAGCAACCGACCCTGCGCATTAAGCACAATTTTATACAGTGTGTATCTTTTATTGTTGACATTTAGAACACAAAGGGATAATAAATAAATAGTACGCAAACAAAAAATGGCATTTGTTGACAAGGTAGTTATGAAGCGTTACCATATGTCGAAATAAAAGTGGTCTTTTAACCTTTGACCTAATGTCACGATTGATTGAGTGATAGTATGCTCATACGCTAAATAATACAGTTCCATGTCGTTGAGAAGAACAGAATCGATCATGTGACGTCACAAAAACGCCAATGTTTGTCAGTACTATCCTTCAAATAGAAAACTCTATTTAGCCATATAATTTCATGGCACATTATGCCATATCTTTAGTAGCAAGCTCTGTAATATGCTGAATACAAAGTTTGGAGTTACAAATATCGGGTGAGCGTGATTTATAATCAATCTATGATGTTAAAAATCAGACAGAAAATCAAGTAAATAGGTATCATAGACACAGCTATATATTATTACGGCTCAGATGAACTCTACCTTCTCACCACCAGTTCCTTATTTTCATCACAAATTTACATAATAGTCCGTTTATAGTCTGCACATTCCTTCAGAAGAATGGGACACAAATAACGAAATGTTTGAGTAAAAACTTTACTCAAATTTTTGTTTGTTATCCACAAAATTAGGGTTCATTTCCAGATATATTAAAGAATATTAAAAAAATGTGTAGAGATATGTGGGCGAGAAAGTCTGATGATGTAAAGATTAATGAATGCCCGAAAAATAAGGTCATTATAGTAGGTTTCAGGCAGCATATTTTAAGTCACCCTCACACAGACTATGTTATCTTTTGGTAGCAAAATATAATGTATCTAAATCTGTTGTTGTTGTATTTAAGTTCGCTGGTACAGACAATCTGGCGCCACAATAACTGAATGGTAGTTTATAATATTACGTGGGATTTTGTGTAAACGAAAATTCTCAGCAGGCACGTAAAGGGGATTAATGCGATGATATGAGATTATTATGAGAATACCTCAAAGTGTGCACTCAGACGGTATAGCGGCAGTATCGACGGTGTAATGTCTGAGTGCATACCTTGAAGTATTCTCGTTATAGCCTTATTATTATACATCTTTTCCTTAGAATACATCATGGGAATGCCGAAATCCAAAAAGTTTAGAACAGAATCAGCGATCTTCTTTGTGCAGCAGCAATGCTTGTTTTTATTTTTAGAGGACGCTTACGAGCGTAATCATTCCATATTCGCATTTCCTTATATGGTAGAATGAAAACACCACGTAAAAATACCTCAACATTACTGCACGCTGTAACTTATGGCGTTACGGTGACAGATGTACAATAATACAGTATATTCCTTTGTTATTTCTGCTCCGATTAGAGAATGCAATTCATGAAAATACAATGAGTGAATTATAGAATATTCTCAACAAGAACTGGCTAGAGTCGACGTCGTATACACACATATACCACTGGTGGTAATGTGATCCATTGATTTAGGTGTGTGTTTATTAATGAGAACACAACGAGGCAGTACATCATTCGAAACTGCGCACCTTGACATCGTGTTACTAGGGAATTTAGTCACTTGGTTAATGACATCGGAAGAAGTGTGTGTGGGCAGCTACCCTTTCAAAAACTACAAAATACGTCAGCAAAAGTAAAAGCAAAAAAAAAATTTAATTACCAGAAATTCTAGCTCTATATCTTAAGGTAATTTTCTGAAAATTGCAGCACATTGCGAGTAGCCGTTTTGACAATACGGGAAAATAAATATTGAAACATTTGAAAATCCTGGCAAGCGCCGTGAACGCGAGCGTGGCCTTCAAATTAGACCCGGTGTATATTATATAAAATATATATTTCAATAGTCACAAATCTAGGTTTTTCGAGTGTGACATCAATTTAGAGAGTGCGACAAGCCCATTTTAAAAGTGGTACCTCCATTCCGGTACTTTGTTCACATGGACGCCATTTTCATGTACGAAAAGAATTGTCCACTCCTTCACTTTTATATACGGCAAAATACGTTTATTTTATTTTTAGCATGTCGAAAATGCTGCGTAAATGCAAAGTAAAACGAATTGTTCGTGTTAGAGCATTCACAGATGTAGAATTGAGATGATTTATTGGTTATTTTGGCATAAAAAATGGATCGATCATGCACAGAGATTTCAAATTTTCCGGGCAGCTCCCAGTTATGTTTTCCATGCGTACTTCATTTCTAAATTGCCAAAAAATAAGCTGTATATTATTCTATAATGTTATATCTTAGATTTGTTTATTCGTGTCAATGCTTTTTGTTTCATAAGTATTATTATAGCGATGAGGGCGTTTCCAATGCATTTGTACGGGAATAAAAACAAAGGCAACATGAACAAAGTACAACTTGTTTATCTTTATTGACACTGACAGATGATTTAAAATGAAATTCGAATATGGCCTGTTTCCATGGTAACATATGGTCTATATGTTGCCCTCTAATGACATTAGATAAACATTGATATAAAGTTCATTTGTTGAAAATTCGATAAAAATGAGGAAAGATATGGCAGTTTAAGTTCAGCTCCAATTAAATAATTAGTGCTTATTCATCCAAAATGGCACCGTGGTCCTTACTATTCAGTAGTGTTTTGTTGTGTCATCCTTTGTCCAAAATTAAGAGATGCTAATTGAAGCTACAAAGTACCTTATCTCGAGAACGGTTACCCTGATATGGCTATGGCCATATGACGCATGCGCAGGTGACGACACCCCCGCTTTAAGTATATATATCATGAATTACATAAACACATTGTATTCAAACTCAAGCTGTTTTAGTGTCTAGTACTTACACCGCTGAGATAAAATTGCTGGTAATCACGTGATCGCACCATGTGATAACACGTTTTACTGTCAAGCCTCATAATTGACTTGACAACCCGCCCGCTTACTGTAGGTTGTTTTAGGAATACAAATAAACTTTTCGGTAAGAAACTAATGTCTAATCCTATAAGTGAGTTTTATGAAGCATAATTTTCAAAGGAATGTAATTTTAGGATATAAAAAAAATATAAAATAATATAAAAAATATAAAATAATAGCTTTTGATCACTCTCATTAATCAGGAAAACAAATACTTAGCTTACACATCACGGAGTACATTTCATTCTGTTTAACTCTGAATGTGGCATAGGCACATTGTTCTCTAGTTCGCCGCCATGTTCTTTCCAACTTGTCCATGTATTGGTACCCGTTTGATTATAACTACAGCAAATATGTCAATACCTTAAGCTTAGACTAGGTTTGTACCAGAATAACATGCCATCAATATTCATATTAGAAGATAATTGAAATGAAGCAAATGTATCTTTCCTAACCAATTAAAGAATAATGCATTTCAATGTTCTAAACATAACTTCACATAATCGGATCTGAATGATGAGCGCACATTATTAGAGCTAGAAATTTACTTGGACTACCCTACCAATGTGTATAAAAAATACCGCATCCGCCAAGGCAAACAAACAATAAAGACAAGCCGGTTGGCTGGTTGGCGATCCGCTCCGCTCTAAAAACAAACGAAATGTTTTCCGCTATTGCCATGGTAGGACATGAACGTGAAGCAAACGTCGGTTTATAACTAAAATCAGGGCCGCGTATACGATGTTCGTTTTATGTGAAGGGTAATATTTTTGATTTCTTGATAATAACCGCAAGTCTGATTGATTTTTGTTATACATGTATGCTTTCTCAGATTCATTTTAGAATGCTATCTTCAATTCTTTAATTGAAATGTGCATTGCTAACAACAGAGCTATCTTGTTTATATATATTACATCTGTCATTGCTTACGCAAGCTTATAATTAGTTCCCGTTCCGATACAGCTACTAATGGATTGACCTCTGTGCGAGAGTCCGTCAGTGTGCCCGTGCATCCATGCGTCCATCTGGACTTATATCGTTTACATTACTTGACCGATTACTAAAACTTCACATGTACATCATACATAATATTATACATATGCACATCAATTTGTTTCACGATCTGACTCAAAATTGGCCAAATATGGCGGTGATTTTTGTACTGATAAATCATCGAAATCAAGCATGGCTGGCATTCCGCAACAAGTTCTCGGCTGTTTGCAGATGGATTTTGTTCAAACTTAGTACATCCATTAGACATTTTGGTCTTTGATGCACGTCATTTTGTTTTTCAGATCGGATTAATAATATTTGACTGACTGGCGGCCATTTTTTGCTTTAATGAATGCGGTTCTAGAGCCATATCTCTGACAGGCTTTGACTGATTATGTTCAAATTTTATATATTCATTATACAAAATAATCATGGATATACAGATGTATTCAAAATGGCCGACTAGTTAATGCTGTTCCAGAGCTATACTGTGTTGCATGTATAGCTTGTTTTACTTACAATGGGTTGTCGTGTGTTCGAAAATCGTGCGTGCATGTTTATATGTTCGTAAGCTACTAGAACGTATACTACATTAATTCTGTTTTGTTCCATAATCCCTCACTAGTAACATACGCATATTTCAGCTCCACAATATTCTTTGATCACCACTTCTATAATAATATCCATTAGAAATGTTCATTCAGCTGGGATTCTATGGCTAACACTGCTTTCACGATTGTCATGGAAACATAACAGCTGCGTAATGTAGATAAACGTAAATTAATCGAAATGTTTACATTAGTTTCAGTGGTCCCTCTAATAAGGTCATGTCTTTGGCGGGAGGAGTGTTGAGCAGATCGTACCCCTCCATGCGAAATTTTGTGCCTTTAACGTACCTCATTGCCAAATATTGATTTGAAATATTATTCAATTGATTGTAAATCAATGTACCGATTCCCGGTATAATCTACCTGCCAAATACTGATGTTATACATCCCATATAGTCTACATAATAGGCTAAATGAAACACAGTTTCTTACCAGGATAAACTACTTCAAATGAACCCTAGGACCAATGTTTAACCAAGAAAACCCCAACTATAGCAAATAATTAAACTGTACACTGTATATGATCAAGCAATATTTACTATTGAATAAATGTACATTGTAATTTAGTGGCGGATATTTTATTAATATTTATGTGCTAAATGGTAATAAAAGCAACAATATTAATTATTTCTATTTGATATCAATTTGTGACACATCAGTTTCAACGACAGATTTATAGAAGATCTATTTCTAACAGGTTTACTCGTTTTTGCAACAATCTGCATACTCACAAATTATAAATTGTTTCATTTGCTATGTAATATGTAAGCAATACATTACATGCATCAGATTACACAATTAATTGTGTTGTTTTTTTAGTGACGCATTCGGTCTCATAAACTGGCCAGAATTTGAGCATTTCACTTGGTGCAACACGGTGGAGTGCAATATACTCCGTGAAGAAGCATCCTAAGTTCGACGAACCTCTGTTAATTTCAATGTTTGTGTATGGATGGACAGACACATTTAGCTTTGACATAATTACTCCGATAAATGCGTCTTCTGAAGATATGTACCCTGTTGGATGAGATGATATATAATCATAAGCCCTCGTTGCAACATCTTGTGAAAGAATATACAGCGGCCCAGAAGCGTAGACTGGATAATTTTGTTCTGGATATGCTTCATATGAAGTATAATACGGGTTATTCGGATTTCGAATCACGTGGAATTGGGCTCGCGTGTAACCAAGATAAAGACCTGATGTGGGATTCGACTTAATCACTTGTAGTATCATTCTTAAATTAACAAGAACATCATCGTCGGTTTTAATGGCATACTTTACTGTTGAACAGAAGCACTGTGACCACTTAAGGAACATGATTGTTTTCAAAGTCAAGTTTTTGAAATGTTCCACAAAACTGCCTTGGACTAGGTCGTCGTACTCTGCACTTTCTCGATTCAGTCTTTTCTGCAACTGCGCATCCTCGTTAATTCCGATGAGAAATATCACTCGAGCAGATAGTCTATTTAAAAGATCATTGTTAGCCCAAGTCTGCCTCACGGCCGCACGCTGTTCGAAGTTTAGCACTAATGATTCAACACCTACAAGAAACGATGTACCCTGCGTAGTAGAGTTACTGCTGCATTTGTTTTTTGGGTTTACCAGGAATATAAAGTCCTCTGGCAAGTGATCGTAGTTTGTCCCGTTTTTCACGTACCGATTTCCGACTTCTTTTATTATCAGGGCTGCATCTGTTGTGTACAACATTCCTTCTTTATACAGTATCCATCTACAAATAAGCATAAGCGACAAACCCACTAAAACATACTTTCCCATTCTAGCAAGGTTACGAGTCTTTGAATAGTGTGCTTGCATATTTACCACGTTGACGTATGGTCTCAGACTGGCAAAGCAGTATCTATGTCTATAAAATATAAAACTCCGATCCAGTATGTGTCATTTAATTTGAATATAATAATAAAAGATGTCATCTGTTACCAGTTAATTGTATAAACACGACCCGTGAAATGACGACCCCTAAGGATACTGATTTTCAATTATTCGAAATTATTCGATTTTTTAGTAACTAAATTTAATTTTGAGACATGTTATGAAGGCATATATGAATTTAAATGATTCATCCATCAGACGAGTTTACTTCAAACATAAAATTTAAATACTAATCAAAATGTTAGGTTGACCTTTCAACATTGATGGCGCTATATGTATGTTTTGCTTATACTCCCGCTTTCAAATACTTGCAAAATAAATTTAAAAAAAGAGAATTTCCCCTCAAATATGAATCCTCTTTCCAGGTTAACTTGCCTCAATGATAACTTGAACCCAAAGATTAATATGACATTTGTTCAATTTTGCTATTGCGACAAAAAAATGATTACAAGATTTTTACCAATTTCAATATTTTTGGACTCACAGTGTGGATCCAAATCAAAAGGGAATACACCCCTGTCATGGAAATGCAGAAATACCAATAGACACGTCACAAAAATCACATCTAAAGTTCAGGGGATTAAATTTGATATAAAACTTGTTCAATAGTATCTGACAAAGAACAGCGTCGAATTTCCATTAAATTTACTGTCCCTTCAACTTAAACAGTTTTCAAAAATTAAAAACATTCTAGTCTGTGTAACCTAATTTGACAGACAATTGCTTTAGCTTACTTTCATGTCTTATTTTGTTCAAGTATGTTCAATGAAACACATTGCATTTTAGTCTAAATTGTCGTGTTTTCAAATACAAATTGTATAAACCCAAATTCTTGTTTTAATGACTATAAATATGTTAGACACAAATAATCATTGTATATTATATCACTGGTTTCAAAATAATTATGCAGTGGAAATCAATATTCTTTTATGAAAATCGCAATTTAAATACCACACTAAGGCGTGATCAGCAGATGTTACAGGGTTAGTATTCATTTTATATGTTTTTGGTAGCAAAATACAAAGTAACTAAATCCGTTGCCCCGGGAAAAATGTATTATCAGTGCGCTGATGCATACAATGGCGACCAATAACACAATGGCCGGCATGTGACTGAGCTTAATGTGATGTTATATGTATACTCATCATACATCTGTTCAGATTAGAGAATATAATTAATGAAAATACTATTATTGAAATATGCAATATTGATGATAAAAATGACTCAAAAACAAATACCATTTAAACCGTTGAACCATCACGTATTTAAGGATGTTTTCCAATATTGACACAATTCCTCCACTAGGTCATGTGTTCCACATTATTTCTAACCTCAGTGTAATGATGAGGACATTTAAACGTGAAAAATATTTGACAACATGATCTCCCAACATCTGCACATAATAATAACACACGCATATACTATGCTTACAGACTGAAAAATGTTTTCAAATTAAATATCTCGTCTTCATTTTAACACTTGTCTATGCCGGTAAGTCAATTAGAAATATAATTTTAACTGTTTGCTATATGTAATATGTAGACTTTCCGTTTTCAACATAGAGAAATTCTGTCATTTATAAGCAGAACAATAATCTGATGTGTATTTTCTGTTGAACAGTCACGGTACTGAAATATATTCTACAAAAAAGGTTTACCGACACCTGCACATGTTCAGTGAGAGATGTTGTATATGAATACACAATTTGGTTTATTGTATGAAAGTTGTTGTGCATTGAAGCTTTTCTGTGTGTGCTCAATGCCATTTGGGCCATGAATACCCACTTTCAACCACCACTCATCCCCAGTTTGGAAACATGACCATATGCTGCCACATAGACTCTTGCCCACATACGCTGTGTATGTTTGCTCATGCTACTTGAGTCAGGAACTAGATTCAGGAACATGCATAAAGGATATTTTACATGGGAAATTACGTCATTTTTACCCACACCACACATACCAAATATTTTAACTGTCATGACGTTCATGACCCCTTCGTGCTCATCACTCATGTCTTTAAAAAAAACATGCTTTTAAGGTCACTGACCATGACCTTGGCTGCAGGTGTTTGGGCCGAAAGAAGCTCTTTATGATTTTCTGTACTTCAATAGTGTCCTTGCAACCTGTGTGGCAATGAATATATACGACAATGAGCTTGGTGCCAATTTTCGATCGTTCAGATTTCCTCTTCTGCCAGGCAATATCCTTTATTTCGACCAATCAACAGCCAAATTCGATCGGTGTCAAGGTGCACACATCCTATAACATCGTCTTCTATATGGTCACTAATTGCTTAGAAATTTTGTTTTGCCAAATCACAAATGTAACATTACAGATTCAAATTTAATTTGCCAGTAAATATAAAACGTTTGCTAATTTAGATATTTAGGGTCAATAATTTAACAAAACAATTGGGTGTTCTACAGATCACACATACCCTCTGCAACTTTCACAAGTTTTGGATGATATTTATCATGTTTTCCTTGTAGTTATTGTTTTCGATTTTGGTGCCAATGCAGTAGTACACACAAAAAATAGCCATTCATGGGTAATAGCAGAGATAATATGCAAGTGATGCATTTGAAACAAATACCACACTACGCACTAACTCGCATTATTTCCAATACGAGTCACGAATAAGTGATAAGAGTTGTTCAACATTATTAATATTAATTATCACCTGGTAATATTTATTTGCTCTGCTGGTTTATACGAGTGCCGTAGTGGGCTAGTATTATCTAAGACCACCTCAGGTTAAAAACATTTTACTGAACTACGCTTACGAATACATGTAATATGCTAGTTTGGAAGACGTCTAAGCACATTGTATTTACGATCACCAATATCTTTCCAAATCGGTGGAAATAATACCCGTCTTAAAAATATTGTTTTCAAATCAAACACACACTCGGTTACTTTCAGATCGAATTTACACTAAACGTCACTACAGTTGATGATATCCATCATAGTTATGTGATTAATAACAATAATACATGTTGTCAATCACGAGTGATTATGTGGCAGTATTTAGATTGAAAAATATTTCCACTATATTCTCCCCACGTGTGATATGGAATAATAGATAATCTTGACACATTAGAACATAAGGCAACTGTAAATGAAGGGATTATATCCAGTTTCATCAACATCCATGCAAACTGACGACTGTAAAATTGGTGCGTGGGCTTTGTGTGTCTACTCATACTATAAAGTCAATGGCGAGTATAAATGTTGTACTTTATGCTCTTCGTCAAATAAAGTAGATGCAAACATGTTGATGCCGATAACACACATTTGTGAATATGACTGTCGTGTACACATATAAACATTGAATTAATTGTCAACAATTCCACTGCAATTTTTTGAATATGATGCCGATTGTTTTCTTTTCTTTTGTCTGTGTTTTGAAACACAATCTCATCGACGCCCTTGCCTGAAGCTAGGAACAGCTGTTTTTTTTATTGACAACGATATAGAATGGATTTACATAGTTTTTTAACTTAAGGACAACGTTCATATTTGAGTTTAAATCAACTCACATTTCTTATTTTTATTTTATGAATAATTTTATCGAAGTGTTACAATACTTGAGCTTGGTGCCAATTTTGGATCATTGAGATATCTTCTTCTGCCAGGCAAAATATATTTTGACCAATCAACTTTTGTTGTTCCTCATCGATCAATGCCAAATTCAGTGTCAAGGTGCACTCATCATATAACATCATTAAAAATGTTTGATTAGTTTGTAGCGATTTAATAAATATTTATTAAAAGTATGCCAGCTTCAAAAACTGTCTGTCCCACAATTAGCTCAGAAGTGTTTTACAATAAACGAAATGACATAAATGGAGAAATTGAAAAATCCGCTCTTCGTCAAATAAAGTCGATATAAACATGTTGTGGTGATAACAAATACCATTTTCACTTCATGCATTATTTACAGACGCCCTGGTTCAAGCATGGTTCATTTTGGTGATGACCTTGAGAATTACCTTATTAACTCACAATTACCTAAATCCAATTATATCCTCATTGGCGATTTCAATATTGATTATACACATAAAAACACGGTGAGTCAACGTTATTTTGACGCAATGTCAGCCCTTAATTTCAAACAACTAATTAACACCCCATCTGTATCACTTCTCCCTCTTTAACTACAATTGATCATGTATATTCAAATTTCTTTGATTATATTGTTCACTGTGGGACTATATATGGAGATATTACAGACCATCTTCCAAATTCTGCCTTCATTGAAAAAGGTGATAAAATTTTTCACAGAACTAAAGAAGATTACATACGCGACTTTTCTAGGCATGATATTATTGACTTCCATCATAAACTCAACAACGCAAATTGGGAAAATGTTTATAACACGGCTGATGTAGATACAGCTCATGATAATTTCATTGAAGTTTTCAACAAAGTATGTGATAAAGTTGCCCCCTTAGTGAAACAAAAACTCAAATCAACCAAACCCAAAAAACCTTGATTAACTCGAGTATTACTTTCAGATCGAATTTACACTAAACATCACCACAGTGGATGATATCCATAATAGTTATGTAATTAATAACAATAATACATGTTGTCAATCACGAGTGATTGTGTGGCAGTATTAAGATTGAAAAATATGTTTTACTATATTCTGCACGTGTAATATGGAATAATGGATAGCTAATCTTGATACAATAGAATATAATGCAACTGTAAATGAAAGGAAATATATTTAGTTTCATCAACATGCATGTAACGTGACGACTGCAAATTTGGTGCTGTGTTTCACTGTAACTCATATCAGTGATATTGATGCGTGGGCTTTGTGTGTCTACTCATACTATACAGTCAATGGCGAGTATAAATGTCATACTATATGCGCATTTGCTTAACAAATGACCAACATTCATAATTATTCATTCCATTAAATATGTATTTATAGTAAACAATTAAACGTAATTATGCTTTGTTGTACTCATTACAGATATACAAAATATCAGCTGTGCTAGAGACGAGGGCGTCAACTGAATCATTGTTTAAGACATCGACAAAATAGATAAAAAAAAAACACCTGAAGAACACCCGTATCTATTTATTTTGGTTCAGAATTTTTGAAGAAATTAAATGAAAACCAAACTTTTGATTTTACTCGTTCCAACTAAATCATTTGGGGTCATGTAACGTGAGGCCAAATGTAACATGGACTCATGTAATATTATATCCTGTTTTGTGACGTGCTTACACCCTCTATCGAAGAGACTAAAATATAGCTGTAAATCTGATATTTTGTTGATTAGTTTGTAGCGATTTAATTAATATTTATTAAAAGTATGCCAGCCTTAAAATCTGTCTGTCCCACAAGTAGCTCAGAAGTGTTTTACAATAGACGAAATGACATAAATAAAGAAATTGAAAAATCCGCTCATCGTCAAATAAAGTGAATGGAAACATGTTGTGCCGATAACACACATTTGTAAATATGAATGTCGCGTAAGCATATTAGCATTGAATTAATTGTCAACAATTCCCCTGCAATTTTTTTAATATGGTGCCGATTGTTTTCTTTTCTTTTGTCGGTGCTTTGAAACATAATCTCATCGACGCCCTTGCCTGAAGCGAAGAACAGCTGTTTAATTTTATTGACAATGATATAGAATGGATTTACATAGTTGTAGTTGTAAGGAAAACGTTCATATTTGAGTTTAAATCAACTCACATTTCTTATTTTTATTTTATGAATAATTTTATCCAAGTATTGCAATTGTATGTTACGCATCAATGCATAAAGGTAGGTCAACATTTTTTTTTCATTTAACAAGACTCTGTTTATGTGGTTAGGAAACAGTAGTGAAAAAATAAGTCAAACAATTTTCTTTTGATATGACTGAGGGGCGTGTTGTCGTAATTTGAAGAAACACGTGCATGAGAAATATTCCGTCGATGGCATTGACAGGGTATCAGAACCACTTACATATGACATAATCAGGATATGGGTGCGAGGCTATATATTGGAATGTTATTACAGTGTCACTGTCGTGGAAATAACCACATTCAATCATTCGAATCTTGTAATCCGACCATAAATTTGATTAGATATAAAAAAGTGATGTCAGACTAATTCTTTATGAAAGTCTTTAAACATAACCTTCTAGAGCAGAAATAAATATAAATCGCCAGCAAAAATAGCAACTGAGATTTGGCAATGAATGTGGCCTGAAAGACTAGTTTAGAGCAAAGAATATGCAATATAACATTTTTTCATTGGGTCCTCTGCAAAAACAAAATACACAATAGTTCAATATACACATTATAGGCATGAGCAATTTACAACAAATTTCTCGCGACGATATTTTTTGTGAGTTTTCTTAAAGGTGTCTAATGATGCTAAATTTCTAATATGAAATGGCAAGTTATTCCATAGAGTTACCACTCTGTGTTTTCCATTAAGAAATGCATAAATTATTGTTAATGTTCTTATGCTTTGTTGTACTCATTACCGATATACGAAATATCAGCTGTGCTAGAGACGAGGGCGTCAACTGTATTATTGTTTAAGGCATCGACAAAATAGATAAAAACACCTGAAGATCACTCGTATTTATTTATTTTGGTTCAGAATTTTTGAACAAATTAAATAAAAAATAAACATTTGATTTTACTCGTTCCAACTAAATCATTTGTGGTCATGTAACGTGAGCCCAAATGTAACATGGACTCTTGTAATATTATATCCTGTTATGTGACTAAACTATAGCTGTAAATCTGATTGTAGTCTTTTCCAACCAATTAAAAATAACCAAAATAACCCCCATATTTAAAAAAAGGTTTCCCTTATTTACCCGGATATTATAGACCAATTTCAATATTACCCATATTAAGTAAAATTATTGAAAAAGCTGTAAACAAGCAATTATTTTCATTTCTCGAAAAATATAATATTTTCAATAAATACAAATATGGTTTTCGTAAGAAATACAGCACCAAGGTTGCTTTAATTGACCTCATTCACGAATTATTAACAGAAATAGATAATGGCAATATTGTACTTGGAATTTTCTTGGATCTAACGAAAGCGTTTGACACAATTTATCACAGAATTCTTCTTTTGAATCATAAAATCATATGGCATACGTGGGTTACCTTTAAACTGGATGAATAACTACATATCAAATCGAAAGCATTATGTCCAGGCCGATGGTTGTATATCCACGATGCAGTCAATTAAATATGGTGTTCCCCAGGGTTCTACTAGGTCCTCTATAATTTCTTATTTACATTAATGATCTTCTTTCTTCGTCACCTGTTTTCCAAAGTAAACTTTTTGCCGATGATTCTAATCTATTCCACTCTTACACAAATTCTTTAAATGTTCCAGAAATAAATAACAACCTAACCTTGGTGAGTGACTGGTGTAAAGACAGTAAATACTACTAAAACTAACTACACTATTTTCTCAACTAGGAAACAGCTAAGCAATTTTCAAAATATCAAGATGAATGACACTTATCTACAGAGAATTGAAACAACCACATACCTCGGACTATTGATTGATAACAATCTCACCTGGTAACCCCATATTAATTAAGTTCTATCTAAAATTAGCCCTATAATTGGCCTTATTTCAAAGTTACGTCAACTACTCCCAAAATATGTTTTAATCCTATTTTACAATACTTTGATTTTGCCACATACGGTTTGGAAATATTGGGCAGTACATATCCCACATTACTCAAGCCAATTCACATTCAACAAATATGATTAGCACGTATCATCCATTTCAAAGACAGATATACTCACAGCCAACCACTATTAAACTCGCTACACATCCTAAATATTTATGACCAATTTAAATACCAACTATGCACATGTATCCATGATCTGCACTCTAATAGAATCCTTCGTAATGTGTGTGACTATTTCTCTTTCCCTGAACACAACTATAACACTAGTTTCTCTCTTCCTAGAAAACAAACTAGCTTGGGACAATCATCTACTGACTACCAGGGAACTATACTTTTTTTTTAAAATATTTAATAACTGAACGCATGATTTCTGATGATTAGCTCTGATCTATTCTCCGTTAGTTGTATTAGGTTTTGAAACATACTCTTTATATGTATCTTATAACGTTTCATTAATCTCTGTTACTTTTTTACATTTATGTCAAAAATGGTCTTCACAATGCCCTCGTCATATACCTTAATAAATATTTTCCAATATATTTTAGGGAAACAGACTTGACTATATATATTGTGCTATTTATGTTTCCCTGCCATAGATTATTGAAAGTTTGTCATTATTATTATTAATTTACATATTTTCAAAATGTATTTGTATGTATTTAATTTAGTTATTTATTTATTGATTTCCCTGTAAAACTTACAATCTATGGTGAATAAATATTATTATTATATTATACCAAGCCGCTGGTTGCCATATAAATAACGATACCTAGCAAAGTATAAAATATATGTAATCAATAGGTAATATACTATGTTTTTTGAACAGATCAAACGACGATTAGATAAAGTTATCAGAGGAAATCACCCAAACTGCCCTTTTCTGAAGCTCATAAACCCAGCATAAATTTGATTGATTTGTATTGCCCCCCATACTACATGTATACAGCACAAGTCGAATAACGACTGCATAAATGAAAACTACAATGTTCACTTGACGGGAAAAGCTGCGAACTCTCATATGAACACCAATTCATTGGCTTAGCTTTATTTTTACAAAGGCGGTCTACACGATAGTCCCATGATGGACTTTTATCTATACCATCCAGATCGACTTTTCTAAACTGACTGTTTTAATTATTTCACCATTAATGTTAACTATTTAGCCTTTGACGGGATCCAACGAGCATAGATTTTGATTTGCATGTGTTGATTGACATGTAATTACAATTAACATAATGCAAAATTGGCCAAACTTTATAATCAATACACTACATTGATACATTGTCCAGAGGATAACAGAGGTTGAACGTCAGCATACATGTCAGTGGATCAATTCACAAGAAATAAGTGTAGGTCATTTATAAATAGAAGAAATAATAATGGTTCTTACATTGAATCCTGCGGTACATCATTTCAAATGTTGACAGAATCCGAAATTTTACCATCAAATACACAACTTTCTTTCTGTCAGATGAATAAAAATTGAACCATATGAAGGAAACTTGACAAATGACATAAATTCAGAGCTTATTCAGTTATACGTGCTTTTCAACCATATCAAATGCTTTGCTTGAGTCAAGGAAAAACAAACCACACAATAAGCCATCATGCATATTGCTAAGTAGTGCATAACATAGCTTAATCATAACTGTATAGCAAGAATTTGATTTACGAAAACCGCACTGCGTTTTAGAAATTAAAACATGACTATTCATATAATGGTATTAGTGATCATGCACGTGTTATTCAAAGACTTTTCAGATTATTGGGAGCAACGAAATAGGACGATAATTACGCAAGTCATAGGATCAACCCTTGTGTAATGGAATACCTTTTGCATGTTTTAACATGTCTAGAAAAATACCTGATGAAATACTGAGGTTTAATAATTAAGCAACACTTACAATACACAAATGAAAGGAGCAGAAATACGCAAAGGGTCATGTGTTGTCAAGACCAGCTGCCTTATAGCTTGATATTGAGAACAGTTGGTCCTTCAAGAACTGAACTGTGTCTGGCGTTATAACAAATGGTCGAGTATTGGTCAATTTAGATTCAATAAATTTCCGTGAATTCGTAAAATATGAACCCCACTGAAACATTGGGTCGAAACTTGTTGGCAACAGCTGCGAAATGTGTATTAAAATTATTAACAATTTTTTCGATGTTATTGCTAAATAATTTTTCATAGCGGACTTAATTAAATTAACTACCAAATTACGTTTGGCTCTATATTGGTCGAGAACAGTAATATCTCCAGAAATGCTCCGACGATTGTCTCTGTCTCTGTCTCTAATGCCTTAATTTTTCACATGTCTACAAACAAAGGGGCATGCGAATCACAATTATTATTAAAAATAGAATGCCATGTCTCAAATACTAAATTAGTATTGGTGATATTGTGTACTTAAACTAAAGACGTGTTCAAAAAGACAGCCAAAAATAAAGACTCAATGAACCTTTGAAATTTCTATAGCGAACAGAAACATGGTTGCTAAATTGAGGGAAGGAGTGGAGTTTACGAACCACGAAGATAGCGAAATTCCCGAATTATGAATGAGAGCCAAATTAACGTTTTCACTATAATTGATATTATCATGGTCCAGATATTTACCGGACGCAGGGCGCGTAACACCATTTATAATTTGAGAAAAGCCGAAATAAACTAAGAAATTAAACAAGTAGTGAGTACAATTAGATAGAACATCATGATTAAAAACTCCAAAAATCTTCTAGACGAATAGTTTGTTTCACTTTTTCAATGAATAATTTAAAGTTTGGTTTAGAATTACCGAATCTTACGCTATGCAATTCATATTTTCCAAGTAATATTAAGTGATTTCACAAGGCTTCACAATTTACTTTGACTCCAAAATTAAATAGCACATCTTTTATATTAATGCTAATGTTACCGGTAGTGAGAGTGTTAGAGTGAAATAAATTTGTAATGTACCGGAATCAGTTCTTGCCACTGATATTAATTCTCTACCAGCCAATACTAACCTAGTATTAGCGTAAATAGTTATAATTCTGTACTCATCTCTGGTACTCAATACTGGGTACCAAGCGAAATAGATCACATGCTGTAAACTAGAGCCAATGCCAGATACTGAATTGATAACATATTAATTAACCAAAACCGGCATGGAATAATACTGCTGCAAATTTGACACTATATCATAATAGATGTGTTTGTAGCAGAAGTTCTGTTGAAAGGCATCACAGGTATGGGTGTTGTAATTGAGAATTCACATATTTTAAGGCTGATGGTAAAGTCACCAGACAAATTGAAACAAATTATGAAACAACAGTGGAAGACACTCGTGATGTACTTCGATGACGTGCTTTTAAAGTGCTTGACGGGTGCCAAAGTTGAACTCAAACAATTAACTGTTTCGTGTTCAGCCAGAATATACATGGCACACATCGTTATCCCAGAACGTGTTGAATTGTTACAGACAGACTCAAGGCCATTCAGGATCTCACAGTCAAAATATTCATACTAGATCAGGCTTATGTATGTGCTCTCTCGGGAAGTTGGAGCATCAGGTGAATATACAGTTGAAGACTGTCAGACTCCCAGTACTATGGTTCGCCCTCAATGGCTCACAGAATTTCTATTTTAACAGCTCCCCACTAGTGATCACACATTTGTGGCAAAAAACAGGTTGGGAACAGGAGAAGGGGTGTGTACAGTAAAGTATGGAATAGATACAAATAGCCCTTATAACATTGCCGCTGAGATACGACCAAGGATAAATACAAGGAGGTTCACCCAAGCAAGCAAAACATAAGCGAAGAGTGATTATACAGTTGAAGACTGTCAGACTCCCAGTACTATGGTTCGCCCTAAATGGTTCACAGAATTTCTATTGTAACAGCTCCCCACTAGTGATCACACATTGGTGGCAAAAAGCATGTTGGGGACAGGAGAGGGGGTGTGTACAGTAAAGTGTGGAATAGGTACAAACATCCCTTATTACATTGCTGCTGAGATACGACCAAGGATAAGTACAAGGAGGTTCACCCAAGCAAGCAAAACATAGGCGAAGAGTGAACAGTGACACGTGGTTGATATTGATTCAATCATATAATTTTACAATAGTAAATACATGGAGATTATAACAAAAATATTTGTGAGCACTCTTTCAGTAATAATTCACTGCATAATATTTGTTTCAGACATGAAGGAAAATGTAAAAGCAATAGGCCTGCTAATGGTTCTATGTTCAACAAATGTGACTCAAGCGCTAGCACCCAACCAAGGTTAGTTATCCCGATTTTGTTTAATATTGTGAAATGTTACATAACAACATAAAGAAGTCGTGTATCATAACAGTGCTATATTTTCAAGTTCAGGCTTGAATAGGTTTATTCACTCAACGAATCACCGACTGATCCGTTCTTACAA
Source organism: Saccoglossus kowalevskii (assembly GCF_978046115.1). Classification (NCBI taxonomy): domain Eukaryota; kingdom Metazoa; phylum Hemichordata; class Enteropneusta; family Harrimaniidae; genus Saccoglossus; species Saccoglossus kowalevskii. Next base: position 17,999,706 of record NC_140652.1, on the reverse strand, counting down.
TAATGAACTATCCTTTTAAAATTAAATATGTTCATGGGAACTCAATAATCCAGTTTGCTCCCGAAAATGAAACTGCTTAGTTTATGTTTCGAACATACCTACCTTAATGTTTAAAGAAATTGTGTGGTTGGCAACGAATAACCATTCAACGCATTCTTGTTTACTTGGAAAAAACGGCCAGATTGAAACCAATGAATTGATTTTTTATGTGAGACGCCTTTTTAAATCGGCACGAGAATCAATCCTTTTTGAATTTATGAATGAAAGATCGATCTCAAAATTTGGCTTCATGGCAAATATGTCTCAGTCACTACCAACCTCTAAGCGATTTGTACTTTTCCTCGACAATCTCTTCTGAAAATGTATAAGAATTCATCTTTAACGGTTTGTGTTATGATTAAATAATCATTTCCGAAATAGTTTAATAAATGTTATTTTCCGTATTTTTTGTTTTCAGGATCTTCTTGTTTTGTGCGGTACAACTTCAGAACAGCGTGTCGTGTGTCTCCCCCTACTAAACCATCATGCCTTGACAGGAATTGTTGTTGGGATGAACGAATTAAGATGTGTTATCAACAGTCTACTGTAGGTAGGATAATCTAAAACGAAAAATCAGTCATGTTGTTGTGTTTTGTTTGTTTTTGTTTTATTTAGGCCTGGATTTAATCTATGAAAACTTCAAAATTGCATTGGATATAGGCACGTTCAATAACCAGAATCCTTAGTACTTATATTGTGGTTCTAATTTTATTATGTTTCATTATTTGTTATAGTTGTTTTATTAATGCTATAAATATCTGTAAATTGCTACACTAAATATAGGATAATTTTTACCCATTCGTTTGAACATGTTCTTAATAAAATAGGCGAACTGATTGGCGTACTGGGTACGTACGTTTCTATATCATGTTGTAAATCCCTACTATGTTCGGTTGTATCGTGTCGCGTTGCTTTCGAGAAATCACAGAGTGGGATTTGAAACCGAAAATGGCAAATGTATTTCGTGTTTACATCATACCGTAGTGCCTTGTCCTGCGCGACGCTATTAGCATTCGCATCGTCCCTCGTCGTCGACTCATCGTCGTGAGTACCATGGATCGTGAGTTCCTGGACAGTCGTGTACCGTCGCGTCTTAGAACTGACGTAAGGCGGGCTTGGGTAAACTTAACAGAACTGCACAAAAATGGTATTATCGTATGTTCACATTTTTCGATTGAGAGCGTAGCATTCAGTATCAGCCATATTTGAGTGAAATTAATTATGAGCTGTTTATACCAAAGTAACCAGACAAAGTAAATGCGTCGAACAATCAACTGTCTGTTTTACCAAATTGTAAAACTTTGTTCTTCCCTATTTTGCTTGCAGGTGGGCTAAATTTCGAATTTAGGCTTTGTTTCAGAATTTACTAAAAAATTAGTTTTTTCTCATAAGCAGAAATAGAATGTTGGATGTTCCCATATTGACTAGGTGGAGAGTAAATTTACTTCTAATTATTTAAAAAAAGTTACAGATAAGGTTATCGGTAAGCGTTTCCCCACCCTCGCCCCTCCCGTATTTCAGTTGTATATGTGTAGCTATGGAGGGGCAATTTAGAATTACAGGGAGGCTGGAGTGTTAGGGCTCAAGTTAGGGATTTGTAGACATTCACTGGTTTAGTAATTACTTAACTCATTTTTCCCGTGTCACTAATAACAAGATACAAGTCTGTATTTGATAGTGAATAAACTCAACAGATTGCTCATTGTATATATAAGACTTTGCTCTGAGCAAATGTAATGTATTGTACTGTATGTTCTAATAAACCATGTATCTCCATATTTACTGTGTAATTGTCGTGTGTTTTCTTGTGCATGACATCATACTGAAGAAACCATAACCATACCCTTAGCAATTCTACCTCAAAATATTAAGCTAACAATAGTATACACTTATTCTTTATGGCAACATTTGGGTACGATTCGCTGACATATTAATAGAATTCAAATGAATGCCTATAGCAAAACATAATTAATAATTGCTACTACAGTGAGTTACAAATGACATATTTGCCACAAGGTGTCCTAACTACACTTGAACTATACAATCATTTCATACTGATTTTTTAATGGGTCTATCTCTAGCAACCAATTACATAACTATAGCAATGTGGTATGGGCAGCCTATTGGATGATTACTTCCACAAAGAGTGGGCTATGTCTAGAAAAGGGAACAAAAAAAGACGCAGGAACAAAACTATTGCATGGTTGCCATAGAAGCCCTAAATAAATACAAAAGGTTAAGATCGAGTTTCCAGGAAAAGTTTGTAAACGAATGCCCTTATAATGTTGGCTATAGCAATTAGATTTTGGGAAGGATGTCCATCTGGTTGCCAGGGAAACAACAATCTCGGTGTTATTTTGTATTTCATGTAGAAATATTTTTTGAATGATTTTGTTACGTAAACCTCAACATTAATAGTTCCCAATAGATGTTCTAGAAGGGTTATCTCTTAACATAAGTAAATCAACTAGAATTGGCGGAGATGCTGACATGCGTACCTCGTTGCCATGACAAAAACGGATACAACTCAACAAGTTATAGCAGACTCTTCGTTAAAATTTCAAAAATAAGAAACAATCGATTTGAGGTTGGAAGCGATGTTTGAAATGGAAACAACAATTTCGGAAACGACTTTTCTTTCATTTTTAGTCAACTGACCATCTAATTAAGTGACCGACCATCCAACTAACCGCATTTGTCACTGGCACTAGGTGTCAACCAGGACAACACTAAGTGAAACAAGCCATTGTTTCAAGGCATAATTATTCAATTTGTAATGTAATTTAAATAAACTATTTAAAATTTAAAAAAAGTTTTATCCTTAAAAGGTCTATAATTTCGTGCCATTCTAAAAATGTTATGTTTACCAAAATAATAAATTTCCTACTACTAGTTAATGCTAGTCCACATTATGTTCAATACAATTTTCATAACAAAATAATAACAATGAGTATTGACGAATTTAACTCACATAACTCCTACTTATTATTAGGAATATATAACATCGCACTCAACTCGTTCATACGAGAGTGTTCTATGAATAACTGCTGGGCTTTGAACGCTGGTCGCTTACCTTACATGTATTCGCATGGACTGGTAACTGCTGCGGTTGTTTCACTACCATACCCGCAAGTAACAGCTGAGTTCACAACTAGAAAATCTGAATCTGAGTGGAAAAATTTATTTTGTAAAATGACGGCGGCATCAAAATTGAAGGAGCACAATATATTAAGTTTGTGGTTTGAAAAGAAAGTCCTCATTGATAGTGTCCGGATCCTGACAAGAAAATCTGATTGTAAGCTATCGTGTTTCGAAATACAATGAACCTTTGTGTCATTTAAGTATGTTTTATATTTGTACGGTATTTTTTTATCAATTTTCCAGTATCATCATTTTTGTGTGTCATGTACGTCAATTTGTTTGCATAAATCTCATTCAAATAAAGTTACATGTATTCTTTATTCCAGTGCTATTCTTAGTAAGTATTTTACTATCAGTAGAAGATATAAATAGTTTGGAAGTGAATATACGTTGTGGTGACCAAATATATCCAGAAAATATTGATGGCGAATTCCGCAGCAATGATGATGTTTATATTTATTTTGTTGGGGATGAATTTGCATGGATCCATTTTTATTGTTCAGATGCTGGCATAGATGATTCATATGCACATGGTTTATCTGTTTACAGTCGTTCTAACCAGATATATGGTATTCATATTTATGAAGTTGAGGTTTATACCACATATGGTAAGATGTATGTTACACTATGGTGTCATATAACAGAACATTCTATGAACAAATGAAAATTATATGGAGAAATAGACTTTCCTGTTTTGCAATGACTCTGGATTTAGTTCCTGTATTAATGCATTTAGTATAAAACCATGTTTTGTTTATGTGAGCCATGTAGTCAAAAGTTCGTAAAATGATTTTAGCTTTCCCAAATAATAAATCTCGATCTGTTATTTCAGAGTAGAACATTGAATCTCGGAAAACACGTTTTTATTACATAAACATTCACGTTATATTACAAATTTTGATGTCTTTTATTAAATCTAATTTTCTGTTGGTACTAGATGAGTCCATTATTCACTCTCACTTACTGACCATACACTACAAAGTTACTTGGTCACTAGTATATGCGATTTGATTTAATATATAATGCATTTAACAATGCATGTCATTTACAGTTCAATTGTGATTAGATAGAAGACCACGAACTTGCAGCCACCATGCTTGTTGATCACATTACTTTATCTTAGGCATGACTAACATACCCCTAATTGCAATAAGGAATGTGTCATTAGCAATGACGTGTTATTAAATATCTTGGCTCGTCTAATTATTTCCAAACTAGATTTTGTGTTTATATAGTTGGTTAGTTCAATTCCCAAATAGTTAAGTAACGGCCTAAGATGTATATTGCAGGGACGATATGTGATGAGTTCCGCAGTGGGGTAAGATGTGTTCACGCAAATACCTGACATCACCTTGTGGTCAGTTTCCAAATTGTATAATATATTATGTTTTATTTTCAGCATTCAGTACATATATAGACATATTTAATTATTTGCTGGGCATACATTATTAGATGATTTCGGAAAACAGCAGTGGACATGTCAGTGATATGTACACATCATGTTGATACACAAACAGTGGACACATTCTTGTTCACTCTTATTAATACGATATACCCAAGACATACCGGGTCACTTCCTTAAAGATGAATAATATGTCATTACAGGCGGGGTTGACGAGTGTTTTTGGAAAGACAATGGCTCTGATTATAGAGGAACGCATTCTGTTACATTTTTGAATAAAGAATGTGTTTCATGGAATAATTACTGGACCGATATATTTCCTGAATTTCCTGTTACTTATGTCGATCGGATACAAAGTCAGGGTGTTACAGACCAACCTTACTGCAGGAATCCATTCGGTTTGGCGGAGAATGTCTACTGTTTACCTGATGAAAAACATATGGAAGAATGCGATATCGGCAAGCCGGGAGTTAATTGCCGTAAGTTCAACTATAATACTGATCAGTACTAGAATGTGTATAGTTTCAATAAATAATCACAACAGTTTAATTGCATGAAATGTATTCAATTATATATAATTAAATTGACATTGGCGCATGGAAGTTGTGTTAACCCTGGTCAATATGTTGTTTTTTATAACTCCAAAGCAACGTCATGTAAAATAAAATTTTACAACAGTTAGCTAGAAACTATGATGCCTCATTAGGTCATGTGTGACAAAGTTGGTTCATGCCAAAAAAGTATATTCAAACGAATAATAAAAACTATGCACATAAGAGTACACATTAAATTGAATTGGTTTATGTATTTTTGCACGATTTATGTATTTCGTGGTAAACACTTAAACACAATAATGATGTGCAGTTGGCGAGCAGAAAATCTAAAATAAAACAAAGTTTAAACTCCTTATATATGTACGAAATAAATCTTTTAACAACTTACGTGTTCTAGAAGTCCTATAGTGCTGGGAATATGTAATTGTAATTTATTTACAAAATTGCAGGCAAATATAACTGAACCATTTGTTGAACAACTGGTACAGTTATCATGTTTGCTAGCAGGTGTTTTCTCTAGTACATGAGAAGAATGTTCATAAAAATAGCAAACAATGACCATTAAATCAATTATTTTGAGGCCATGTGTAAAACCACGTAATGCTGTGTTATTCTAGCTAATATAATAGTCCGGTCCGGTCCGCATAGTTCCATTGTTTGGTGTTTGTACACTTGAGAGTGTGCTGGATTATAGTACATTTGACCGTTTTTAGTTTCCACGTACTAGTTTTAGTTATTTGTATGGCAAAGAAGGGGCTCTCCACAGTCTGTGAACATATGTAATATCACGTTTGTAAAGTATACCTAAGTGTGATTCCTGAGTGATATAAAACTTATCGACTTTCTCATTGTGGTTGATCAAGTTATTAAATTTGCAGTTCACCGAAGTTATTGCAAGAGGTTACGAAATTTGTCTATTTGCATTTTTGTGTGATATAGTACCTACTTCGTTTAATATCATTATGAAAGTTATAATTTGTCTAACAAAATAATTTGTCTTCCAGAGTATCCGAAGACCAAGTTATGTGATTCTAATCCATGTCTCAATAGCGGAACATGTGTACCTATATTTGATGCCCATACGTGTGTGTGTCCCATTGGTTTCACTGGTTCAAACTGTGAAACAGGTAGTTACAACTATGTATTACGTTTTCTTGGTCATCGGGTATTCCATAAAATACAATTGGTTGTCCCCATATGCATCTATAGATACATTCAAAATTGAAATGAAAACCCTAGCTTTGGGAGTTATCAGCAATATTCCAGAATTTGAACAAGATTATGAGAACATTTTGATTTAGACTCTTGTTTGTTTGTTGATACATATACTTTTTATGAACATCTGTCTGTCATCAGGTAGTCTATAATATGTCAACGTTATCCACTTTACTTTTAGCGTATGCATTTGAAGTTCGAGGATCATTTGACTTCAGTCAAGCCGAAGAGGCATGTGGATTATTGAATGCAACACTGGCTTCCTTTTCAAGTGTTCGAAATGCCCGCTACTTTGGACTGAATACTGCTGGTTATTCGTGGACAGAAGAACGAATTTTGCGAGCTGTATTTAGCGATACAATTAACATAGTGTTACATGGAAGCCTCTCATTTAATGCTAATAAACTTCTATATGGAACTGTTTACATCAAGTCAAAGCATAATGTGATTTCATCGAATATGCACGCAATGTGTGAAAAGAAACAAGGTATGTATTTTCAAGGAAGATGACTTTTTCAAAGATGACTTCCCTTTTCAATAATTTCAATATTTTATCATGGAAAATACAACTTCAACAACGAGACTCATATAATCGTCAATCATTATGTATACTGTAGCGTCTTTAAACGTGAATATTGTTGTCATGCGCTGCTATTGTAGTAATCCGTTGTATTTACTTTTAAAAGCTTGTTTTGCGATTTCTTGAAGTTTATGAACGTTTTACGTAAAAGAACTATGATATAATTCACGTGATGAACTAGGCCGAGCCTTATTGTGCATACTGAATAAAAGCATGATGTCACATTTGAAATGACATGCATTTAAATTTCAACTTTCTGTAATATGTCTTACCGCGATTACAAACTTAGGTCCATTTGCAGTAGATTTTAATGCAATACAAGGCTTGTAATCTCGACAATGCTTTATCCCCAACTTACCAACTCTATGCGAAACATCTCGAATTAAGTCCTACTTGATAACCGCGACTTATATTGATATAAATATATTAAACAACGCTTTATTTAGTACAACTGTATAAGATTTACGAAAAAACTAACATGTGTGTTCCAAAAATAACAGATATATTCGATGTAATTTACTGTAATGAATACAACATACGCGTTTCACAAATTAAGTGTATTGCTTTCAGTCTGAAAGATCATAAACACTAAATTGAAAAAAACACAGACCTATGTCGTTATTCTCATAACACTGTAGCCGACTTGTCTAACTATGCTTCTTCAGCTATTTTCACGCATGGTTAGAGTGTATAATTGTCAGTTGCGCCATAACATTTGTTTGTGTTTTCAGTAATCACAATTTTGTGAAATGTTATTCATCTACCAAGCTTTGTTAAAATAACCTTTTTAGAAACTTTTATTAACAGATTCCAGATGCCAGTATAACTATATTCCATTTGGCATCAATGCATCGAAACTACAATCAAAACAAAGAATCATGTCATCGTCAATGGACTTTGAAATGGTGTGTATCTCAAATACCAGTGTATATATATATGTATCAAATTTATTGCAATAATGTTATTGCTATAATTATTATTACTTGCTAGCTGTTGGCGACGAATAAATACAAATAAGTACGCAGATTAGTAAATAATATAGGGTCAGTTTGCTTAGAAACCTGTTGGTGTTTTTACGAATGTATTTAACAATGTAATAGTATGGAGGGCAGCTCAAACTTTTACTTCTGATTTCTGGAGATGGATATTGGATCTCAAACGTATTTCAGTTAGTAATATCTTCTTATTTACTGGCGTCATTCTTGGGGGTACAATATAAATTTACACATTGCTGCCGTCGACAGAGGGGGTGGTCACACAAACTCTGTGCGACAATATATGATCGCGTCTAAATTCGATTTAATACGACGTAAATTGCTCATTCATTCTGCCCATAGCATGTTGCGGTCTTTCATACAGCTTGTCAATTTTGAGTTCACTGTTGTTTACATCTGATAATGTTAGCAGTGACGGCGAAATTAAAACCTCCAGGTTATATCACCATAAACATTCATAATATGGTATAATTTTAATATGTCTTGTTTATATTTCTAGAATGAAGCCGGCTACATGATACGGCCTTATTTTGAACATTTGGCTGCAGGAGAGTATGGAAAGCTCATAAACATTCCATATTATGCATGGATTTCAAAAACATCTGACAAGGTTCCCTGGATACAAATAAATCTATTACAAATGAACAAAATTTCAGCGATTGAGCTCAGTGATGTATTCTATCATGACATTATCTACTACATACGTGCTTATACGTTGCTATACAGTGAGCAAACCTGGATAACGACGACCTCAGATATCGGTGTTTTTGATTCTCAAATGGTTTGTGAAATTGCGTTATTATTATGCACAATATGTTCTTTGTGTAAATGATTACTGTAAAATACTTTATTTTCACTTGGAATTACTTTACGCTACTTTCACTGAAGGAGTGATTGACTGTAAATGAAATTCAGCTCGTCAGTGAAAATACATTCCAAACAAAACACCAAAAATGTCTTTTCAGCAGTAAAACACTTTTTTCGGGTTACTACAAAATTTAACAGTACAATACAGAACATATGATCGTGTTGAAAGAGTATGCTTTTTGGATTAGTTTCATTTTCGGTTGTTACCATTGCCACTGCTACATTCGATCAGCTGTGCTAAATTCATTCAACCCTCATAAAGTATTTCAGCCGAAATCAACTCCGTCCGGTTTCTTCGACACCTTAGTGTGTACGTGTTTTTCGCACGCTGTCTTAAATTGTTCTAAAATATCGCTTTTGGGTACTTTTGCTTAAAAACTGTTTGATATGTCTTATCACCGATTTGTTTCCTATTTAGATATTCAGACGTACATATGATGAATCAAGAAGTTTCATATCAATGCGTCCAGCCATATTGGCATTAAGCATTAGAATCCTGCCAATAAAACGTCAGATTGACAAACACATTGGTTCATACATTGAACTTTATATTGACGATACATATAATGGTAGGAGGGTATTTTTTACCATTACTTAAGTGGTTATCCAATCATATATCTATTTATTTGGATTATGAATATATTGCGAGAAATGGTGTATAATGGCATTTATTTGAATTGACCGTTTGTGCGTTATCGAGGAGAATAAATAATATATATGAAGTTAAACACGAAGTAGATACATCTTAAGTTTTCTGAATGCTTCTGGAATCATTGGATATATTTGAGACAATATATTTTCTATGTACATGATATAAGAACACTGAATAGTAACAATACGATAATATGTGTGAAAAATAGAACGACAAAAAACATTGAAGGCCATATTTTTTATTCTCCTATTTCAAAGAAAAATAACCCTTAACCCTGTAAGAAATTATCACTCGGGTCTGTAATTCAATAAGATATTTTGACCCCGAGTCCTAAAATGAGGAATGTAACAAATCAGGACAATTTAACTACAACATTCTAGTGTCATCTTGTTGCTGTGTTTCCATTGTGCAATCAACTACTGATTGCAAGCACATTGTGTTGGGAACTGGATATTGAAGCATGGCCTGCCACAACATTACATTTCAGCATTATTGTTGAGTAAATAGTAACCCATATCAGAGATAATATATTCAAAATGCAAAAAGCCTTGTACTCAAAATACAACATGGTGTTTTAGTGATGTGAAAACGAAATGATTGATATGGTAAAGTGTGAGCATGGCAACAATATTTATGGACACAAATGTGTTCATTACAATCACAAAAGCATGTTTATATCATATTTTTCGCATTGATACTTTTATTATATAATACTTAAATTTGAACTTTGGGTTAACATAACTTCTATTTATTTTGTATTCTATTTTTTATATATTTAATATGTAACGAAAAAATGAATGTTGGTCCGTTTTGATATTGAATACATTTGACTATTGACAACTAACACGTATTTGCACAAGTGTTTCAATGTCTTATTAAGTAAAAGACCAAACAATTATGCGTCATTCCACATGTAGAGTGAATATAATAAGCTACACGTTACACCATAGTTCACACTAGTCACACACGTTCATTTACTTGATTTGACGTTTATACATGGTATTTTTATAGATTGATTAGAAGGTAATTTAGCCCTAATCCAATTTTGAAATAGAAATAACATATGTACGATACAGACATGGATTTGTTTGCATCCCTACGACCTAGGTATAGACTGGCATTATATTATTTTATGGTACGTCCAGATCAAGATGAGGAGTTCATATAGCAATAGCAATCTCTTGGTTGGCATGTTGAATGTTCAAATTTACCCAAGGCTTCTATGGAGCATTCATTCTTGGCACATGTTATATAACCTAGTTTTGTACTATTATGCGTTGTTTTGTTTTATTGTCTTTTATTACTTTTCTGTGTTTTTAATTTACTAAACTGTACATACGTAATCTTCCCTTAAACGTTTGAATTTATATTGAATAATTATCGTAAATTACGATTGTCTCCCACCATTTAATACAAATTACAGAGAGATTGAGTTCGTTGTTTTCGGAAAAGGTATTCGTACATACGTTATTCAGTTGATAAAAATTACAAGCGCACCGAAACAGCACAACAATTTGGGTTTTAAGTAATAATTTTACCAATAAATAATACAAAAAATGTGTACACATTTCAATTACGTTAGTTTGCAGCCGGCTTATAATATTGTTAAGTACAAACAAAACTAAGTAAAACAACTTGTATTTACAATTTTTGTTTTATATAGTGACAATGGAGATGTTATTATCTGAGTTTTATACCAGAACAGATCAACAATTTCAATGGGGTTTCTACGACATGGAACTTATACAAGGGTACTCAGAGTTCACTTATTATTTAACAGACTTTTCAGAATGCTACATGCTTTGTATCACTGAACCGTATTTTTTTTGCGGTTTTATGTCGTTCTCTTTTATTCTCAACCTACGGAGCCACGCCTTATTGGAAGGTTAATAACAAGCTAACTTTATCAGAATCAAGACAATGGAATTATTATATCCGCATCACTGACGGTGAGTTGTCCACATTTCTTTTTGGCATTGAGATTTTTTTTATATTTGTCCAGACATATACGTTTTTTTACCAAGTAAAAACATATTTATTGAAGTTATTGTTTATTAATGAATGGTTGAATACACGACATAGTTGGTAATTTTATTTCACTTCATTTAGTCGCAATTCAAGACAGATAATAATATATATATAATATAAAAAAATATTACGTTTTTAATATTCTTGTGCAATCAGTAATTACAAGCATTGCCATTGGTGTACACGTGGAATGCATTTTTTTAAAAATAATAATATAATGTATAATCGGTTGTTTTCATTTTTCACATTTTTACAAAGTAAGAATTTCAAAATGTCGGCTAATGAAATTGTTTATTGTTGTGTCCGAGGCAATAATACATTAGCATCGTTAATCTTCAGAAGGCCAATAAACATGTGAGCCTTAAATTGTTAAAAGGTACTATGGTTATGATATCAACCAATTAGACTAGTTTGTTAAGATTCCCACTAATTTATTACAGATGTTGTTGATTGCCAAAACATCAGCAGAATTTGTCCAAAGAAGTTAGAGTGTACTGCTGAATATGGCATCATTTCAACTATAGATTTCCCAACACCTTACGGCAAAACATCACGGTGTTCTTGGCTTTTGACAGCGCCAAGTACAACATATGTTGTACTGGTATTCAAAGGATTTGATATCGGTACAACGAACGAAATATGTAACACAGTTTTTGTCGAGGTATACAGCGGTGCTTCTATTAATGGTATTAAGAAAGGCCGATTCTGCAACCAGCGGCCACCAACGACTGACATTATGTCTGAATTCAACAATATGCTTGTGATATTCAAGTATGATGATTGCGAAGACGGAAGTACAGGATTTGTAGCTGAATATACATTCACACACATTGCAATAATTGGCGATATTGTTAATACTACAGGTAATGTTTTTATTGTCACACACACTATTTAACTTAAATATTGAGAGTATATTTGATATATTTTTACTTATCATCTAGATAATTTCACGTTCAATATGTGTATTTGTGAACTGTAAATAGATTGTCGAACGAGGTGGCATGAATTCGAGGATTCTTGTTATCAGTTAGTCAGTAAGCCCAAAAAACTATCTTGGAATGAGGCTCAGAATGTGTGCAAATATTGGGGAGGAAACCTCGCCAGCATAACATCGGAAATGGAGTCTTGGTTCATTCACAGTTTGACGTCAGTCGAAAAATTAGCATGAACTTACATTGGTGAGTAGTAGTATGATATTTAGTAATTTGCATATGAAGTACATGAAATGAAACTAAATATAATATGAAATATAATTAGAATAAATATAAGAAAGCGACGTTATCTGTAGTTTATTTATATTGGTATCTAGGTTTAAATGGTTTGTCAACCGGTGGACAGCTGTACTGGAGTGACGGACAACCATTGATATACAGTGATTGGGATAAAAACGGGTAAATAAAAAGTACATTTTTTTGTCAGCCAAGGTTGTGTCATGGCCTGTTTTAGATATCTCTTGATTGGATAAACAATGCTATGACTTGCAGACGCATTGTCAATATTAAATAGAGTTTTGCACTGATAATATAATTTTACATCAGTAACACAAACACTAGTGCGAATTTCTGACATTTGTTAAATTAGAAATCATTATCCTTTATTATGTTGTTTGACAACAACGTGTTTACCCTCCATATTATCACTATTAACCTATTCGCGGTGAACCATTTGCTGTTTATTTCCATATGTATTTGATATCTATTGATTGATAAACATTGATATAGGTTGCAGATACATTGTTATTGTTAAATATAGTTTTGCACTGGTCAAAACATAATAGAATTTTACAACAGTAAAACAAACACTAGTGCGAATTTGTGACATTTGTTTAATTAGAAATAGTTATGATTTGTTATGTTGTTTGACAACAACGTTCATATTTTTTTAATTCCATAATCATACATATAATATCTTGATTTGTATTGTAATTGCTTTCATTCTAGATTCCAACCTGATGGTGGTATCTATGAAAACTGCACTGCTATTTTTCTTACAAGATTGTATACCTCTCAACACTGGCATGATATATCTTGTACAAAGAAAATTACCAATGGATTTATATGTGAAAGTAAAACACGTCATTTCACAAAAGAGGGTAAGTTATACTGAACATAAACAAGCCAACTGATGGCTAACTAAAATAGATATAATGGCTTAAATTTTCCCATTTAATGTATACTGTATTTTAATTTGCATACAGAAAATGTGGACCGGGTTGAATTAAATTCGATTGGTACGTAAACATTTGTTTATCTCTTTGTATACGTCATCAATGTCTTAGGAAAAAAGTCAATATCTGTATTTCTCTCTTTTATATAAATCACACGAAAGTGTCTGCCGATTTTTGATGACCAACCAAAAAAACAGAAAATTTACCACACACCGACAATTAGTGATGTTCAACCGTTCTCCTAAACGAAGTCTTCTTGCGTGAGAACTGTCATGGCGTCGTGTTCTCAATGCCACTAAGGGAGGAGCATAATGGATTACGTAAAGCCGATGAGATGTATATATATACATGATAAGTGGGTGGTTTGATTTGGAGTTCACCTTCCTCAAACTTTTATCTATAACAAAATCCATTGAATGACAAACTGTTTTTCCCGATTCACAGTAAAACTTACCGCGGCTATTGTGGCAAACTAATGCTGTATTGTGCGGACGAGGTTTAATGGTTGACAATGATAATACATATACAGAGAAGTAATAACAAACGAACGAAAGAACTAACTAACGGAATAGAAGAACATTGGTCGTGTGATGGCGCAGTGCGAAGCTCAACACAATACAAGTTTCAATCAGACGACCGGGTTGAAATGGGCCGGAGCCATACCCTCAACAAGCAATACAGTTGGATTTTAGAAATATTTTGCTACACAACGTTTATTCACAGTTTTAAAACTCAAAAGCCGGTAAAATGAAATTGCATTAGAAGGAAACTACTGTTCATTCTTTCATTCATTCAACTGCAGACGAAATGGCCGATAAAAATCCAACGACCCTTGACCTCTTGAAATACCTCATTCTATAGGGCATTAGTACTATAGGTTATACAACGTACCACTTTGTGACATCGCAACCAATGCATAGTGTCGGCTATTTTCTTTCAGTTTTAATTAACCGAGGATTACACGTTTGTGTATTTCGAAACTGAAAAGTCAGATATCGACAGCAGTTGTTTGTCGATTGCATCGCAATGCCATCAGCTGGTATAGCAAAATTATAACCATTTACTTAAGTGTTAAAATATGTAAAAATCTTTTTTTTTTACTTTCGGCCACTGTGCGGCCACTTTACGCCAAAAGAAGAAATGACACTGTGACCCTGTTTTGCGTGAAAATGAAATCATGCTATCTGGTCTTTTATTTCTTGTATGCAAAAATAAATAAAAAAAAATATTTCACTGGAAGCTGCGAAGCTGAAAGTTGTCAAAATGATTGTGCGATAAAGGTGAAAACGTTTAATTATCATATACAAATGTATGTTTTTCTTGCTGTTTATTTTTATCTTTCTTTTCATTCCGTTTGGCGTGCTAGGAGTGTATACGTCTGGTAGTTGTTGTAGTTTGCAAGGTTAGTTGATCGCGTTTGAGGTAAACAACCGGAACTGTCACGCATCAGTCTCAGTTCAACAACTCATTTGCATATATCCTCAACAGTAACATGTCAAAGAGCAACGTAAACACACTTTCGGGACTTTAAATCACCTACGAGTGCAAGGGTTTCCTATACATTAAAATCGTGTTTTGAGTACTTTCCACTATTGACAGAGCTCCGAAAATTAATCACTATCTTATTACAAATGGAACAGCAACTGATATATGTTTTCTAATAACAGAACGTGGTACCTGCTCAGGTCATCTATATCAGTGTGGAAGTGGGGAATGCATTCATTACTCCGATGTTTGTGACCAGAACCCAGACTGCTATGACAAATCAGACGAACTGTTATGTGGTATGCTTTATGTACTACATATTGTTTGGAGATTATATATTGTTTTCTATTATATTTTAAGCTATTATACGTACTAAATAATATGTTTTTATTCACAGACAAGAGTAAATGTGAAGGATACGAATGTGCAGACAAAACATGCATACCTTTCTCTAAATATTGTGATTTTCGACAAGATTGTGAAGACTCGTCTGATGAAACTGACAGTGGTAAACATAAAAAAAGTATTTTAATACGTGGTTTATTTGCAAACCTTGTACTATATGTATATATAATCTACTACGAAAACTATGAAAAAGCTATTTCTGAGTGAAATCCCGATTAATGTTTCAAATACTTGGTATTGATTTGAAGCATTAAGAGTTTATTATTTATCAGGGTATCGTTTACACTAGGCACCTCAAATAAATGTGACAAATTTTGTTCAGATTGTCATGAATTTGTTTATTAATGAATTCACTGGTTTTGTACTAAACTGGAACTAGAAGAAAACGCAGCTTTTAAACATCACACTTGTCCCATACAATTTATACACGAACGTAGTCAGAAATAAAACAACATAGAACACTGTTCTCTCGTTATATCTTGAATTTCAAAATACGTAACAATTTTACAGATTTTTCAGTTTGTAAAAATGGAAAAAAATTGTATACATGTGAAAATGGTCAGTGCATTGAAATCAACAAGCATTGTGACCTGACAGTTGATTGTTATGATGGAAGTGACGAGGATTGTATACTGACTGGTGAAAACTACATAGCTTGCAATGGTGTCGAATGTTTTGAAGGCATTTGCCTACCCTCAACGGTGATATGTGATGGTGTCACTGACTGCGTATATTGTGAGAAAGAGACATCTCCAGATGAAGCACATTGTGGTAAGTTCATAGTCAGCCATATCTGACAATTAATGTTACTGTTTCCATATTCCATAGTGTAAAACATAAGCAAAGATGGCAATTCAACAAATGGCAATTCCGAATAGTTCGATATAGATGTAGATACTATTGCACGGTCACCAAACGTTCATTGTAAAAACATCTGGTAAAAGCACAAACAAACGAACATTGACAAGTTTGCATAAGCAATCATTTTTAAAACAAATTGGCATAAACATACCTCTTATTGTAAACTGTTTTTGACATTCTCAAATCAAACTATTTTGTATTATCATTTATCAGCAGCCTTGGAAATTAAAAACATTTGGGCATGGTAGAATCCAAGACTTTCGAAATATAAACATTTTTAGAACATCCAAATACAAACGAACATGCCCGTGTCAATATTTTTACTTCAGCTAATTATTACCCAAGTATGGTGGCAGGACTGGGTGTCTTACATGTAATGCGGTAACCTAATATTCTGCTCCCTAGTTACCCACAATTATTAGTTCAAGAATGGTTACAATTTAAAATTAAAGATCACATATACATGTATTGTCATTTTCGTATTAAGACTAACTGCACAAGAATGCTGGCATGTCGTATTAAAATATTATTTCAAAAAAAAGGCCATATAGATTGTATTTTATCTTATGTCTCAATGGAACACAACTAATTTAAGACATGTAATCCAAGTCAGGTTGCCTATAAACACTGTACTTTAAATTGTAATTATTGTACTATGGTATACCATATGCATGCTTCGTTACAGATTATCATTCCGACGAACATTGTCCAGCTAATCATTTGTCATGTAAGAATGGCGCGTGTTTTGATTCAAGTCAAAGATGCCTCTATGATTTAGATGCCAATAATTATATAGTTGGTTGCAGAGATGCTACTCACCTTGAGAACTGTAGTAAGTAGAATCTTTGGTTAAACGTAATTATGTAATGTAAGCTACATCTTACAGTGTCAAAAAATTGAATGTCAGCTGTATATTCTCCAAGTGTAGAGTGTACGTTTTATAGTGTAGAGTACGAATCGTTGATATTATGTCCTTCTCTTATGAGGGTATTATTAGAAAATAATAAATTGTAGAATAAACTTATGTAACAAAGTGTGTACACAGAAAATTCATATAAGTAGTCCCATTCCACTACACCAGTTCCACAACCAAGAGGCTTATGTTTAAATCATGGGGGATGAAATCATTTTATATCTAGACAACAAAACAAAAACAATATCTTTTCAATAAATCTTTATTTGTACAGGCCCGGGTAGAATACCATTGGTAAAATGAGATATTGCTGAACAATATTAAATGCATGGTAAAATTAAAGTATAATAACGATTTCAGTTTTGCCATTATTGACAGTCTGGAAAGAAAATGATTATTAGAGTCATAATTTCTAATTTGTGATTGCTAAGAACGCCACCAGCGTTTCTTAAATAATTCTTTTCAATCATTCAGCAAAGGAGCAACATTCATTTTCATTGGAATTGCGACGTTTTGTTGAATTTGGAACATATTTGAATAATATATTGTCAATCAGAAATTTCTGCATATTTAAAATTGTAGTATACCTTTGCATTAGTCATGTTCTTGACAATTAGTTAAAATCGCAACAAATTACTAATTATTTATAAACAATTAGAACCATGTATGCAATTTGATATATTTATTTGAACATGCAAAAAACATATTGAGCTCAATCGCGGACAATCAATTCTGTAACCATTACAAATACATATATTAGTTATTTCTTGTTTAGACATTGTGGAAATTGAATTATCTACAATTTCGGTAATTTTTAAGGTAATTCAGTTTGCGCAAGTGGTACGTACAAGTGTCAGAATAGTTACTGCATTCCAATCCATAGAATATGCAATGATGTAATCGACTGTCCTAGCAAAGAAGATGAACAGAACTGTGGTAAGATGAAACTATTTTCATTTTACGATATGTAAGACACATTTAATTTACCTGGCCAAATAAAACAGTGTTTTTTTTAACAATTGTAACAGCTTACACATGTAAATATATACATTTAATGTAAGTAATTATTTATTTATTTGAGCGATAAATAAAAAAACAATTATGGTCTAAATATTAATAATAAGATAATTAGTGTACAAGACAATGTAACAATATAGAATTGTGATCAGTCTATGTCAGTTGAATCAATATAAAAAACAATTATGGAATGACATATATGCATTTTTAATTATCTCAGTCGTCGTGCAGTGTTGTTCACGTTATGAGTGTCATATATATGTAACTCAGGTACAGGTCATGTGTATTTATGTGAAACCATTTGAGATGCAAGTAAATTGTTAATCAAGTATGGTTTTAGTAACATATTTCAATCTATAAATCTGTGAATTACAATTTTCATCGCCATCGTATATATTTTAGTGAACATTCCTTATTACAGTTTTTGTGAATGCACAGTAATGTAATGTTTTACAGAATCATACAGGTGTATCAATGGAACTTTTAAATGTAAAAATGAAAACATCTGTATTGCAAAAGATTATATATGTGATGGAATTGCACACTGTAAAGATGGTGGCGATGAACAATACTGTGGTACGATGCAATTGTTTAATAATAATGTACAATAACAACACAAACAATACAATAAGAATGTAGACTTTCAGTTTTATTACTGATAGTAAAATATCCTCAAGAGCTCTATATATATTTTAAAACCATGTATTTGATATGTTCATGTAAACAACTATTGGAATGTTTATTAATGTTGATATCCTGTTTCAGATTTCAATTGTCCAAGGGAGTGCGAGTGTAAAAGTTATGATGTAAACTGCGCAAGCGAAACATTTTTTCCATTTACAGAATTACATGAGAATAGTCGACGTGTGTAAGTTGTCATTTACACCTAAATTATAATTGTGCACCGATATTCAATCATTAAACTCGAAAAGTAATATATAAGCATGTATTAGAGAATGTTTTGTCAATGCGGTCTTCCACCTGTTATGACGCAATAAGGTAGAAGTCTACTCATCAATTATAACACTTTTACCACAGGTTCCTATTACTGGGATATTATGCAATATCTCAAAATCTAGCCTGGTTACGTAGGATGAAAAAAATCATATATTGTTAATGATGGAGTATTTTTTGTAGTTCTGAATTATTTAAAAAAATTGGGTTTTAAAAAGTGTCAAAATTGCAATTTTTCTTTAACATTGTGTTATATGGACTTGTTCTAAAAATAGCAATTTTAAAGAAATATTAGGACACGTTTCTCAAAAAAGCATGACTGTAACACACAACATAATGCTATTTCATTGTACCATGAAACATTAGCTTCATGATTGTATGTAATAAACTAATGGACATTGTCATGCGATTTGTGACCAGTTTTGTCAAAATAATATTACTAAGCTTCTACCTTACGTTCTTTTCCGCTTTAGTAGAACAAACAATATATCGTGGCAAATTAGCATTGTATACCCATAAAATATTGTTTTGAAAACATAATTTCTTTATCTGTTAGCAACATTAGTAATATGAAAAGAAATGGTAATGAATGTCTAATTCAGTTTGGAGATGAATTGCAATATTTAGGGGAATTGTAAGTATGACTTGCTTTAAATGAATTGAGATATATTTGCATCGATATTACATTAATGTGTATATAAAATAAAACCCAATCATTCATAATAGTATATCAATCTACACACCATAATATTACTATAATATTACATGAGTAGAATCAATATTAGTTGTCAGCTACTTCTTGATTAATTTTCATTAATTCGAAACATGATAACAAATCCCAGTAATTTTAGATCTGCGTTTAGTGATGAACTTACGTGACCAAATTGATACCGTTATTTATATACAGAATTTAGCAAAAATACGAAATATAACAAGAAGGAAACATTTTTGTTATTAAACAGCCAGGACGATCTCTCTCTCAATTTCGAGATTCCATTGAATTGACTGCTAGATAGTTGAATATAAATTTCGATACAATAAATCTCACACAAAAAACATTCGAAAAACATTTCATGTTGAATATTACAGGGACATCTCTTCCAATAGACTACAAGAATTATCTGATGAACTGTTCAATGGAATGAATAATCTATTGCATCTGTAAGATGAGTATTATCCATATTCATAACTATATCCATACTTCCCTTAAACGGCGGGGTTAAAAAAGATCATCAATATCCTAGATGTTAGACCATATTATAAGACAAACAGTTCTATTATTTGACAGCGACGTTTATATGTTGCCATGAAGGCATTTCGAAATTGTAGGAATTACAATAATAACATCGTTAATAATAATGTTTGCTTTGCCGGATTCAAGATAGTTATGTTTCTTTATTTTGCAAATGTTCTATAATATAGGCGTTGAAAATCTGCATTTCGTATTGAGTGCCATATAGATATTTATTTGTAGGCTCAGTTGGAATTATTATGTCGTTATTTCTGGTATTATCTTATTTTGGTGATAGCATGAAAGAACGGCTAATGACAATTGGTAAGAAATTTATATTTGATAATATTATTATGATAGTGTCTTAACAACTCTTTTATTAAATCTATTTTGATACTCATCAGTTATGATTACCGTTGGTATTGATTTGTTGATTGCTTCGGCAATTAGGTAAGAACATTTAATATGTAAGGTATAACATTGTGAAATCAACATTTTTATCATTCTAAATAATTGAATGTAATATTTGTTTGATATTTCTAGGCGCAGAATTTATACACACGCAATATCATACTCAGCTCTTGGTTGTGCCGCACTTCGATTTTCCACAGCTTAAAGGGAATGTCTAAATATCGGATGGAAAAATATTAAGCATGGGGCGCGTGCTACAAAACAGACGTTGTACACATGATAGAAGACATAAATAATGCTCTTGTAGTTCTCCATGAAGAGGAGTTATGTCATGGGAGTATATGTCGTGACAGTTGTGTCATTGACAAAAAGGGAAGTGTGAGTTCCCAATTTGATTGCATATGTTAGCACTTACCCTAACGTACAAACGTGTTATAAAAAACACATTTATAAATGTAATGAATTAATACCTTGTACAGTAATAAGAACAGTGATGACTTGCATGTGGAAAGCCAGGAGGTGCCCTCACGATATTTCTTATCCGTTTCATTATTTCTTCTAGGATTCGTACTACGGCGCTTTTCTTTTGATTGAAGATGTTATGGAAGAAGCTACCTTGGCAGGTATTCTAAACGACCGTCAGGAATTGAAAATGGTAACCAATTACATTGAGTCCGAGACTAAAAGAAAGTAGTAGTAGTAGTCAAGACTAACAAGGTAACACTATAAAATAGATTTTGAGTTTGAAATGTCATGGTTTAATCTTATGTTGGAAGTTTTTGTAATATTGTGACTTTAAAAAGATGTAAATAAAAAAAAAACTTGCATATTCAAGTATTATTTCAGGATAGTAGTATAGTGCAAAGTTAAATTAATTTCATAATATAGTGAATATTATGCTATTAAGCGACTGGTTTGTTCACTATTACTGTTAACTTCAATATTATTCGTATAATTTTTTGTGATATTACAATTTCATCAAAAAGGTTTGGTTGTTTGCCTGTTTTTGAAGATTTTGTTTTTTCGATTTTTTTTTGTACTATGAATATTCGTGAGTATGTAATGTAATACTAAGCGTATTGGTATTAATATACACATGTATAAATATATAACTATTTGAATAAAATATAATATAGCTATCAGTAGAGCATATATTATTTGTGTATTTAATTTTTTTACATGGCTAAATAACCAGGCATACATGTTTATTGTGTGACATGCTGATATAATTCAATTGCCTTGCTTTTCAAAGAGGCATCACGAATCACGAGTGAAATGGAGGTATTTTTATACGAGTTGTCTTGTAATACCTTTTTCATAATCTATTCTGGATCTATTCCACCCATCTGGATTTGATGTGAATAAAGTGACGATGATTGTGCAACAGATGTTGTCGTTGCTTCAACTTTCCATAGTTATATTTCAGACATTACATGACAGAACCACATATATACGCGTATATATGCATCATTAAATAAGTTTGTTGTCATCTGTGCTATATATGACATGTCCGGACTGTATGTAGATACAAATATTTAACACTACTTGAATACTTTAAAGTTTCGAAAATTCTTTTTTTTTATGAATGATAATGCAGTATTTTTAAGAATTTAAAATAATATGCATTATAGTTACTGTTAACAAATGAGTTACGGAACACACTACATATTTTGTTATTCAGCTACGTTGAGTCATAACTCAAGGCAAAAGAAACGCGCAAATATAGGAAATATAGCATAGTTCTGAATTAAATTTCTTGTGTAACCGGTTATTATGGTGATTATTATTGGTGTGCGAAATAAATATATTTCTTGATGAATTATTGTTATTATATTTCTGAACTTTCTTTTCATTTTTTTTCCAAATATATTATAACATTACTACACGTTAATCTAATTATTATAATGACATTATTGTATGCACTTTTAATTGTGCACTTCAACAAACTATCATACTTTGTGATTGATTACTCGTTCTTAGACAGATTATATCAGGGAGTGTATTGATATTTCAAATATTGTTGAGTTTAGTGAAGAATATATTTAATCTTTATCACATGTTACTGATTTTTGTTGTCAATGTTTTACTGTGTGAATACTTATTACTGGTGTAAGCGGCAGGGTATATGATCACGCCAACAACTGATAGCACGGTTTTGGTCACCGATGTCCATATATAACTCTTTTGTACATTAATTGTTGTGGATGCTCGGTGACTGATTATACCATCTCGTATAGCACATTAATTTCTGTACTACTGTGTTCAATGTACTATGTATGTATATTGTCCCATGTATTACTGCCGCCGTGTGTGGCAAAAAACGGTTGCTAGGACGTTGGTAGCACCACGCACAACAAGCCATGACGGTATGATGTAAAACGTTATACTTTTGTCGTTTCTGGTTTCAAATCCCACTCTCTAATATGTGCACTCTAAGCACGCAACAAGCAGTGTACACAACCTCGGTTAGGTGCTAGCGTTTGAGTCACATTTGGTAAACAAAAAACCATTAACAGGCATATTTTACATTTTCCTTCATGTCTGAAACAAATATTATGCAGTGAGTTATTAGTAAAATAATCCTCACAAATATTATTGTTACTATTAAAATTCTATGATTGAATCAATAGCAACAACGTGTCACTATCCACCTAATTTTTCCTTGCTTGAATGGACCTCCTTGGTCGTATCTCAGCAAAAAAGTTGATAAGAGTATATATTTCATACTCTACCGTACACACCCTCCTTCTGTCCCCAAACAAGCTTCTAACAGTCAGTCTGTGCGTCATCACAAGTGGGTAACTTAAACTTTCGTGAGCCATTAAAATTGAACCCTAGTCCATCGGTCTGGCAGTCATCAACTGTATATTCACTAGATGCTCCAACTTCCCTGAAAGAGCACACACAAAAGCCCTGTCTAGTATTAATATTCTGGTTGTGAGATTCGGAATAGCCTTGAGCCTTTCTGATACAAATCAAAAGTACAAAGCATTTCAAAATAACAATGACCGTTCATCAGATATTAAACCGAGACTTTGTGCAAATTGACACTGACCGGGTCAGTGAATAAGCACACGGAATACATTCTATGAACTATACATGTCTTTCATGCCAAATTCAGGGCCAAATCTCGATTACTAAATCCATTGTCTATTTTTGCCTGCGACTTATATTTATTTTTGTTCTAAAAGGTTATGTTAACGGCCTCTCATCAAAAATTATTCTGACATTATTTTTAAGAGTTTTGTTAAATATTTTGGCTTGCAACCGTATTCTGATTATGTCATATATACTTTGTTCTGACATCTTATCAATGCTATCGACACAATATATTTTACTTTCTCATGCACGTGTTTCTACAAATAACGACAACACGCCCCTTATATAAGAATATTGTTTGCTTTACTTGTATCCTAACCATATTGTTTAATGAAAAAAATGGCGACATAACTTCATGCGTTGTTGTGTAACTTACAATGGCAACACTTGGATACAATTATTCATAAAATGAAAAATAAAAAAAGTTAGTTAATTTAAACTCAAATGTGAACGTTTTCTTTATGTTAATGACTATATCGTTGTCGATAAGATAAAACAGCTGTTCCTAGTAGATCTAAGCTTCAGGCAGGGGCGTCATTGAGATTATTTTTCAAAGCACCGACGAAAGAAAAGAAAACACCATTGGCACCATATTGAAACAATCGCAGAGGCATTGTTGACATGTATTTCAATGCTAATACACGACAATCACATTTACAAGTATTTGTTATCGGCATAAACATGATGGCTACCGCTTTATTTGACGAAGAGCGGATTTTTCAATTTCCTCATTTGATGTCATTTAATATATTTTAAAATACTTGTGGGCTAAATGTAAGACAAACAGACTACATATTTTCGACGAATACTGATTAAATCGCTAGAAACTAATCAACAAAATATCATGTTTACAGCTATATTTTGCTCTCCTCAGCAGAGTTTGTAAGCTCGTCACATAATAGGATATTATATTACAAGAGCCAATGTTACCTTTGCGCTAATGTTACATGAGCTCAAATGATATAGTTAAATGAGTAGAACCAAAAGTTTAGTTGGGTTTTGTAAAATTATTGACCCTAAATGTATCTGCAAATTTGAATCTTCAATGTTGCATTTGTGATTTGGAAAAACAGAATTTCTGAGCAATAAGTGACCATAGAGAATGGTAGGATATAACCATTTTCATTGACGAAGCTAAACAATTTTAATGATGCTATGTGATGTGTCCACCTTGACACTGAATTTGGCATGATTGACGAGAAACAAAAGTTGATTGGTCAAAATAAAGCGATATTGCCGAGCAGAAGAGGATATCTCAATGATTCAAAATTGGCACCAAGCTCTATGTATTATATACTTACTGTCACATTGGTCGCAAATACAGTATTGAAGTACATATAAAGAAACAAGCAATTTAGAAAAAAATAAGAAAATCAGAAAGAGATTCTTACGGTCCGAGCACCTGCAGCACACTGACCTTAAAAGAATGTGTTTTTTTTTAAAAGACATGAGTGCTGAACATGACGGGGTAATGAACATGGTGACAGTTAAAATCTTTGGTCCAAATATATGTGTGGTCTGGGTGAAAATGACGTCATTTCCTAGGTTAAATAGCCCTACTGCTTGTTCCAGTTAGTCTATTGAACAGACTCAAGTAATATGATAATACATACACAGCTCATGTGGGCGAGTATAGGTGGCAGCATATGGTCATGTGTACAAACTGGGAATGAGTGGTCAATGAAAGTGGGTATTCATATCCAAATAGCATTGAGCTAATACAGACAAGCTGAAATGCACAAAAGCTTTCATACAATAAACCAAACAGTGTATTCATCTACAACATCTCTCATTGAAACTGTGTAAGTGTCGGTAGACCTTTTCTGTAGAATATATTTTAGTACTGTGTTCAACAGAAAATACACATCAGATATTTCCAATACACAACGATATTGGTATTTTTCTGCATATAAATGACAGAATTTCTCTATGTTGAAAACGGAAAGTCTACATATTACATAAGTCTACATATTACATATAGCAAACAGTATATTTCTATTTATATTATACCGGTGTGTCACTGCCATCAATGCGTCATTGTGATTGGTTGGGAGACTGTTTTAATTTATGCAAGCCGTGGTTAAATAGAGCATAATGCACAGTTATGGTGTTCCAAATAAGGCCCCAGAATATGAGTACAAGCTCAATTCGTAAACAAATAAAGGGAAGGGCATTTAAATATTAGGGAAATTTTGGGGTAATATTGATAGCATGAAGATATTATATATATACAACCTACAATTTTTGCATGCCATTCTTTGCGACATGTTTTCGTTGTCTGCAACATAGACATGGCCGAGTATCATGTTCGGGAGCTGTCAGAGCAAGATTTTCTTGCAGAAACCGTCCAGACGGAGAGAAAGAAACGCTTTGCCAATTTTAATGAAATTTACCTTGACGATTTCGAAACACAGGCTAAAAATGTATGCTACATGCGGCGAAAATTGTCCCGTTGCAGCATTTCAAAATGTATTTGTCCAAATTGAAAAATGCGTTGTTTCAGGGGCCCGTGTAAATGTAACACCCATTGACACAGTCTGGTATTCGTGAAAATAAATTGGGATCTATGATGAAAGAGATTTCGATAGTAGCAAATTTGTTGACAATTCATAAAAATCATTATGTTAGGGCAACTGCGTGCACTGTGT
The DNA here is from genome assembly GCF_978046115.1 of Saccoglossus kowalevskii. Taxonomy (NCBI): domain Eukaryota; kingdom Metazoa; phylum Hemichordata; class Enteropneusta; family Harrimaniidae; genus Saccoglossus; species Saccoglossus kowalevskii. The sequence goes on along the minus strand of NC_140652.1, from coordinate 17,973,042 downwards.
TAGATTCGGCAGGAGTTGAAACCAGACACACTACGTATTTCACGGTACATAAAAAATAAGCTAGTGTTTCGGTCTTACACCAACAAACTCACAAATAATCAGAGTCAAGGAATGTCCAGTATCCTTTCTCGCATTTTTTGGTATAAAAACAAATCCTCTGATAGAGAAGTGACCGTAGCGATCGAAACGGGTGTTTCCGACAACGTCATCCGTACCCCTAAAAACACCGGCATAGTAGTGTCTGGACCAACTCCCGCAGAATCTGGCACCGCTTCTAATTCGACAACGATAATAGGTCCACAGCACATGTTTTCAAAAATGGCGCACAGTGCGCGCTGCCGGTAATTTCTGCTGATGATAATTTATTCACATCTATTCATATGTAAATTAAGCGTTGAGCTTGTTCAGTTTATTCAATTTCTAATTATTTGCTAGTTTCTTGCGTTGTAGAAATACACTTCCTTTGATTGTGAAGATATCTATACTTGCTGTTCTGTGCGTTTCTGTGTACTGAGCGCGAGTGTGTGATAAGAGATTAAATACTGGTTCCAGGGCTCATTTCATCTGATCACCGCGTCGAGCAGCCGATGCTCATTACACTTCGTTCGAAAACGACTCTTTCTTATTTTATAAAAAGGCCGAGTGTGTCGAAAATGCTACAGAAATGAAGTTGGTATAATATAATAGCAATAAACCACCGATATTGCACAATCGTTCAATATCTCGTGATATATCCGCCTCCGGCGGTGGTTTATTGCTTAATTGATTCACCGGCATATACAAAAATGTAACCCTGGGCGTCATGTGTTAAAATGTAGATGATATATTTAATTTGAAAACAAGTTTCAGCATATGGTATATGTGTGGGTTATTATTACGTCCAATTGTTGGGAGATCATGTTGTCTAATATTTTTCCGTTTAAATGTCCTTATCATTACACTTATGATAGGAATAATGTGGAACACATGACCTTGTAGAGGAATGGATTGAATTTTGGAAAATATATTTAATGATTCAACGGTTTAAATGGTATTTGGTAAAAAACAGATGAATTTGAATCATTTGTTATTGTCAATACTGTATATTTCAATAATAGTATTTTCATTAATTTATAACATAACATAACATAACATCACAACACGTCAAACTCAGTCACATGCCGGCCATTGTGTTAATGAGACTCCAGATTGATCGCCATCGTATGCACCAGTGCACAGATGAAAAATGTTGCCCGGACAACGGATTTAATTACTTTGTGTGTTGCCACCAAAAATATAAAATTGATACCTGTCATGTAACATCTGCTGCTCACATGTTAGTGTGGTATTTAAATATTGCGACTTCCGTGAAAAAAATATTGATTTGTATCTAACATATTTGTTGTCATGAAAAAAGAAATTTAGGTTTATAAAATTTATATTGAGTTTGAAAACACGACAATTTAGACTTAAATGCAATGTTTTTCATTGAACATACTTGGATAAAATACTACATTAAAATGAGCTAAAACAATTGTCCGTCAAATTAGGTTACACAGACTAGACATTTTTATTTTTTAAAAGTGTATAAGTGCAAAGGGACAGTATATTTAATGGAAATGTGACCCTGTTATTTGTCAGATTCTATTGAACAAGTTTTATATCAAATGTAATCACCTGAACTTTAGATGTGTGTGTGTTTGTGATGTGCCTATTGGTGAATCAGCATTTCCATGACAGGGATGTATTCCCTTTTTTATTTTGAATCCACTATGTGGGTCCAAAAATATTGAAATTGGTTAAAATCTCCTAATCATTTTTCCATAGTAATGTATTATATTGAATCATGCTGATAAGAGTCTACCTGTTATATAAATCTTTAAAAATGTTATTTCTGGGTTATTATCAAAGCCAGTGGACCTGAGACTCATTACACTACGATATCATGTATTATTTATGTGTTTTATTTCACATAATTTCATATTATTTACCTCCAAAAATACAATAATTTGTTCACACCTATCCCCAAAAGTCACTTAAAAATGTGGCATCTATTATAACAAACACGAAATTGAAATTAATGTATGAATATAAATACCACCAAATAAATGGTGACATTTTGTCTTCCAGCTGGAGGATTCATATTTGAGGGTAAATTCTCTTCTTTCAAATTTATTTTGCAAGTATTGTCAAATTTGCAATTAGAAAATAAGACCATGTTTCTATTTTCAAATGGAATGTTACATAAAAGTCTCATGACGTGTATTTTGCAATGTATGAGTGTTAAGCTATTGCAATGTGTAGTTAATTTATACTAAGATCAACCACAACGTATGATTATTCATGAACTAAATCAAACATATTGTTCTACACTTTGTTTCAGATAGCTCTATGGGCCACATGTAAATCTCTGTGATCTCAGGGTTTTAATGAACTGTTTCTGTTATGTTTTTTTTAGGTCAATATTTTTGGTTTATGTAATGGGATCTATCAGTTTGTAGCGAGATATAAAACATGTCTTGAAATAACACCACCATTGAAGCCTTCTACATAATGATATAAGTAATATTCGCGTTATAAACATGACGTCTACTTTCACATATATAATATTTAACCACTTACAACCTTGTAACCCCCCAAAAACTATTGACCTTTCTAACGGATTTGAGATTTGGTGACATATTATTTTCATACCAATGCCTCTTTTTCAATATTTTCGTAGCTTCTTTAGAATATCCAAATTGTCACAGAGTATAGGGTCAAATCGGATAAACTAATATCGAAGTAGCTGTGTATATTAATAGTATGGATGTGCTTACATCATTAAAAAAGCAGACTTACTTTACTTTATAATTAACCGTTTCTGGTGGCCTAATAATCATGAATAGTGTATACATCCAAGTACACAGGACAAACGGATGACAACAAATCGACATGCACCTTTACGACCAATCCCCGAGTACAAGGCAATATACATATGTAAGCAATGTACTGCGAAATGCACAAGTGTGATTCTATGCAAATTACTTTTGGCACAATTATTTAATTGTCACACATTTGCAAAGTGTGAGTTGGACTTGTCTCTAGGAACTAGGACTAACACCATATCACCCACATTATGATTTTACTTCATCATGGTTGACAATTTGAGTATAAATCCAATATATATCCAAAAATATTTGTTTAAGTTAATAGCTACCAAAAACCAAACATACAAGGAGTGATCTAAACAACTATTTAGTTAGGGTATTAGAAAGATACACTGCTTACGTGACATATTTCAATGCCATGGCATCAATGTGACAATACACTTGACGTAGTTACAATATGTATGTATGTATTATTGATGTTGAAGTGATGGACTGTCAATTCACTTCACGAGACTAGTTTGTGACTATTCAAACTTTTTTTTGTCCAATTACACTTTGATATGAAACATACCCCGAACAAAATTACCCAGTTTATACTTCTGATGCGCTGTATATTCTTTCACAAGATGTTGCATCTTACCCAAGGAGTACATATCTTCAGAAGAAGCATTTATCAAAGTAATTATGTCTAAGCTCAGTAACATTAACACAGGTTCGTTGAACTTAGGATGCTTCTTCACGGAGTATATTGAAGTCCACGTCTTGCACCGTGTGAAATGCAGAATGCGTCACTAAAAAACAGAACACATAATGATGTATTCTGCCGCATATAATGTATTGCACACATATAGCAGGATGTCGTTGACTCGTATTCATAGCGAGTGAAACAAGGTGTAACTTGTAGGTAGTTATATAGTTAAATAAAGAAAATCAGAAAGAGCTCATTTTGGTCCGAGCACCTGCAGTCAAGGTCATGGTCACTGACCTTAAAAGCATGTTTTTTTAAAAGACACGAGTGCTGAACATAAAGGGGTCATGAACATAATGACCTTCTGCATTTCCCTTTTTCAAAATAGAGAAATTCTGTCATTTATATATGCAGACAAATACCATTATCTTCCGTAATTTTCAGCGCTCATGGCACTTAAATATATTCTCAAAAAAAGTCTAGTGAGAATAATAATTGATTGAAGCCATTTTGCATGTGCAAAATGGTATTTGAGTCATGAAAACTCAATTTCATGCACCACTCATCCTCAATTAGCCAGATAACCATATGCTGCCACCAGCCCCCCCAATAAGCTGTGTGTGTTTGTTCATGCTACTCGAATTCCTTCAATAGACTAATTAGAACATGATGGAAATGATGTCATTTCGACTCTGACCGCACATATATTAGGCCTTTTTGAGCATTTGAACCAGAGATTATAATTGTCAGCATCTTCATGCTCAACACTGTTGTACTTCAAAAAGTATGCTTTCTCTGACTGTGGAATTGGCTGCACGTTCCCGGGGCGAAAGAAGCTTTTGTTCAACTTTCCTGATATTTATATTTCCTGATATACATATTGAAGGTCAATAATTTTGCAAAGCAATTTGATATTCAACATTAAATTTGACAACCATGAGAGCATGCACATACCCTCTGCAACTTTCACAAGTTTTAGCTAATGGTTATGTCTTGTTGGTGCAGTTGCACACAAAATAAAGACCATTCATGGGTAATACCAGAAATGCGGCATTTGTCAAAGTTATGCATTCAAAATAAATCAGTTTTTTTCACTACCTCGCATTATTTCCTTTACAAAAAGTGATAAGTGTTGTTCAATATTATGAGGTCATAATCACTTGGTATAATTTGTTTTTGGTGCTGGTTTATCAAACATGGGCTCATGTAATATGATATTCTATTAATATACACCTGTCACCGTAACGCCATAAGTTAAAGCGTGCCGTAATTTCGCGGTATTTTATAGGGTGTTTTCATCCTACCATATAAGGATATGCGAATTCCAAATTTGCAATGATTACGCACGTAAACGTAAAAACAAACATGGCTGCCACCAGGTTTTGACCTGACTCCACTCAAAAGTTCGCTGATTCTAAACTTGCTGGGTATCCTTGGAAGGAAATGATGTATAATAACAAGGTTATTACGAGAATACATCGGTCTGCGCATCGGTCGATACTCTCGCTGTACTGTCTTCGTGCATACTTTGGTATCGTCGTAATAAACTCTTATTATGCGATGAGCTTGCATACTCATCCGACGAGAAACAAATAGAGCTGTAAACCCCTATTGTGAATAGCGACTAATATCAAACAATCAACATTCACCTGGATATGGTAGTTGGGGATATTTCGTTGATTAGTTTCTAGTAATTTAATTGATATTCGTCAAAAGTATGTCAGGTTCAACAAAGTCGTCAATGCCTTCGCGATTGTTTGAATATGGAGAAATGTGCTAAACATAATGTTTTTCTTTTCTTCTGCGGGTGTTTTGAAAAATATTCCCAAAATGACGTCCCTGTCTGACGATTTGATCTACTATGAGATGAGAACAACTGTTTTTAACTGATCACCAATTTTGTAGTATTGATTTACATAGTTGTTAACATAAAGAAAACGTTCACATTGTGTTTAAATCATCTCACTTTTATTATTTTTTTTTATGAATAATTTTATTCAAGCGTGGCCATTGTACATTACGCAACAATGCAGGACGGTAGTTCACCATTTTTTCAATTAACGAGACTTTATTTAAGTGGTTAGAAAACAAGTAGAGAAAAAATAATAAGGTAAATACCAGAGAGACATTTGCATGGGCAACCATGGGCATGTTTTATTGAGGCAGATACATGTTATCCCTCGCAGACTACTAAATACAGTGTATCCAGTCAACTACATCACATGTAGTAAAGTATAGTCAATGCCAGAAAATGAATTGATAACAGATTAATGAATCAAGACCGGCAAGGAATTATACTGCTGTAAATTTGACACTATATGATAATAGATGTGGTGGTAGCAGATGTTCTGTTGAAAGACAAAATTATGGATATTGTAATTGAGTAAAATCCAAAAACTTTTGGGGATGGTTGTAATGGAATGAGACAAAGTTCAACATCAACTTTCAGATTCTAAAAAAAAATATTTGTGAACACTATTTAATTAATAACTTACTGCATGTCATTTGTTTCAGACACGAAAGAAAATGAAAAATCAATATGCCTGCTCATGGTTCCATGTTTACCAAATGTGACTCAAGCGCTAGCACCCAAACGAAGTTGTGTACATTTCTTTTTGCGTGATGAGAGTGCACAAATCAGAGAGTGGAATTCAAACCCGGAAACGACAAAGGTATTACGTTTTACATCATACCGTCGTGCCTGGTCGTGTGTGGCGCTGCCAGCGTCTGTTCTCATCGTCGTGAATCCTAGCAATCGTTTTTTGTTTGCCACGCACGGCGGCTGTAATACATGTATCTGTCATTCACGAATAAATAATAAGTGTAATATACATTCATTACCTAATATGTGTGTAATTGGTTAAAACAACATAAATTTACATAAAGCAGAAATCAGCATAAACGCTGCCACACGTTGTCGGACTAGCTCATTTATCACTGACCCATCCATTATTCTTCAAGTAATAGTCATAGGGATTTCAACAATGTACAATGCACATCAGCAATACACATAAGATAACATTCATTTGCACACAAAGTACATTGAGCACAGCAGTACAGAAAATAATGTGCTATACGAGATGGTATAATCATTCATTCACAACAATTAATGGACACAAGTATAATATGTGGACTTGATCATATTTACTGCCGCTTGCAACAGTGATAAGTAGTCACATAGTAATACATTTACAACGAGAAACAGTTACATGTGATAAATATTTAATGTATTCTTCACTAAACTCAACAATATTTGTAATATCAATACACTGCCTGATATAATCTGTCTAAGAACGAGTAAAGTATGATATTTTGTTGAATAATAATAACAAAAGTACAAAACATAATGTCACAGTTGTTACATTAGAATAACGTGTAGTAATGTAATAATATATTTGGAAAAAAATTAAAACTACTGATTTTGAAAAGAAAGTTCGGAAATATAATAAAATAATTCATCACGAAATGTATTCATTTTGCACACCAATAATAATCACCATAATAGCCGTTTACTCGAGAAAAATAAAATAATGTGTTGAAACTGTAAAGTATTTAAGTAGTGTTATAACTTTGTATCGACATAGTCCGGACATGTCATATATATAGCATAGATGACGAAAAAACTATTTCATGAAGCATTTATATGTGTATATATGTGGTACTGTCATGTAATGTCTGAAATATAACCATCGAATGCTGAAGCAATGACAACATCTGTTGCACGATCATAGTCATTTTATTCACATCAAATCCAGATAGGTGGCAGAATAGATCATGACATGAATAGTATTACACGACAACTTGTATAAATATACCTCCATTTCACTCGTGATTCGTGATGCTTTGAAAAGCAGGGCAAATGAATTATATCAGCATGTCACACAATAAACATGTATGCCTGGTTATTACCAATGATATAGCCATGTCAAGAAATTAAATACACAAATAATATATGCTCTACTGATAGCTACTATGTCTCCTCCACATAGTTATATATTTATACATGTATATTTTGATACCAATATGCTCAAAGTTAGCACGCTTATTATTACATTAAATACTCACGAATATTTATACTACAAAAATAACATCGACAAAACAAAATTTTCAAAAACTGGCAAACAACCAAACCTTGTTGGTGGAATTGTAATATCACGAACAATTATACGAATATTATTGAAGTTAACAATAATAGTGAACAAACCAGTCGCATGATACCATAATATTCACTATATTATAAAATTAATTTAACTTTGCACTATACTACTATCCTAAAATAATACTTGAATATAAAATTGTTTTTATTTACATCTTTTCTAATGTGATCATAATCACAATATTACAAAAACTTCCAACCTAAGATTAAACCATGCAATTTCAATCTCAATCTCAAAATCAATTTTATAGTGTCTTTTATCTTTTTAATTCAAGTATTAAGTTAGTCTTGACTGTATTTTCTTTTAGTCTCGGACTCAATGTAATTGGATACCATTTTCAATTGTTGACGGTCATTTAGAATACCTGCCAAGGTAGCTTCTTCCATAACGTCTTCAATCAAAAGAAAAGCGCCGTAGTACAAATACTAGAAGAAATTATGAAACGAATAAGAAATATAGCGACGGCAACTGCTAGCTTTCTACATGGAAGTCAGAGTTGTACTTATTACTGTACAAGTTATTAATTCATTATATTTATAAATTTGGTTGTTTATAACACGGTTGTACTTTTGGGTATGAGCTAACATATGCAATCAAATTGTGGACTTACGCTTCCCTTTTTATCAATAACACAACTATCACCACATATACTCCCATGACATAACTCCTCTTTATGGATAACTGCAAGAGCATCACTTATGTCTTTAATCATGTGTTCAACATCTGTTTTGTAGCACGCGCCCCAGGCTGAATATTTTTCCATCCGATATTTCGACATTCTCTTTAAACTGCGGAAAATCGAAGTGCGGCACAACCGAGTGCTGAGTATGAAACGATATTGCGTGTGCATAAATTCTGCGCCTAGAAATATTGAACAAATATTACATTCAATCATTTAGAATAATAAAATTGTTGTTTCAATAATGTTATTTCTTACATCGCAAATGTACTTACTTAATTGCCTAAGCAATCAACAAATGAAACAAATACCAACTGTAATCATAACTGATGATTATCAAAATAGGTTTAATAAAAGAGTTGTTACAACTTTAAGACATCATTATAATAATATTATCAAATATAAATTTCTCACCAATTTTCATTTGCCGCTCTTTCATACGTTGTTTTTCTCGGATTGCACTTATGTTGATGAAGGTAAAATCACTAGACATTGCCGTGTACAACACTGGATTAATGACCGAATTAAAAGGGAGAACAACTGCAGCCACCCAAGGATATATTATACCAGCTATCGGTACACCAGAAGCACCAAGCAAAGAAGCAATGAATATGGGCACTTGACAGAAGACATTCGAAAATACAATTGTAAACATTCTACTTAGTGTTTTCATGTTCTTGACTTTACGTGTGCTCCTGACGGCACCTCCAATATGACGTGTGGCATTATAAATGATTATGTAGCAAATGCAAATCACTATGACAAGAAACAAATTTATCAATGGGAAAAACGTAACAGAGTATTCCCATCCTGGGGGGTGGTCGTAACGAAAGGGTAGAGGTAAACAAATGCTGCTCATTCCATAAAAACTATCACCAAAGTAAGAGATGCCAGATATAGGCAGTAATACCAGTGATAACGACATAATAATTCCAACTGAGACAAAAGTAACCGCAGATAACTTGTTCATTTCCCATCGTTTGTATGGAAAGGCGATAACCAAGCATCGATCAACTGTCATCAATGTTAATATGAACATTGAACATTGACTGGAGAACATGGCAAGAATTCCAATAAACATACAAACTACACCCTGTCTCCACACAATATCATATACGTGATATATATTTCCAAAAACCACATCAGCGATTGCAATTATAAATAAATAGATACCCATCATGATATCAAAAACAGTCATTATAATGAGAAACAAAGTTTCTACTTTTATAATTCTGTTTTTTACTATTTTCCGTACTCTCCAAATAAAAGATCCGACATTAAGGACAAGTGTCGCTCCAGCGACAATCCAAATAATTACTCGTAAGAGTGTAGTTCTGAGAAGTCCACCACATGATGAAATCACATTTGGCATTGGTAAACATTTCTTCAAATCCATAATATGTTTTTTGGCAATGCAGCAAAATACATATTCGTCTGTATATCTGTGTAAAAATACATTTATTTAATACCAATGAAATTAATTATATTAAATATAAGGTTGTGCATGACTAAATATACATAAAACGTAATAGTACTCACAACGTATGTAAATACTTCATAGCAGTGAATGCATTATCTGATATAAGTTTGAATTCGTTCCAGCGAATATCTCTGTAGAATATAATGTATAGTTGTGTCAATTCCAATGAAAACAGACATGAATAGATGAAGTGTTTTGTTCGTTTAGTTACTTACAAATATCGCAGTCGCCTAAGTGATTGAAATATTGAACTCGACAATCGCTCTAGACTGTTGTTTTGCAGGTGCCTGAAGAGCACAAGGGGATGAATATACATTAGGTGATCGTGTGATTTCTTATTCATTAAACGAGTGAACTAATTGTTATATTTTTGTAGCCTTTAACTACACAAATTTGATAAATATTACACTGTCACAACCGTATCTTGTTTATAACACGCGTTTTGGGAAACTACTATCAGAATAGTTCAATCAAGGCACTTTACTAAATTGCTGGTAAAACCTTTAAATGCGCTTTAAAACGAAAACGCATTTTGAAAAATTAAACTATCTAACAATGTTCATAAACAAAATAGTTCATCAAGTGAACAGTTTGTTCATTTAGATTTGGTGTAACATGGTAAGATAATACATGGCCTTATGTTACTTATAGTGCACGATACAGGTGAAAAATGGATATCCAATACTCGATTCCTACTTATAAATATCTATAGGGCATATATTATAGAACATTTGCAAAAAAAAACAAGAACCAAGACTATCTTGAATCTGGCATAGCAAAAATTATATTATTATCGATGTCATTATTGTAATTCCCACAATTTTGAAATAGTTATACTATGGTTCATATGACTGACTTCCTAGTTTTAACTTACGAGTTTAACTCATGGCAACATAGTTAATATAAATGTTGCTGTAAAATCATAGAAATGTGTGTCATGCAAATATGGTCTAACATCAAGGATATTGATGTTCTTTAAGCCTGTCATCAACGGGAAATATTGAAATAGTTATGAAGAAGGATAATACTTATCTTACAGATGCAATAGATTATTCATTCCATTGAACAATTCATCAAATAGTTCTTCTAGACTATTGGAAGAGATGTCCCTGTAACAAGAAATGTTGTTCACAGGATCGCATATAAAATAAATTTTGTGGGATACATTATATAGAAATTTGTATTCAACTATATATCAGTCAATTCAATGAAATCCCAAAATTGAGAGACATTTTGAAATTCTGTATACAATTAATGGCTATCAATTTCATCAATTATAAGCAGATCTAAAAAATACTTGGATTTATTATCATGTTTCGAATTAATGAAAATTAATCAAGAAGTAGCTGAGAACTAATATTGGTTCTACTCATGTAATATATTATATTCATATTATGGTGTTTTAGATTAATATATTATTATGAATATTTGGGTTTTACTTTAATATACACATTCATGTAATATCCATGAAAACATATTTCAATTCATTTGAATCAAGTCATACTTACAATTCCCCTAAATATTGCATGTCATTCCCGAACTGAATCAGACTTTCATTTCCATTTCTTTTCATATTACTAATGTTGCTAAAAGATAAAGAACAATATGATTCCAAAACAGTTTGTTTATATTCAAATGCCAAGATGTTTTATTTCTACAAAAACAGAAAATGAACTTAATGCTTCATAACAGGTGGAAGACATCATTGACAAACATTCCCTAATGCATTCATGCTTATATGTTACTTTTCGAGTTTAATGATTTACCTGTCCGTGGACAATTATAATTTACACGCAACTTACACACTTCGACTATTCCCATGTAATTGTGTAAATGGAAAAAAAGTTTCGCTTGCACAGTTTACGTCATAACTTTTACACTCGCACTCCCCTGGACAATTGAAATCTGAAATAGGAGATCAATACTAATAAACATTCCAATAGCTGTTTTGATTTACATCCACATATCGAACATATGGGTTTGAAAATATAGAGAGCTCCTGAAGATATTTCATTATCAATAATAAAACTAAAAGTCGGCACACGTATTATATTGTCTGATGTTGTCATTTTTTGTTTGTTAAACAATTGAATCTTACCACAGTATTGTTCATCGCCACCATCATTACAGTGTTTAATTCCGTCACATATATAATCTTTTGCAACACAGATGTTTTCATTTTTACATTTAAAAGATCCATTGATACATTTGTATGTTTCTGTAAAAGATAGTATTACTGTGCATTTCAATAGGCTTTAACAAGGAATGTTCACTAACATCTACACGACAGTGAATGACAATAATCGATTTCCAAAAGGTAATAGTCAGATGTAAACTTTAATTCTCAAAACAACAGATTTATAGATTGGAATATGTTACTTTACATAATTAACAGTTGACCCACATCGCAAATGGTTTCACGTAAGTAGACATGATCTGTACCTGAGTTACATACAAATGGCACCCATGTCATACACAGCTTTCCACGATGACTGAATTAATTGAAAATGCATATATGTCATTCCATTTTTTTTATATTTAATCAACTGTCATAGAGTGATCACAATTCTGTATTGTTACATTGATTTGTATTTTTCTATTTGCTTAGCACTAATTATCTACTTATTAATATGTATGTCATTTAGTGCTTAAATAATGATTTACTTAAATTATATATTCACATATGTGAGCTGTTACAATTGTGAAAAGAAAACACTGTTGTATTTGCTTAGGTAAACGATATGTGTCTTACGTATCGCAAAATGAAAATAGTGAGTTTCAGCTTACCGCAGTTGAGTTCATCTTCTTTGCTAGGACAGTCGACTACATCATTGCATATTCTATGGATAGGAATGCAGTAACTATTCTGACACTTGTACGTACCACTTTGGCAAACCACATTACCTTAAAAATTCCGAAATTGCAGATAATTCAATGTCCGCAATGTCTTAACAAGAAATAACTAATATATGTAATGATAATGGTTATATAATTGATTGTCCGCGATTGAGCTTAATATGAAATTCTGTTGCATGTTCAAATAAATATAAAAAAATTGTATAAATGCTTTTAATTGTTTGTAAATAAACAGTAGGTTGTTGCAATTTTACCTAATTTTCAAGAACAAGACAAATGCATATACTACAATTTTGCATACGCAGACATTTCTGATTGACAACATAATTTAATGATATAATTCAACAAAACTTCGGAATTCCGATAAAAAATAATGTTGTACCTTTGCTGAATGAGTGTAAAAGAATTATTTAATAAATGTACAAACGCTGATGGCGTTCTTAGCAATCACAAATTAGAAAATAGAACTCTAATATTCATTTATTTTCCAGACTGTCATTAATGACAGAACTGAGTTTGTTAGTATACTTTAATTTTACTATACATTTACAGCAATGGGTATTTACTATATCCAGGGCCTATAATACAAAAGCAGATTTCTTTAGAAGCTATTGTTTTGTTTAGGTTTTAACATACATACGATATTTTGTCCAGATATACAATTCTTTCAGTTAAACATAGGAAACTTGATCCCATGCGGTATACAATCCCATGATTTAAAAATAAGCCTCTTGGATGTTGGCGTGCGGGACAGGTGTTGTGGGATGTGATCACTTATATGAATGTCTACGTACACACTTCGATACATAAGTTTACCCTATTATTTTCCAAAAATACCCTCATAAGAGAAGGACATAGGATCGAATATGTTGTACTATGCATTGTAAAACGTTCATTCTACACTTGTAGGTTATACAGATGACATTCAATTTTTGATATTGTAAGATGTAACTCACATAATGACGTTTAACCAAAACTACTTACTACAATTCTCAAGATGAGTGGCGTCTCTGCAACCAACTATATAATTATTGGCATCTAAATCATAGAGACATCTTTGACTTGAATCAAAACACGCGCCATTCTTACATGGCAAATGATTAGCTGGACAATGTTCGTCGGAATGATAATCTATAATGAAACATGAACATGGTGCAATAATTACTATTTAAAGTACTGTGGGTATAGGCAATCTAACTTTCATTATGTATCTTAAATTAATTGTCTTCCATTGAGACCTAAGATAAAATACAATCTCCATGGCCATTTTTGAAATAATATTTAAATACGACATGCCAGCATTACTGTGAAGCTAGCCTTAATAGGAAAATGACAATATATATATATTTCCATATATATCAGTAATTTTAATATAAATAACACATTTTTCTTAGTAATAGTGACACCTGTTGTTCAGTATGATGGATCTTCATGCTTGGGTGCAGGAGCATAGACGTTTATAATTTATATTATTTTCCATAAGAATCATGAAACTATCATAAATGGCCTTATAAACAACATTTCACTTCATAGTGGGGTGGGTTTAGTTAACATGTGATTATTATTTTCTGACCATCTAGTTTGCCATCCCTTTCCATATAAACAAAAGCTCCAGCCAATATGAGATTTGATTACTTGCTTCAAGCTGTGGCACTTGGAAATGGGTGATGTGTCATGCGGCAAATGTCACCCGTCTCGTGTAATAAGATTGGCTAAATTTCAAATAGAAACAGGTAAACCAGTATACCTGTATGTACGAAGCCAGTGAATGTAATTCAAGCCAAAGAAACTGCATCTATTTAAATAAATTCACATAAATATTTTTTTGGAGAACTAAATGTGACAAATACCTTACTGTCTGTGATAAATATACCGCACCAGCTACATAGTGCCCGACGAGGAGATGGGTAGGTAGTGAAGAAAAACATTGACTGAAGCCTTGCAAAGGATTGAATTATTGTCAATAGCAACAAACATACTGGTAAAGTAAAAAAAAACACAGGCATATAAATACTAACTTTCTAGGATCTTCATTGCCTCCAAGTAATCCAGAGTAGAACGAGATGATTCAACGCTATACATCGCTATCTTTATTTTAATTTTAGATGCAACCATTATTTCATAGGGGACAACAGGTCATAAATTGAGGGGATTTAAAAAATGCCTTGATCAAAAAGAGTCTAAGTTACAGGGAACATTATTTTGATTTTTCAGTGGTCCAATAAATGCATTTGACAGGAAAACAGAAAAACTCTACCACAAAAGCAATCAAAACAGCTTGCTGCATTATAAGTATCACTTCCCTGTCAAATTAATGGTTCATACTTATTTGAATCTGAACATAACAGGCCAAATCTATCACACCTTGCTAGGCTCGAACTTCGATCCAATCAGAGCATTTCAAATAAACATGATTCATCGCAAATAATATTGGGCGCTCTGACCAACAAATTGTCGTAATCTAAATAAAAAGAAGTGAATGTCCACAGTAATGACTGTAGGCTTACCTTGCCTGCACGCACCAATAAAGTCCAAAATAGGTCGAACGATTACGCAACAAATCAAAGCGAATTCAGATCCATTTTATCACGTAGCCAAGGTGATGGAATTAAATGGTACCCACCCAGAAATACACAGAGCTCAAACCTGTTTTGCATGCACAATTAAAGTCCAAAATTGGTCGAATGATTATATAAGAAACCAAAGTGAATTCAGACCCCTTTTAACATGTAGCCAAGGTGATGAACCAATGCATTGCCTGATATTAAAAGTTCAGTAACTAACTTTTTAGAACATAAGTATAAACATTCAGTAATCAGTCAATTGTCATTAATGGTCATTCATCTAAAGAAACAACGCTTTATTATGGAGTTCCCCAAGGATCAGTACTCGGTCCCCTGTTATTCTCAACTTACATCTCATCACTTGGGCAAATTATTCATCACCACAATCTTTATTTTCACCAATACTCTGATGACAATCAACTTTACCTTTCTGTCACTATAGATAACATTTCAGCTGCCACATCCCAAATTGAAAATTGCCTATCTAACATCAAGGCTTGGATGGTCAACAACAAACAACAGCTAAATGATGGTAAAACAGAGTTATTGCTAATCTCCAAACCCCTTGCATGGTATCAACATTGTATCAACACTTGTTAAACCGGTTAAAGCAGCCTGTAACATTGGGGTCATCTTCGATGATTCACTTCAGTTCAGTAAACACATCATCAGTACATGCCAGAGCATATACATGCATATCAGACGCATATGACTCATTCGTCAACATCTATCTGAGCATACCTGTCTTAAACTCATTCACTCTATTATAACCGCTAAACTGGATTACGGCAATGCCTTACTCTATGGCTTACCAAAATCACAGATACACCTGCTTCAGAGAGCTCAAAACTGTGCTGCCCGTCTAATTACACGTACCAAAAAATTTGATCATATCACTCCTATTCTTCGTAAATTACATTGGCTGCCAGTTCACTATAGGATACACTTCAAAATTTTACTACTCACGTACAAGTCACTACATGGATTGACACCATCATACATATTGGACCTTATTGAAAAAAATCAAAACCAGAGAACCCTTCGCTCAAGTAAGAAACATACACTTGCCATACCTAGAACTCATCTCAAGAATTATGGTGACCGGCCTGTCGCCCATTTCTCTCCATCTTTATGGAATCAATTACCAAATGACATCTGTTCTGCACCTAATGTTAACATCTTCAAAAAACTCAAATCTTACCTTTTTCGGCAAGCCTATCTGTGAAACTAAGCGTCATTTAGCATCAATGCGATGGATACTAGGCGATATATCCACTTTTATTTAATATAAAAAAGTACATTTTTCTTAGTATTAGTGTCACCTGTTGTTTTGTATGATAGACCCCAACGGTTGGGTGCACGAGCATAGAAGTTTATAATGAAAATTATTTTCCATAAGGATCATTAATATCCTAATAAACAGCCTTTCACTTCATAGTCGGGTAGGTGGAGTGAACCTGTGATTATTTTTATTAATTTCTAATTTGCCATTCACCATGTCCATTTCCATAAAAATAAAAGCTCCAGCCAATATCGGACTTGACTACTTGTTTCAAGCTGTGGCACTGGGAAATGAGTGTTGTGACTTGTGACAAATGTCCAACTGTCTTGGGTAATACGATTGGCTAAATTTCAACTAGAAACATGTATGTATGTACGAAGCCAGTGAATGTAATTCAAGCCAACGGAACTCCTTCCATTTATATAAATACACATGGACAGAGAATATTTTTTGGAGCACTAAATGAGAGAAATGCTTCACTGTCTGTGATAAATATACCATACATAGTTCCCGGTGAGGAGAAGACATTGACTGAAGCTTTACAAAGAACTGAATTGTTGTCAATAGCAATAGGAAAAGTCAAAGACAGTGGAAAAAAAAAACAAAAACAAAAATACAGGCATATAAAGACTAACTTTCTAGGATCTTTATTGGCTCCAAGTAATCCAGAGTAGAACGAGATGAATCAACACTGTACTCCGCCGTATTTATTTCATAACTTGAGAGGAGTTAACACCCATGATTTTAAAAATGCCTTGATCAATATTAGGTTACCACAATCCACGTAAGGTACCCAGTCCTGCCACCGTACTTCGGTGATAATAACTCATGTAAAAATATCGACACAGGTTTTCTCGTTTGTACTTGTGTCCTAAAAAAGTGCTCATATTTTGAAGGTCTTGGTTTCTATCACACCCAAATGTTTTTTCAAGGCTGCTTAAAATAAAACACAATAATTTGATTTGAAAAGACGATGTGGAAATCGCTATTGCAATGCCAATAACAGTTTACAATAACAGGCATGTTTATGGTAATTTGTTTTAAAAGATGATTGCTTATGCAAATTTGTCAATCTTTTGTTTGTGGTGTAACTTGTATTACTATTACAAGATGTTTTCATAAAGAATGTTTTTTGATCATGCAATAGTATATAGATGATGATTTTGTTATCAGTTACACAACAACAATTGCATAATGAGTTACTTTTGCTTATGTTTTACATTGTGGATAATGGTAACAATAACATTAATTGTCAGATATGGCTGACTATGAACTTACCACAATGTGCTTCATCTGGAGATGTCTCTTTCTCACAATAAACGCAGTCAGTGACACCATCACATAGCACCGTTGAGGGTAAGCAAATGCCTTCAAAACATTCGACACCATTACAAGCTATGTAGTTTTCATCAGTCAGTATACAATCCTCGTCACTTCCGTCATAACAATCAACTGTCATGTCACAATGCTTGTTGATTTCAATGCACTGACCATTTTCACATGTAAACAAATCCTTTCCATTTCCACATACTGAAAAATCTGTAAAATTGTTACGTATTTTGAGATTCAAGATATAACGAGAGAACAGTGTTCTATATTAGTTTATTTCAGAATACATTGGTGTATATATTGTATGGGGACAAGTGTGATGTTTAAAAGCTGCGTTTTTTTCTAGTTTCAGTTTACTACAAAACCATACAAAAACATTACAGAAAACTGATCCATGAATTTATTAATAAACAAATTCATGACAATCTATTTTTTTTTACATTTACTTGAGGTGCCTAGTGTAAACGTTACCCTGATAAATAAGTAACGTATAATGCTTCGATTCAATACCAAGTATTTTAAACTCTAATCGCCATTTCACTCAGAAAGAAATGTTCTTTGTTATAAATTGCCTTTTCATAGTTTTCGTAGTAGATTATATATACAGATAGTACAAGGTTTTGCAAATAAACCACGTCTTAAAATAATTTTATTTATGTTTACCACAGTCAGATTCATCGGACGAGTCTTCGCAATCTTGTCGAAAATCACAATATTTAGAGAAAGGTATACATGTTTTGTCTTCACATTCGTATCCTTCACATTTACTATCGTCTGTGAAGAAAAAAAACATATTGTTTAGAACATATATTAGCTGCAAATAGAATATAAAACAACATATCATCTCCAAACAATATATAGTACATAAAACGTACCACATAATAGTTCGTCTGATTTGTCATAGCAGTCTGGGTTATGGTCACAAACATCGGAGTAGTGAATGCATTCCCCACTTCCACACTGATATAGATGACCTGGGCAGGAACCGAGTTCTGTTATTAGAAAACATATATTAGTTGCTGTTCCATTTGTAATAAAAAATCAAGTCAAATCAAATTTGTTTTTGCTTTTTCTTACCCGGACGATCTTGGAGCTCTGTCAATAGTGGAAATTACTCAAAACACGATTTAAAAATATAGGAATCTCTGGCACTCGTATGTGTTTAAAAGTCCCAAAAGTGTGTTTGTGTTGCTCTTTGACATGTCACGGTTGATGATATATGCAAATGAGTTGTTGAATTGCGACTGATGTGTGACTTCCAGTTCCGGCTGTTTACCTCAAGCGCGATCAACTAACTTCGCAAACTACAACAACTACAAGACATATACACTCCTAGCATTCCAAAAATTAAGAGAGAAAGATAAAAAACAACAGCAAGAAAAAACTTACATTAAACTTGTTCACCCGTATCTCACAAACATTTTGACAACTTTCAGCCTTGCAGCTTCCAGTGAAATATTTTTTTATTTATTTTCGCGTACGAGAAATACAGGACCACATAGTATGATTTCGTTTTCACGCAAAACAGGGTCACAGTGTCATCTCTTCTGTTGGCGCAAAATCTTTTCGCATTGTGGTCGAAAGTAAAAAGCAAATTTTCATATTTTAACACTGAAGTAAATGGTTTTCGATTTGCTATACCAGCTAATGGCCATTGGTATTGTGCGTCCGCTAGGAGAATTCGCGGACGATTTTTCTATTGTTTAGATGACGGTTGAATATCAACTCATGCCGGGGTGTGTTTAATGTTTCTGGTTGGTCGAAGAGATTGAAACTTAATTAGTTTTACGACAAAAAGAACGCCAGGGCTTTCCATTCTTGGACAATGACATCCTATGTATGACATACTGATCAAGATTAAATATACAGCAATACTTGGACGCCCATTTATTAATAAATAAATAACGAACATAGTGTGAATATATCACGTGAAAGAAGCAACAATTGTGAGAGCTATTTAAATTTAAACGTCCCGGACAAACTGAAAACACTAGTGGAGATAATGGATAATTTGCATAACCATTCATTCAGAATAAATTTAGCTGAATTTAGTCCTATTAAAACGGCTGTAAAAGTCCTAAATTTATACCTATTATCGTTTTGAAAAAAGTGTTGTAAATATTATTCCGAGTATGTCATTCATAAATTTTGCTAAGCGTTCGAAACAGATAATGTTCGTACCTGTTTACTATATTTTAAAATCGTTTTGAATAAGTATTTTAACAGTCTGTAGCCTAGAATTTCGAAGTCAGAAGAAGCAAAAAAATATGTCAAATTTGTCATCCTACTAGGAAATGTGAATTTCAATTATGGAATGATTACTCGAGTAAGCATCCTCTAATAATAAAAACAAAAATGACTGCCACCTGACCGTACTCCACACAAAGAAGTTCGCTGATTCTGTTTTATTTTGGATTTCGTCAATACCATGATGTATCCTTGGAAGGATAACAAAGTGTATAATAATAAGGTTATTACGCGGATTCCTCAAATTATGCATTCAGACAGTACGCCATAGCGTCGCGCTTTACTGTTTTCGTGCATACTTTGCGATATCTTCGTAATACCCTTACATTATTATCCTCCTATAGTACTTCAAGTACACCACTCGTACTCTTGACTATTTGTGAAGCGATGTGATGTCTTTTCAGATTAGAACTTGTAAAACACACTTACTCAATTGTTATAACGATCTATATCACTGGCTAAACATGCTTTTCTTCAAATATGGCTTCACAGATAATAAGTAATAAACACTCATCAAAAACCGACACGCACTGAAGTGTGATTTATATCAAAAAAAAAATACAGATACTGCATTTTTTTTCTTAAGACATTGATGACGTATACAAATACATGAACAAACGTTTACGTACCAATCGAAATCAATTCAACCCTTTCCACATTTCCTGTATGTAAATTTAAAAAAAATCAGTATACATTAGATGGACAATCTTAAGCCTTTATATCTCTGTCAGATAGCCTTCAGTATGTTTTTGTATGTTTAATATGGCTTACCTTCTTCTGTAAAATGACGTGGTGTACTTTCACATATAAATCTATTGGTCATTTCCTTTGTACAAGATATATCATGCCAGTGTTGAGAGGTATACAAACTTGTCAACAAAATAGCAGTGCAGTTTTCATAGATACCACCATCAGGTTGGAATCTAGAATGAAAGCAATTAAAATACAAATCAAGATGTTATATGTGGAATTATGGAATTAAAGAATATGGACGTTGTTGTCAAACAACATAACAAATGATAACTATTTCTAATTAAACGAATTTCACAAATTCGCACTAGTGTTTGTGTTACTAATATGCTTTGATCAGTGCAAAACTCTATTTAACAATAACAAAGCGTCTGCAACCTATATCATTGTTTATCAATCAATAGATATCAAAAACATATGGAAATCAACAGCATATGGTTCACCGCGAATAGGTTAATGGTGATAATATGGAGGGTACACACACCCATGCGGCGATTACCTTGGGACAAAAAGTAAGTAGGGTTATTTTCATGTTGATAACGTCAGGGAATTATAACGAGATGGGCATTTCTTGTATGTGTAGATCAACTAGTGTTCGTCTATAAGCCAGTGTTTAATTTGGCTTGTTACACAATTGCAGCAAATAACCAGTAACAAAATGAGAAGCATAGCAGCAGTCACTATTATTAATTGTTTAACTCTCCTAAATGTATGCAGAATAGTAATTGATCACTAGGGTGTGTTATTTAATTCAGAGTAAAAGCCATGACTAAAACCTTGGCTGACAAAAAATATACTTTTTATTTACCCGTCTTTATCCCAATCACTGTAAATCAATGGTTGCCCGTCACTCCAATACAGCTGTCCACCAGTTGATAAACCATTTAAACCTAGATACCAATATAAATAAACTACAGATGACGTCGCTTTCTAATATTTGTTCTAATTATATTTCATATTATATTATATTTAGTTTCATTTCATGTACGTCATATGCAAATTCCTAAATATTATAGTACTACTCACCAATGTAAGTCCATGCTAATTTTTCGACTGACGTCAAACTGTGAATGAACCAATACTCCCTTCCCGATGTAATGCTGGTGAGGTTTCCTCCCCAATATTTGCACACATTCTGAGCCTCATTCCAAGACAGTTTTTCGCGCATACTGACTAACTGATAACAAGAATCCTCGAACTCATGCCACTCCGTTTGACAATCTATTTACAATACACAAATACACGTATTGAACGACGTAGAATTATCTATATGATAAGTAAAAATATATCAAATATACTTTCAAAATTTATGTTACATAGTGTGTCTGACAATGAAGATATTACCTGCAGTATTAACAATATCGCCAATCATTGGAATATGTGTGAATGTATATTCGGCTACAAATCCTGTACTTCCGTCTTTGTAATCATCGGACTTGAATATCACAAGCATATTATTGAATTCAGATATGATGTCGGTCGTTGGTGGCCGCTGATTACAGAATTGGCCTTTCTTAATACCATTAATAGAAGCACCACTGTATACCTCGACAAAAACTGTGTTGCATATTTTTTTCGTTCTACCGATATCAAATTCTTTGAATACCAGTGCAACATATGCTGTACTTGGTGCTGTCAAAAGCCAAGAACACCGTGATGTTTTGCCGTAGGGTGTTGGGAAATCTATAGTTGAAATGATGCCATATTCAGCAGTACACTCTAACTTCTTTGGACAAATTCTGCTGATGTTTTGGCAATCAACAACATCTGTAATAAATTAGTGGAAATCGTAACAAACTAATCTAATTGATTGATATCATAATCATAGTAACTTCTATCAATTTAAGGCTCACACGTTATCAATGTTCATTTCCCTTCTGAGGATTAACGATGTCAATTTATTATTTCCTTGGACACAACAATAAACAATTTCTGTTTTTAACATTTTGAAATTCTTCCTACTTTTTTTAAAGTGTAAATGTGAAAACAACTGATTTTTACAAGTTATGAATTATATTAATATTGCATAAAAAATGCATTCCATGTGTACGCCAATAGCAATTTCTGTTATTGCAGATTGCACCAGAATATTGAAAATGTAATATTCTTTATAATATTATCTGTCATGAATTTTGACTGAATGAAGCAAAATGAAATTACAAACTATGTCATAAATAAACAATAACTTCATTAAATATGATTTTTCACGGTAAAAATAGCGTATTCTCAATGCACTAAACAGATTATCGCAGTATTCTTCGTATATGTAGAAAACTCACCATCAGTGATGCGGATATAATAATTCCATTGTCTTGACTCTGATAAAGTTAGTGTGTTATCAACCTTCCAATAGGGCATGGGTCCGTAAGTACATGCATTGAGAATAAAAGAGAACGACATAAAACCGCAGAAAAACTGCCTTTCACTGATACAAAGCATGTAGCATTGTTGAAAGTCAGTTAAATAATAAGTGAACTCATTGTACTCTTGTATAAGTTCCATGTCGTGGAAACCCCATTTGAATTGTCGATCTTTTCTGGTATAAAACTCAGATAATACCATCTCCATTGTCACTATATAAAACAAAAATTGTAAGTTCAAGTTGTTTTACTTCGTTTTGTGTGTACTTATTATAAGCCGGCTGCAAAATTGCAAACGAACATCGTTGAAATGTGTACATATATTTGGTATTATTTATTGGTAAAATTATTACTTAGAACCCAAATAATTGTGCTGTTTCTTAGTGCGCTTGTAATTTGCATCAACTGAATAACGTATGTACATATGCCTTTTCCAAAAAAACAAACTCAACCGCTCTGTAATCTGTATTAAATGGTTGGAGACAATCGTAATCCTTGATAATTATTCAATCAATATAAATTCAAACGAATAAGAGAAGAGTACATATGTACAATGAAATAAATTAAAAAACTAAAAAAACTAGTGCAATTCAGGTTACATAATATGTGCCAAGAATGAATGTTCCTTAGAAGCCTTGGGTAAATTTGAATATTCAACATGCTAACGGAGATTGCTAAACAAAATCATATATGAACTTAACATTTGACCTGGACGTACCAGAGAATACTAAAATACCTGTCTATACCTAGGTCATAGGGGTGCAAATGAAATTTATTTACATTTGTTATTTCTATTTCAAAATTGGATTAGGGCTAAATTATATTCTAATAAATTGATAAAAATTCCGTGTATGAACGTCAAATCAAGTAAATGAACGTGTGTGTCTAGTATGTAATACAGTGTAACATGTAGCTTATTATATTCACTCTACACGTGGAATGACACATCTAATATTTAGGTCTTTTACTTAATATGACATTGAATCACTTGTGCAAATACGTGTTAGTTCTCAATGGAACATTTTTCTTTTGTTAATTAATTTCACATTTGTCAAACTAACTTTATTTCGCTAATTTTTATATGAACAATTGCTTTTTTGGTAAACAGTTTTGGTGGCTCAAAAGTAAGCAAAGGATATTTCAGTGTAAGACAAAATGACCTGTTTAGTACATAGCTCTTCGTGTGGAATATCTTCCAACAACATTCTACCAACTCATAAATATGTTTTCAGTTCAGTATAGGGCTCTTGGTGTGGAATATATTTCAACAATAGCCATGCTCACAATTTATCATATCAATTATTTCGTTTTTCCCATCACTACAACAGTGAAATATCTCTTGGTGTGAAATATTTTTCAACAAGAGCCTATCAACTCAGAACTATGTTTTTCGGTTCAGTATATTGCTCTTGGTGTGAAATATTTTTCAACAAAAGCCCATCAACTCAAAACTATGTTTTCAGTTCAGTATATACAAGCAGGAATGTTCTACATGGGTTACTATTATTTTTTACTACTATTACTCAACCAGACTGTTGAAATGTAATGTAGTTATGAATGGCCATGTTTCAACACAATGTGATTGCAATTTTCCTTCCTACAGAGTCAGTAGTTGATTGCGCAATGGAAACACAGCAACTCGATGACACTAAGAATGTTGAACTTTAATTGTCCTGATTTGTTGCGTTCCTAATTTTAGGATTCAGGGTCAAAATATCTTATTGAATTCCAGGCCCGAGTGATAGTTTCTTACATTGAATAGACAGTGTTATTTTTCTTTTAATTGGTAGAATAAAAAAATATCAATGGCCATCAATGTTTTTTGTCATTCTATTGTTCATACATATTATCGTATTATTACTATTCAGTGGTCTTTTATCATGCACATAAAAATATATTAATTGTCTCAAAAAAATCAGTGATTCCAGAATCTTTCTTATATTTTCTTCGTGTTTATTATATTATTTATTATCCCTGTACGAATTAGTCGGAATAATACACAAACTGCCGATTCAAATAAATGCCATTATACACCCTTTCCTGAAATACATTCATAATCCAAAAGAATAGATATATGTTTGGACAAACCACTAAAATAATGGGAAAAAAATACCCTCCTACCATTATACGTAACGTCAATATAAAGTTCAATGTATGAACCAATGTGTTTGTCAGTCTGACGTATTATTGGCAGAATTCTAATACTTAATGCCAATATGGCTGGACACATTGATATGAAACTTCTTGATTGATCATATGTACGTCTGAATATCTATATAGGAAACAAATCGGTGATAAGACATATCAAACACTTCAGAGTAAAAGTACCAAAATTGTAGAACAATTTAAGACAGTGTGCGAAAAACTAGGGTAGCGAAGATAACGGACGGAGTTGATTTCAGCAGAAAGACTTTATTAAATTTGAATGAATGTAGCACAGCTGATCGAATGTAACAACCAAAATGAAACTAATCCAAAAGTAACACACTGTCCGCAGAACGATATGTTCTGTATTGAACTGTCAAATGTGGTATCAATCCGAAAATATTTTACTGTTGGAATTAATTTCTGCTGAAAAGACATTTTGGGTGTTTTGTCTAGAATGTATTCTCACTGACGAGGTGAATGTAAAATAAAGGGAAAAAAAGGTATATACGCTGAATTTTGTTTACAGTAAATCATTCCTTCAGCGAAAATAAATAAATATAATTCCAAGTGAAAAACAATTACTTTACAGTAATTAATTACAGAAAGAACATATTGCGCATAATAATAACGCAATTTCACACACCTGCTGAGAATCAAATCCACCAACATCAGAGGTCGTCGTTATCCAGGTTTGCTCACTGTATAACAACGTATAAGCACGTATGTAGTAGACAATGCCATGATAGATTACATCACTGAGCTCAATCGCCGAAATCCTTTTTATTTGTAATAGATTTATTTGTATCCAGGGAACCAGGTCTACTGTACTTGGAATCCATGCATTTTTAATACTGTATATGACCTTTCCAATCAACAATTCAAAATAAGGCCGAAACATGTTGTAGTTTGTCTCACTCTAGAATAGAAACGAGACATATTAAAATTATACCATATTACGAATGTTTAAAGGTGATATAACCTTGAGGTGTTAATTTCGCCGTCACTGCTCACATTATTATACGTGAGCAACAGTTAACTCAAAATTGGCAAGCTGCATGTACGACCGCAACATGCTATGAGCACAATAACATGTGAAATTTACGTCGTTCGTCATATTAAATCGATTTTTAGACGCCATCGTATATCGTCGTACAGAGTTTGTGTGACCACCCCTTCCGTCGGCGGCAGCAACGTGTAAATTTATATTGTACCCCCAAATGCAAAATGATGCATCTATTTGTTTTGTTCTTTCACCAGTAAATAATGTGAAATGAGGCGATGTGATTTTGTTGCTTTATATCACTAACTGAAATACGTTTGAGATGGAGGCCAGGTAGCAAAATATTATTAATCGCATACTTGACAGAATCTTTCGAAGTCAAATTGTATGAATGGGTTGTTTAAATCAATTGCGTTATATGTGAAATGGCAGTGGGAACCCCATGCCTTGTCGCTAAAATAAGCATCACATCAGTGTACACTCAAATTATTGTTTAAGTTGACCAATGAAATAGTTGTCAGTAATAGTTTGTTTTCGTAAATAGAGGTATATGCACGATCATCAATATATATGTATTGTACCAAGGTTCACAATATATTGAATACCGCTGTTATTTAATATACTCGTCTATTTTAACGTTACATCGAATAATGTTTTCAGAATACTAATACTAGTAATAAAATCGTACTACAAAAATTGTACTACAAAAATAGAAACTCGAGTATATAGATCAGCGTTATCATTTTATCTACATAGTTGTTAATCATTAAATAATTTGACCCGCGATCAATTGCGTAGCTCTGGGTTAGGAGAAGCAATTATCATCATGTCATATAGTGAGTGTCTGAGTTTGTAGAATCCAACTTTCTTCGATCCAATATTCATCTTCAGAAATCAGAAATAAAAGTTTGAACTGTCCTCCACTCTAGTACTTTGTTAAATACATTCGTAAAAAAACCAATAAGTTTCTAAGCAAACTGTCCCTACATTATTTATTAAATTGCGTACTTTTTTATCTATTCGTTACCAACAGCTAGAAAGTAATACAATTATAGCAATAAGCTTTATATTTATATGTACACTGGTATTTGAAATACACACCATTTCGAAGTCTGTTGAGGATGACTCGATTCTTTGTTTCGATTGTAGTTTCCATGCATGGATTCCAAATGGAATATAGTTATATTGGCATCTGGAATCTGTTAATAAACGTTTCTCAAAAAGTTATTGTGACAACAAAGCTTGGTAGATGAATAGCATTTCACAAAATTGTGTAAACTGAAAACACAAACAAATGTTATGGCTGACAATTATACACCCAAATCAAGCGTGAAAATATCGGAAGAATCATAGCTAGACAGAATGGCTACAGTGTTTGTTTCGACCTAGAGTGTATGGTTCGTGAGACTGAAAGCAATACACTTAATTTTCGATACATATTACAGAATGTTCAAATTTAAATGCATGTCATTTCAAATGTGACATCATGTTTTTATTCAGTATGCACATTAAGGCTCTGTCTTGTTCGTCACTTGAATTATATCATAGTTCTTTTACGTACAGCATTTATAAATTTCAAGGTATCGCAAAACATGCGGTTAGAAATAATTATAACGGATTACTACAATAGCAGCGCATGACACTGCAATATACATAATGACAGATGTGTTTTCAGCACACAAACATAATTTGGAAAATTATATTAGACTCGTTGTTGAAGTTATATATTTCATGATAAAATATTGAAATGATTGAAAAGGGAAGTCATCTTTTAAATGGTCATCTGTCTTACAAATACATACCTTGTTTCTTTTCACACATTGCGTGCATATTCGATGATATCACATTATGCTTTGACTTGAAGAAAACATTTCCGGCAAGAGGCTTACCCAAATTATATGAGAGGCTTCCGTGTAACATTATGTTAATTGTATTGCTAAACACAGCTCGCAAAATTCGTTCTTCTGTCCACGAAAATCTAGCACTATTTAATCCAAAGAAGTGGGCATTTCGAACACTTGAAAAGGAAGCTAGTGTTGCATTCAACAATCCACATACTCCTTCGGCTTGACTGAAGTCGAATGATCCTCGAATTTCGAATGCATACACTAAAAGTAAAGTAAAAACAATAGCGTTTGCGTAGCATATTATAGACCACCTGATGTCAGACATGCATCTTTAGCATTATCATCTCGCGTAATATATTCATATAAAGTATATGTACCAACAAATAAACAAGAATCTAACTCAAATGTCATTATATTCATGTTAAAATTCGAGAATATTGCTAATAACTTCCAAAGCCAAGGTTTTTATTTCACATTTTAATTTATCTATAGATACATAAGTGCACAACCAATTGTATTTTACGGAATACCCGACGGTAAAGAAAACTTATTAAATGGTTCTAACTACCTGTTTCACAGTTTGTACCAGTGAAACCAATGGGACACACACACGTATGGGAATCAAATAAAGGCACACATGTTCCACTATTGAGACACGGATTGGAATCACATAATTTGGTCTTCGGATACACTGTAAGCAAAGTTATTTTGTTAAACAAATTTTACTTTTAACAATGTTTACATTTTACTGCTTAATATCTCAATGGGATTGCTGGTCATAGGCATCATCTCTGCCCTTAATGACACTAGTTTGGGTTGAGTTGTGGAACAATATTGTGTCGATGACAAATCGTGTGATATGTTGTGCATTGTGATATTTATTTTTCCTAAAACCAAAATGTATTATTGATCTTTACTTTTGAAAAGTACGATATATAAATGTTGTAATGTACGTTACATATTCAGTACATAAACATATCAATAAAGCGTTGAATTCCTGAATGAATATGGTAATTACTTTCGTGTTATGCGTCGTCAGTAAAAACAGGACTGCAACATTAAATAAAATAACACAGCATTACACGATTTCACACAGTGCCAAAAGTAATTGATTTAATGGTCAGTGTTTGCTGTTTTATGAACATTCTTCTCACGTACTAGAGAAAGAACCTGCCAACGAACATGATAACTGTACCAGTTGTTCAACAAATGGTTCTGTTACATCTTTCTGCGTTTTTGTTATTTTGTATAAATAAAATTACTACTTGCAGACAAGTGGTGTTTTGAACAATTATATATTCCCAGACTATATGTCTTCTAGAACACGTAAGTTGTTAAAAGGTTTAATTTGTTCATATATAAGGTTTTCAAAATGCATGTTAATGTGTTACAGTTGAACAAGGTTTTATTTTCAGATTTTCTGCTCGCCAACTGCACATCCTTATTGCGTTTAAGTTTCACCTAGCAAATACATAAATCGTGCAAAAATACATAAACCGATTCAATTCAATGTGAACTCTATGTGCACAGTTTTTATTATTCGTTTGAATATATTTTTTGCGTGAACCAACTCTGTCACACATGATCTAATTATGCATCAAGTTTCTAGCTAGCTGTTAGCTGTTGATAAATTTCATTTTGCAAAAGAAGCTCGAGCTTTCTTGTATGACTTTGCTTAGGATTTATGAAAAACAACATTTTGAACTAGGTTGGCACAACTTCCATGCGCAAATGTCAATTTAATTATATATAATGTAATACATTTCATGCAATTAAACTGTTGTGTTTATTTACACATTCACATACACATACTATACACTTTCTAGTATTGATCAGTATTATAGTTGAACTTACGGCAATTAACTCCTGGCTTGCCGATATCGCATTCTTCCATATTTAGTTCATCATGTAAACAGTAGACATTCTCCGCCATACCGAATGGATTCCTGCAGTAGGGTTGGTCTGTAACACCCTCATTTTTTATTCGATCGACAATAGCAACATGCATTTCAGGAAATGTATAAGTCCAGAAATTATTCCATGAAACACATTCTTTATTCAAATATGTGTAATGTTGCGTTCCTCTATAGTCAGAGCCATTGTCTTTCCAAAAACACTCGTCAACCCCACCTGTAATGACATATAGCTATTCGTCTTTAAGGGAGCGACCCTGTATGTCCTGGGTATATAGTAATAACAAGAGTGAACAAGAATGTGTCCACTGTTTGTGTATCAACATGATATGTACATATCACTGAAATGTCCACTGCTGTTTTCCGAAAACATCTGATAATGTATGGCGAGCAAATAATTATATATGTATATATATGTACTGAATGCTGAAAATAAACTGATAGAGCATAATATATTTATTCTCCAGCGGTGGAAATACAATTTCGAAACTGGCCACAAGGTGATGTCAGGTATTTGCGTGAGAACAGCTTACACCACTGCAGCACTCACCACATAACGTCCTGCAATATGCATCTTAGGCCGCTACTTAACTAGCTGGGAATTGAAGTAACCAACCATATAAACACACAATCTTGTTTGGAAATAATTAGACGAGCCAAGATATTTAATAACATGTCATTGTCAATGACACATTCCTTATTGCAATTAGGGTATGTTACTCACGCCTAAGATAAAGTAATGTGATCAACAAGCAAGGTGGCTGCAAGTTCGTGGTCTTCTATCAAATCACAATTGAACTGTAAATGACATGCATTGTTAAATGCATAATATATTCAATGCTATTGCATATACTAGTGACCAAGTAACTTTGTACTGTATGGTTAGTAAGTGGGAGTGAATAATAGAATCATCTAGTATCAAAAGAAAAGGAGATTTAATAATGACACCAACATTTGTAATCTAATGTAAATGTGTATGTAACAACAATATGGTTATCGAGATATAACGTTCTACTCTGAAATAACAGATCGAGATTTGTTATCAAATCATTGTATGTACTTTTAACTACATGGCCCACCTAAACAAAACATGGTTTTATACTAAAGGCATTAATACAGGAACTAAATCCAGAGTCATTGTAAAACAGGAAAGTATATTTCTCCATGTAATTTTCACTTGCTCAATGTATGTTAGTGTAACTTAAATCTTACCATATGTGGTATACACCTCTACTTCATAAATATGAATACCATATAACAGGTTAGAGCGACTGTAAACAGATATACCATTTGCATATGTATCATCTATGCCGGCATCTAAACAATAAAAATGGATCCATGCAAAATCATCTCCAAGAAAATAAATATAAACATCATCGTTGCTGCGGAATTCGCCATAAATATCTTCTGGATATAGTCGATCACCACAAAGTAGTACTGAACCATTTAAAATGTCTCCTGTTAGGAAGAGACCTACTAGGAATAACACTGGAATAAAGAATACATGTACCTTTATTTAAATGAGAGAGAGACAAATTGATGCACACGTTGGAAAAACAATATGATACTAAAAATTGATAAAAAAATACCGTACACTGATAAAACATATTTAAATGACACTAAGTTTCATTGTATTTCGAAAAACTGTAGCTTACAATCAGATTTTCTGGTCAGGATCCGGACACTATCAATGAGCACTTTCTTTTCAAACCACAAACTTAATAGTTGGTGGTGTTTGTGGTCGTCAAATTTTGAAGCCGTCGTAATTTTACAAATATTATTCTTCCATTGAGATCCAGACTTTCTAGTTGTGAACTCAGTTTCTCCTTGCAGGTATGGTAGTGAAACAACCGCAGCAGTTTCCAGTCCATGCCAATACATGTAAGGTAAACGACCGTCGTTCAAAGCCCAGCAGTTCGCCAGCAAACAATATGGTATGAACGAATTGAGTGCGATGTTATATGTTCCTAATAATAATTATTAGTAATGTGAGTTGGATTCGTCAATACTCATTATTATTATTATTTTGTCATGAAATATTTTATTAAACATCACTGTTATGTAATGTGAACAATAAAAAGCAAGTTGTTGATAACACAACGCATTTTGAAAAAATATATTTTGGTAAACATAACATTTTCATAATGGTACGAAATTATAGGTCTTTTTAGGATAACACCTGTTTGAATTTTAAATAATTCATTTAAATTATATTACAAATTGAATAATTATGTCTCCAAAACAATGGTTTGTTTCACTTGGTGTTGTTCTAGTTGACACCTAGTACCAGTGACAAATGCTGTTGGTTGAATGGTCGGTCACTTATTTAGTTAGTCAGTATACTAATAATGAATTAAAAATCGTTTCCAAAATTGTTGTTCCCATTTTAAACATCGCTTCCAACCTCAAATCGATTGCTAACTTGTTGAGTTGTATTCGTTGTTGCCATGGCAACCAGGTCCGCATGTCCGCCAATTCTAATTTATTTACTTCTTTTAAGAGATAACCATCCTAGAACATATATGGGGAACTATTGATTTTGATTTTTACATAACAAAATCATTCCAAAAAATAATTTGTTCTTGAAATACAAAATAACACCGAATTGTTGTTTCCCTGGCAACCAGATGGGCATCCTTAATAAAATCTAATAGCCGTCGCCAACATTATAAGGGCCATCTTTTACAAACATTCCTGGTAACTCGATCTTAACATTTTTATTTATTTATTTAGGGCCTCCATGGCAACCATGCGCATATCTATAAAAATAATAGTTTTGTTCTTGTGTCAAAAAACATTTTCTAAACATTTTCTGAAAATCAATCTTTATCTAATTGATTTATCCTGCTCAATGAAAAAACAAGCATAACCCTAAAATAGCACACTCTTCGTGAAAGTAATCATCCAATAGGCTGTTGATACCACATTTCTATGGTGATGTCATTAGTTGCTAGAGATATACTCATTTGAACACCAACTGATTAGAACATTTTGTTACTCACTATAGTAGCAATTGTTAATTATGTTTTGTATTTGGTTGCTATATCCATTCGTTTGGATTATATTAATATGTCAGCGAATCATACCCAATTGTTGTCAAAAAGTGTATGCTGGTGTTAGTTTTATATTAGCAGAATATCTTTAGGTAGGATTGCTATGGGTGTGGTGGCGGTTTCTTCAGTATGATGCCATGCACAAAAAATACACGTCATGTGGACAATACAAATAGAGACATAAGGTTTATTAAAATATACAGTACAATACATTACATTTCTTGGATCGTTCATGCGCGGTTGTCGTTAAATAATAAGTGGTTCCAATTTGAAGGATTGCTCAGCGCAATGTATTATATATATTTGACGACCAGGGTTGCATGTTGTCTATGAATGTAAAACTGTTTGATATATGTAATATAAATATAATAACAAATATAAATGAAAGCAGCATTGTGGGTGTTTCAAGCGAAGCATGTCACCTTTTGAGTGTTCATTTATATGTGTGTATTTCGGCTTGGAAGAATTAAAATGAGGCCATAAACCAACAGAACTCTTTTTATTCATTCAAATTTTAAATTAACTTAATAAGATGTTTGAGTTACAGCTACATAATGTTCACTGTAGCCAAATATAGCGCAACCAAGATAATTAAGTTTGCATGTATGTATGTAATAGTTATGTGAGAAACCCTTCGATAAAAACATCCGTTTTCAACATGGTGACATTTATTTATACGCAAAATGCAGAAATATACCACGACCTTTGTGTAATTGGTAATATTTGATGTGTATTTTCTGTTGAACTGTCATGGTACTGAATATATATACTGCAAAAAAGTTCAACTGACACAACCCTTAACCTGAGCCCTAACTATGCAGCTCCCTGTAATTCAAAATTGACCCCCCCCCCCTCATAGCTACACGTGTACAACTGAAATAGGGAAAGAAGGGCGAGGGAAAGCTTACCGTTAACCTTAACTTTTACTGGTAGTTATGTTTTCATAAATTGTTCATTTTAATATTTCACAGGCAAATACGATAGTCATAGAAGCTGATTATGTATGTGACTATTGTAATATAGTGGTATGTAAATAGTAAAGTTGTAGCTGATTTTGTTATAGAGTTTGCACAAGCCATGCACAAACCACTTGAGATATCTTTTGTAAAATCTGAATCTTTTTGTTCATATTTCATTTTTACTAATAAGTAAAAATCTTGTTTGGGGTCGAGGTTCTAGTAAAAGCCAGGAACCAATATTACTAAAGACATTTACTAAGCGTGTTCTATGTGTACATATATTACATATTTAAAAAAAACATAATGTCTCAGTGATGTAAAATGTAACTTTTTTCAAATAATTAGGAGCAAATTTAATCTCCACCTAGTTAATGTGAGAACATCATACATCCTCTTTCTGCTTAAGAGAAACAAATCGAAATTTAGCACACAGTTAGCAAAGTAGAGAGAAGAAAAAGTACAATTTGGTATAACAGATTGTTCGGCGTCATATGTCCGCATTTACTGTGTCCTAAAAAGTCTATGGTTGTTGCATTATATTTACTGGTTATTTAGATATAAACAGCTCATATTCATTTCCACTCAAATATGTCCATTATTGTATGTTACGCTGTCGTTCGAAAAATGCGAACATACATAATACAGTTTTTGATACACGACTGTCCAGGGACTCACGATCCCGAGGACTCACGACGATGAGTCGAGGACGAGTGACAACGCGAGTACTGGTAGCGCTCGCGCACGACAAAGTACTAGGGTATGATGTAAAACGTAATACATTTGTCATTTTCGTTCAAATCCCACTCTCTGATTTTTCGAAAGCAACGCGACACGATAAAACCGAACATAGTCGGGATTTGCAACATGATATACGCCTAGTCACTAATAAGTTCGCCCATTTTATTAAGAACATGTTTAAACGAATGGGTTAAAATTATCCTATATTTAGTGTAGCAATTTGCAGACATTTATAGCATTAATCAAACAACTAGAAGAAATAATGAAACATAATAAAATTAGAACAATAATATAAGTACTAAAGATTCTGGTAGTTGGACGTGCGTGTATCATATACCATTTTGAAGTTTTCATAGATTAAAACAGAACACAATAACATGACTGCTTTTTGGTTCGAGATTAACCTACCTACAGTGGACTGTTGATAACACATCTGCATTCGTTCATCCCAACAACAATTCCTTTCAAGGCATGATGATTTAGTAGGAAGAGACATAAGACACGCTGTTCTGAATTTGTACCGCACAAAACAAGGAGATCCTGGAAACAAAATATACAGAAAATAACATAACCAAAATAAAAAAATAGTAGCAATGAGTATTTGGTTATCATGGAAACAACTATTTCGCAAATGATTATTTAATCATAACACAAAACATTGAAGATAAATTCTTATACATTTTCATAATAGATGATCGAGGAAAAGTAAGAATCCCTTAGAGGTTGGTAGTGACTGAAACCCAAGTTTTGAGATCGAGTTTCATTCATAAATTCAAAAGTAATTGATAGATTCTCATGACGCTTTAAATATTCATTTGTTGCAATCTGGCCGTTTTTGCCAAGCAAACAAGAATGTGTTAAATGGTTATTCGTTGCTTAACAATCTAACCACACAAGTGAAGAAACATATTCAAGCCTCAACTTGAAAATATGATACATTTATGGTACACGACTTTGTTATGTTGTTATGTAAAATTTCACAAGATTAAAATAAATCGGGATAACTAGCCTTGGTTGGGTGCTAGCCCTTGAGTAACATTTGGGGAACATAGAACCGTTAGCAGGCATAGTGCTTTTACATCACCCTTCATGTCTGAAACAAATATTATGCAGTAAATTATTAGTAAAACAGTGCTCACAAATATTTTTGTTATAATCTCTATATATTTACTATTGTAAAATTATATGATTGAATCAATATCAACCACGTGTCACTTTTCACTCTTCGCCTATGTTTTGCTTGCTTGTATGAGCATCATTTTACTTATCCTTGGTCGTATCTCAGCAGAAATGTAATATGGGCTGTTTGTACCTATTCCATACTTTACTGTACAAACCCCTTCTTTTGTTCCCCAACAGGCTTCTTAAGATCAATGTATGATCACTAGTAGGTAGCTGGTAAAAAGAACTTCTGTGAGCCATTAAGGCCGAACCACACCCTGAGATTATGACAGCCTTCAACTGTGTATTCACCTGATGCTCCGAATTCCCCGAATAAGAGCACACACATAAGCCCTGTTTAGTATGAATATTTTGATTGTGAGATTCTGATTGACCTTGTCTTAATCAATTCAACACCTTCTTGGATAACTATGTGTGCCAGGTATTTTCTGGCTGAACACGAAACAATTAATTGTTTGAATTTAAATGTGGTACCCTTGAGCACTTGAAAAGGGCGTCGTCAAAGTACACCACGAATATCTTCCACTGCTGTTTCATAATTTGTTTTCATAAGTCTGTTGGCTTTACCATCAGTCCTAAAATATTTCAATTCTCAATTACAACAGTCATACTTGTGTCTTTCAACAGAACTTCTGCTCCCACCACATATATTATCATATAGTGTCACAGTTGCAGCAGCGTCAATAATAACAATATCAACATTTATAAATGAATTAGTAATTATTTTGAAGACTTCATTTGCATATGATTTGCTAGTGGCAGTTTTGAATATTAATTAAGCCTGTTGTATATCAGACAATGTTCAATGTCATTAATTGCAATATAAACTTTTACAAATGAATTGGAAACAAAAATATAATTGATATACCACGTGATGAAGTGATTGTACATTTAATTACTGCATAAAAACCACGTGGTAAAATTATTGTACCTTTATTTACTGTATAAACAATTGATACACCACGTTATGAAGTGATTGTAGCTTTGTATACCGCATACACAATTGATATACCACGTGATAAAGGGATTGCACTTTTATTTACTGCATAAACAATTGATATACCACGTGCTGAAGTGATTGTACTTTCATTTACTGCATAAACAATTGCTATACCACGTGATGAAGTGATTGTAGATGTATTTACTGCATGAACAATTGATATACCACGTGATGAAGTGATTGTACTTTTATTCACTGCATAAACAATTGATATACCACGTGATGAAGTGATTGCACTTTTATTTACTGCCTAAACAATTGGTATACCACGTGTTGAAGGTATTGTTTTGTTTTATTTACTGCATAAACAATTGATGTACCTCGTGATGAAGTGATTGTACATTTATTTACTGCATATATAATTGATACACCACGTGATGAAGTTATTGTAGATTATTTACTGCATATATAATTGATAAACCACGTGATGAAACGATTGTACGTTTATTCACTGCATACATAATTGATATACCACGTGATGAAGTGATTGTACATTTATTTACTGCATAGGCAATTGATATACCACGGGACGAATTGATTGTAGATTTATTTACACCATGTATAATTGATATACCACGTGATGAAGTGATAGATTTTTTTCAGTATATATAATTGATATAACACGTGATGAAATGATTGTACGTTTATCTACTGCATATATAATTGATATACCACGTGATGAAGTGAGTGTACATTTAGTTACTGCATAAACAATTAATAAACCCAACGATGAAATGTTTGTACATTTATTCACTGCATATATAATTGATATACCACGTGATTAAGCGACTGTACTTTTATTTACTGCATATATAATTGATATATTACGTGAAGATGTGATTGTACCTTTATTTACTGGATAAACAATTGACATACCACGTGGTGAAGTGATTGTACTTTTATTTACAGCATATATAATTGATATACCACATGATGAAGTGATTGTAGATTTATTTACTGCATAAACAATTGATATACCACATGACGAAGTGTTTGTACTTTTATTTACTGCATAAAGAACATACACAGCTTATGTGGGGAGGAGTTTGGGTGGCAGCATATAGTCATGTGGCCAAACCGGGGATATAAGTAGTCAAAGTGAGAATTAATGGTCCAAAGAGCATTGTGCACATGCAGAAAGTTTTCAATACACAAAAGCATTTATACAAGAAACCAAAAAGTGTATTCATATACATCATCTTCCATTAAACTAGTGTTAGTGTCAGTTGAACTTTTTTGCAGTATATATATTCAGTACCATGACTGTTCAACAGAAAATACACATCAAATATTACCAATTACACAAAGGTCGTGGTATATTTCTGCATTTTGCGTATAAATAAATGTCACCATGTTGAAAACGCAATGTTTTTATCGAAGGGTTTCTCACATAACTATTACATACATACATGCAAACTTAATTATCTTGGTTGCGCTATCTTTGGCTACAGTGAACATTATGTAGCTGTAACTCAAACATCTTATTAAGTTAATTTAAAATTTGAATGAATAAAAAGAGTTCTGTTGGTTTATGGCCTCATTTTAATTCTTCCAAGCCGAAATACACACATATAAATGAACACTCAAAAGGTGACATGCTTCGCTTGAAACACCCGCAATGCTGCTTGCATTTATATTTGTTATTATATCTATATTACATATATCAAACAGTTTTACATACATAGGCTACATGTAACCCTGGTCGTCAAGTGTAAAAATAAAGATGGGATATTTAATTTGAAAACATTTTCCGTTTTTAAGCATAAGCTATATGCATTGGTTGTTATTATATCCAGTTGTTGCGAAATCAACATTGTTTACATTTAAATTTTCTCATCACTACCCTGACGTTAGGAGCCATTTGGAACACGGGAGCTAGTGGATTAATGGCGTCAATATTGAAAAACATCAAAATATTTAATGGTTCAACGGTTTAAATGGTATTAAAAGCTGTTTTTATTATCATAATTCAAATTATAATATATGTTGTTTCATAAATTTTATTCTCTAATCAGACCAGATGTATGATGGAAATATACATATAACATCACATCAAACTCAGTCACATGCCGGCCATTAAATTGTACATATTATTATTGATTACATGCCATTATGCTAATGATGCTCCAGATTGATCGCCATTGTATGTATCAGCGCACTGATAACACATTTTGCCCAGAGCGGCGGATTTAGTTACTTTGTATTTTGCTACCAAAGATTATAAAATGAATACTAACCCTGCAACATATGCTGATTGCGCGTTAGTGTGGAATTTTAATAATGTGGTTTCCATAAAAAAAACTATTTTAAAAAATATTGAAATTGGTCACAATCTTCTAATCGAATCAAGTATCATATTGAATTGTGATTATAGGAGTGTAGAAAAAGTGAAATTGAACAAAATTTACAAAATTTTTAACTGTTATATTAATATTTGAAAATACAGGCCAGTGAACCTGACGTTCATCAATGCGATATCATTTATTATTTATGAGTATTATTTCACTGCAATTTCACAATAATTTATTCATATTAATCCACAAACTTTTTAAATAAGTCACTTAAAAATGTGGTATCTATCATAACAAACTCAAAATTGAAATTAATTTATAAATATAAATACCAACAAATAAAGCGTGATATTATATCGTCCGGGGAGTGGGAGGTATCGTTCTTGCAAACCACAATTCCAAATGTATTATGGATTCATATTCGAAGGGAAATTCTCTTCTTTTAAATCTATTTTGTGAGTATTGTCACCGATTTCACATTAAACTTGCAATTAGAAACTATGTTCCTATTTTCAAACGTGTCAATAAGGTCAATAAACTAATATCGAAGTAGCTGTGTATAATAAGTATGAACGTGTTTACAACATTAGAAAAGCAAACATAGTCAATTTACTTCATACGTAACCTTTTCCGGTTGCCTTATAATCATAAATAATGTATAAATGCAAGTGCACAAGACAAACGGTATATTATAGTGGAAACGTTAATTTGGCTCTTATTCCCATTTTCGCTATTTTCGTGGTTCGTAAACTCCGCTCCTTCCCTCAATCCAACAACCAAGTTTATGTTCGCTATAGAAATTTCAAAGCGTTCGTTAAGTCTTTATTTTTGGCTGTCTTTCTGAAAACGCATCTAGTTTAAGTGCACAATATTACTGATACTAATTTGGCATTCGAGACATGACATTCCATTTTTAATAATATTTGTGATTCGCATTCCCCTTTGTTTGTAGACCTGTGAAAACATTAAGGCAGCCAGGAAGGCTTAATCCGGACATTTTACTAAAAATTAGATACAGATGAAATCGTTGGAGCATTTTGGGAGATATTAGTGTTCTAAACCAGTATAGAGCCAAACGTAATTTGGTGCTTAATGGCAATTTATTATATTCATCTTTTCAAAATCGATAGATCATACAGTGCTGCTATGTGGAAAACCCTTAAACGAAATTAATCATTGTTGCTAAGCCTAACTTCCTCAACGTTCATATTTCAGTTAGCAATAACCTCGAAAAAAATATTGATAATGCTAATACACAAACCCAAATTGACCAATACAAATACCATTTGTTATACCGCCAGGCACATGTCAGCTTGTGAAATACAAACTGTTCTCAATATCAAGTTCTAAGACAGTTGGCCTTGACAAAACATAATGCTTTGCGTATTACTGCTCCTTTCATTTGTGTATTGTAAGTGTTGATCATTTATTCAACCTCGGTGTTTCACCAGATATTTTTCCGGACATGTTAAAACATGGAAATCTTATTCTATTACTCAAGGGTTGGTCCTATGACTTGCGTAATTATCGTCCAATTTCGTTGCTCAAATAATCTTGAAAATCTTTGAATAACACGTGCATCATCACTAATACCATTATATGAATAGTCATGTTTTAATTTCTAAAACGCAGTCCGGTT
Organism: Saccoglossus kowalevskii; assembly: GCF_978046115.1. Taxonomy (NCBI): domain Eukaryota; kingdom Metazoa; phylum Hemichordata; class Enteropneusta; family Harrimaniidae; genus Saccoglossus; species Saccoglossus kowalevskii. The sequence goes on along the minus strand of NC_140652.1, from coordinate 17,932,031 downwards.
TTCGTAAATCTAATTCCTGAAATACAGCTATGATTAAGCTATGCGATGCATTACTTAGCAATATGCATGATGGTTTATTGTGTGGTTTAATTTTCCTTGACTCAAGCAAAGCACTTTTTTTTTTTTTTTTTTTTTTATATTTAATAAATTTTTATTGAGTCTTAGTACAATAGTACAACAACTTACGTGTAGCACATACATTGTTTCATGGAAAAATTATATCTTAGAAAAGTTACTTTTCACACACTATGTCAGACATTAAAATGTGATTGATACAATTGCGGTCTTATTACTTTGCCAATACTGCAAGGAACTTGCCCCATTTTTTAAGGTGCTGTTCAAGTTTCCCTTTTTTGTTAGCTATTATATATTCTATTTTTTGTATATTGTGTACAAATGGTTCAAAAGGTCTAAAATAGGGAATTCTATTTTGACATCTACATATGTAAATATACCTCTTTGCTATTAGTATTAAAAAAATGAGCAATATTGGGAACAGCGCGTTTCCCAACAGTATTGACATTGCGTTAAGAAAGCTCCTTAGCCCAACCTTCTTGCCCCAATTTTCTGAGAATTTTGTCCAAAAAATATTCACCAATGGACAATCAACCATGAGATATATTAATGTTTCATCCTCCCCCTTGCAAAATGTACATAGCTTGGTTTCACAAATTTCAAGTCTAATTTTGTGTAATCTTACGTTTGTAGTGAGAAGGTTATGATTAACCTTCCACTGGAACTCTCTTAATTTTGTATCTATTGTTAATTTAAATGTATTGACTCTTGTAAAAAAATCAGCCAATATACTTTCTGATTTAGGAGGGATGAAGCCCTGAGCAATAATACCTGGAGTGACCTGCTTTGCAGTACATTGTTTTATATGGATACGACAGTCTGTGAATTTTACCCCTATCATCTGTTTCCCTTGGTTTGTTATATCAAATTTTGACAAATCCACACCTTTTCTCACCTCATTTGGAAGAGCTGAGATTATCCCATACCATTTCAAAAACAAGTGTTCAGGCAATTTGCTCAAGACTCCCTCTCACCAATCTAAAAGTCTGCCATTGCTTTTTAAAGAGATGACCAACATATTTAATGCCAATTTCAGAGAACTCCTGAAAAAAAAAACTATTCCCAGAAATTAATATGTGCTTGTTATTCCATACTATCTGATTAAGAATATAATTTTCAGGGGCGTGATCTTTTACTGATTACCAGGACTTTAATAGACTAGCATGGAAATTATTAAGTTTTATAGCCATTTTCATTGTATCGAAATTGCTATTCAGTAAATCTTGCCAAATTTGTCTATCTTGTTTTGCAAAAAATATTTCCAAGGGTGTTGCACATTCTTGTCACAATAACGGCGCATCCAATTTATTCTCTGGGATTTATATATGACAAAAATATCAGGTATATTTAAACCACTTTTGTCAATACCCCCAACAGCTGTTTTCCAAGGCATCCGGTCAGGGCCGTTCCAAATAAATTTAAAAATCAAACTGTTTATCTTTTTCAAAACATCCATCTGAGGTTCAGAGAGGTTCATCACATACAAAACTCTAGAAATTCCCAAAGCTTTAATTATTTGAACTTTACCTAGTAGGGTCAAATTTCTCATTTTCCAGAAATTTAAAGACCTATTAAGAGACTCCAAGGGGGCTGCCATATTCATTTTGTCTGCCAGCTTCTGGTTATAAGCGATATAGATACCAACAATTTGTATTGGTACAGTTGGCCATTTTACCTGAAGTGGTTTGTCTTTTATGTTTCGCCATCTACCCAACCACAAAGCCTCACGTTTTTCTTTATTAACCCCCAATCCTGAAATAATTTTAAAATGCTTTAATTTTTCAAATAACCTTTGGGCAGAAGGCTGGTTCCTAACAAAGCATGTTAGATCGTCCGCATATGCTACTCCTTTAATCTCCCCTTGATTTGGCACTTTGATGTATGGATGTCTGGATCAGCTTGTAGTGATCATATAAATATCACCAGAGCCAGAATAAAAAGCATTGGTGACACATGGTCACCCTGCCTGACCCCCCCCCCCCTTCCCAAGGGGAAGTACCCGGTGCTGGTTCCCTTGTTCACGACACAGCTAGTAATGTTTGTGTACAGAACTCTAACCCATTCCCTAAAATTTGGACCAAATTTAAATGTTTTCAGTGTCTCGTGAATAAAGTGCCATTCCACTGTATCAAATGCTTTTTCTATATCGATTGTAAGCAAAATACATGCTAAGCTTTGCTCTTTAGAAAATTCAAGTACACCATTTACCAACTGCACCACATCTCCTATAAATCTATTCTTCACAAATGCAGATTGTGTTACATGAATAATGAGGGGCAAAACCCTTTTTAACCTCTTAGCTAAGCATTTGGTACCCAGCTTATAATCTGCGTTTAATAAAGATATTGGGCGCAAATTTTTAATGAATCTCCTATCCCTTCCTTTTTTTCTAGCAATGTTATAACCCCTTGAGGCTGAGAGTGAGATAATTGGCCTTTTCTTTTCGTATGCCTCGTTCAAAGAGTCAACTACTAATTTACCAACAAGAGCTCAGAAACATTTGTAGAAATCTATGGGTAACCCATCATTTCCGGGGCCTTATTGGGAGGGAATGTTTTCATCACTTCAACGGCTTCACCTAATGTAATTTTACCTTCACATGTCATCGCTTGTTCCTCTGTTAATTGTGGGACTTCATTGGAAATGTCCAAACCAGAGGAATAGAGCTTTTAGTAGAATGCTTTTATTTCTATATTGATTTCTTTTGTGTTAGAAATGGATGTACCATCACTTTTAATTAATTTATTAATATGTGATTTCTTATTGTTCAACTTTTCTAACTGTAAAAAGTATTTATTATTTTTCCCCCATTTCTACCCAATTTGCCCTAGATCTAATGATCATGCCATCAGTGATGACATCGTATTCAAGTTGTAGGTCATTTTTAATTTTTTCATGTTTATTTCTAATTTCTACTGTTTTAGATTATAATTCTTCTAAACTATGTTCTAAGTTTGATATTTGTTTGGCCCTTTCTCTACTCTTTTGTTTACTATATTGTATTGTTGTTTTCTTAATGCAAAATTTTATCCAGTCCCACAGGGACCGTTTATCTTGTAAGACAGCCCATTCCTCCAACCAGTTTGGACATTTATCTTCTATTAATTCAATATATGCACTATCTCTCAACAAGCTAGTATTCAGTTTCCAGTTGGAAGGGCCTTTGATTGTCTCTTCATATTGTAAATTTAGAACAACAGCAGAGTGGTCTGACAAAGCACATGGGGTAATAGAACATGACTGTACACAATTCATTAGTGTGTCATTGATGATGAAGTAATCCAACCTGCTTTGTATAGTATTAGGATGGAATCTCCTCCATGTAAACCTAAGCTTATTTGGTTGTAGAACCCTCCATATATCAATTAGGTCCAGTGCTTCCATAAATTCAATAAGTAGCTTAGATGATTTATACCAGGGTTTGGGATTCCCCCCTTGGCGATCTTACAGAATGTCCAACACCATATTGTGGTCTCCACCCCACAGAATATTGACATCCGGATTTAATAAATTTCCCTTGATTTCTTTCAATAATACTTTTAGGAAAGTAGAATGTTGTTTTTCAAAAGTGGGAGCACATGAGATTATCAGGAAAAATTGCTTGCCAGAAATTGTAACATCCAATATTATATACCTGCCCTCTGGGTCTGACACTATTTTGTGAATATCATAATCTAAGTTTCTCATAATTATTAATACTCATCTGGCAGTTGATGAACCATGACTAAAAATCATTTGGCCTTTTAATTGGCTACGCCAATATCTTTCACAGTTCAATGTACTGTGTGTTTCCTGTACCATTATGATACTGCTTCCTTGTTTAGAGAGACAGTTAAATATTTGTTTACGTTTTCTATACTGACCCACTCCCCTAACATTTAAAATCAAAACACTAATGTCCGACATCTGCATAGCTGTTTGAAATATTAATCACCCTGTACCTTTCCATTTTCATTTCCTTGTGCTTTTTGATTTTGACTCGTTTTTCAATAACAACAAACAAACAGGGTCAAATATTAAATATTAAAAATAGCAAAAAACTGTAAAAATTTAGAATTAAACAACATATTACCCGACTTGACAGTCTTAAGTACAAACTACTGGAATAGACCTCCACCCAACAATAATCACAACACACATCCCAACACCGGCCCTTCGCTCAAACCAATTTTCAAAATTTCCTCTTTTCATAACTCACAGTGAACCAAATATTCAAAGGATATAAAGTCTAAATTAATCATTCTCGCTGTCTTTTTAGTCATGTTCAAGGTAATACATCTTCTGAGTCAAGTTTATGTGGTTTTCCGTTAATGTACAACACTTCATTCTGAAAACGGAGCCTCTTCCCTTCATTCCACGCTTTTTCCATTAATGGCATAATTTTCCTTTTCGCTTGGTAATCTTCCTTACATAAATCTTCCTTCACGAAAATGTCAGTTCCCTTTAGTATATCCCTGGCCCTGGTTAATACTATTTTTCTATCTGGTCTATATATAAACTTTGCGACGATAGCACGAGTACGGTTACCTCTAGAGGGGCCACCTGGTATTATATAGGCGTTTTCAATAGTCATTGGGTTTAGGTCCAATTTCTCCTTTACTAAATCTCTCACCATCTCCATCGTATTTTCGTTGTCTTTTTCCCCAATTCCATAAATTCTTAAGTTAAACCCCCTTGAGTATCTCTGTTCTTTCAATCTTTCTTCTCTTTCATACTTATTTTCTGTTTCTAATGCGTTGACTCTCTTTCTCAGTCGTTCTATTTCTTCTGTGTTTTCTTTCGCCATGTTTCCGTTGAACTGTACCGAATCTTCTAGATCTTGATATTTCTTTTCCACCTCACCTAACCGGGACACTAAAACAGCCATTACTTTAAAGCCATCCTCAATACTCTTTTTCAGATCAGTTATCAATTTCGTGAGATTTCTTACGGGGTTGTCGGGAAGTTTATCTTCTGTCGCCGAGCCATTTTCCGAATCACGCTGTCGGGCCTCTGAACACATGGCTGTGGTAACGAAAGCGTTCATGGCGGTTCTCTCCTGCTGATGTTCTTTCGTCTTTGGCTTTTTCTTCTTATCTTTGGAACTTTGTCCTGGCATTTTCTTCTCTATTTGATCACACTGTATTTATGTTGCCTATACGTCTATACTTTATAGAGGTGTCTTCTATTTTAGTGAGATTTTTTTAGCAAAACGGGAGCCGGTCTGGCGCAATGTTACTAGCCGAACATTGTCACGTCAAGCAAAGCACTTGGTATGGTTGATAAACACGTATAATTGAATAAGCTCTCAATTTATGCCATTTGAAAAGTCTCCTAATACGGTTCAATTATTATTTATCTGACCGAAAAAAAATATGTATTTGATCGTAAATTGTCGGATGTTGTCAACATTCGACATTATGTACCACAGGGTTCAATGTTAGAACCATTATTATTTCTTCTATTTATAAATGGCCTACACGTATTTCTTGTAAATAGATCAACTGCTATATATGCTGACGATCAACTTCTGTTATCGTCTGGACAATGTATCATTGTTATGTATTGATGATGATGTTTGGCCAATTTTGCATTGTGTTAATTATTAATTACATGTCAATCAACACATGCAAATCAAAACCTATGCTCGTTGAATCACGTCAAAAGTTAAATAATGAATATTTTCTAGTTAACTTTAGTTGTGAAATAATTAAAACAGTCAGTTTCGAAAAGTCACTTGGATTGGTAATAGAAAAAAATCTATCATGGGACTATTATGCAGGTATTCTTTGTAAAAAGCTCAGCCAAAAAAATGTGGCGTTCTTATAAAAGTTTGCAGCTTTTTACCTATTTCCATAAGAAGAACATTGTAGTTTTCATCGAATTTAATTTATATGGTTGGATGACACATTGGAGTCTTGTTAAATGAAAAAAATGGTGACCTACCTTCATGAGTTGATTCGTAACATACAATGGCAACAATTGGATGAACTTATTCATAAAATAAAAATATGTATGTAATATGTATGTAAATCCATACTATATCATTGTTAATAATATAGAACAGCTGTTCTTAACTTTAGTAGATCTAATCTTCAGGCAGGGGCGTCATTGAGATTATTTTTCAAAGCGCCGGCAAAAGAAAAGAAAACAATCGGTACCATATTCAAACAATTGCAGCGGAATTGTTGACATTTAATCCAAAGCTAATGTGTTTACACGACAGTCATATTTACAAATATTTGTTATCGACATCAACATGTTCGCTACCACTTTATTTGACGAAGGGCAGATTTTTCAATTTTCTCATTTATGTCATTCCGTCTATTGTAAAACACCTTTGAGCTATTTGTGGGACAGACATATTTTGAAGCTGACATACTTTTGATGAATACTGATGAAATCGCTAGAAACTATTCAACAAAATATCAGGTATATGTTGGTCTCCTCAGTAGATACTGTTAGCTCGTCACATCATAGGATATAATACTACAAGGACCTATTTTACATTTGGGCTCACGTTACATAATCCCAAATGATTTAGGTGAAACTACTAAAATCAAAAGGTTGGGTTTCATTTAATTTGTTCCAAAATTCTGAACTAAAATAAGTAGATACAGGTGATCTGCTGGTGTGTTTTTTGTGTCTATTTCGTCAATGCCTTATATTGATAGTGAGTGCAACAATGCATAATGACATTCAGTTGTTTACTATGAATGTCTATTTCAATGGAATGAATAATTTTTGAATGTTGGTCATTATTCAATGAGCAAATTCGCAAATAGCATGACATTTATACTCGCTATTTATTTTGCTCTGCTGACAATCAGAGTATAAGTAGACACACAAAGCCCACGAATCAATATCACTGATATGAGTTACAGTGAAACACAGCACCGATTTTACAGTCTTCACTTTACATGCATGTTGACGAAACTGGATATAATTCCGTCATTTACAGTTGTATTATATTCTAATGTAGCAAGGTCAGCTATCCATTATTCCATATTACACAGGAAGAATATAGTGGAAATATGTAACATAGAAAAACTGACTACAAGGAAGACATGAAAATATTAGCCAAAACTTGTGTTAGTTGCGAGAGTATGTGTATGTCTTCATTGTTGTGATAGTTAATGTTGGGATACTGTTGAACACCAAATTTCTTTGTCAAATTATTGACTCTAAATATGTGTAAATTAGCAAACTTTGAATATTTACTTGGTTCTGGCAAATTAAATTTGAATCTGTAATGTTACATTTGTGATTTCGCAAAAGAAGATTTCTAAGCAATACGTGACCATACAGAAGAGTAGGATAAAACCATTTTCTTTGACCAGGATCAACATTTTTTTTAATGATCCTATATGATGTGTGCAACATGACACTGAATTTTGCATTGATTGATGAGGTACAACAAAAGTTGATATAAACAGTTATTGACTGGAAGAAGAGGATGTCTCAATGATGCAAAATTGGCATCAGGCTCATTATATTAACGAAATGGTTCATGACACCACTGACCCCAACTAAAAACTCACTGCCACACAGATTGTAAATACAGTATTGAAGTACATATAAAAAACAAGTAATTTGAGGAAAATTAACGAAAATCAGGAAAGTTGAACAAGAGCTTCTTTGGGCCCGAGCACCTGTAGCCAAGATTATTGTTAGTGACCTTGAAAGCATGTTTTTTTTAGAAAGAAATGAGTGTTGAGCATGAAGGGGGTCAGTATGAAGATGGTGACAGTTAAAATCTTTGATCCAAATATATGTGTGGTCTGTGTGAAAATGAGGTAATTTCCCATGTATAATAACAAATTATGTATGTCTTATTTAGTCTATTGAACAGATTCAATTAACATGAGCAAACATACACAGCTTATGTGGTAAGGAGTTTGGGTGGCAGCATATAGTCATGTGGCCAAACAGGGGATAGTAGTAGAGAAAGTGTGAATTCATGGCCCAAAGAGCTGTGTGCACATACAGAAAGTTTTCATTACACAAAAGCTTTCATACAAGAAAAAAATAAGTGTTAGTGTCAGTTGAACTATTTTGCAGTATATATATTCAGTACCATGACTGTTCAACAGAAAATACGCATCAAATATTACCAATTACACACAGGTCTTGATATTTTTCTGCATTTTGCGCATAAATAAATATCACCATGTTGAAAACGGAATGTATTTATCAAAGGGTTTCTCACATACCTATTACATACATACATGCAAACATAATTATGTTGGTTGTGCTATCCTTTGCTACAGTGAATGTTATGTAGATGCAACTCTATTCAAGATGGAAACATCTTATTCCCAAGTTAATTTAAAATTTGAATGAATAAAGAAAAGGTCTGGTGGTTTATGGTCTCATTTTAATTCTTCCAAGCCGAAAGACACAAATATAAATGAACACTCAAAAGGTAACATGCTTCGCTTGAAACACCCACAATGCTGCTTGCATTTATATTTGTTATTATATCTATATTACATATAGCAAACTGTTATAATTAAATTTCTAATTGATTTACAGACGTGGACAACATGTAACCCTGGTTGTCGAGTGTTAAAATAAAAATGGGATATTTAATTTGAAAACATTTTCAGTTTTTAAGGATAAGCTACATGCATTGGTTATTATTATATCCAGTTGTTGCGAAATCAATATTGTTTACCTTTAAATTTTATCATTACTACGCTGACGTTAGGAGTTATTTGGAACACGCGAGCTAGTGGATGAATGACGTCAATATTGAAAAACATCATTAAATACTTAAAGGTTCAATAGTTTAAATGGTATTAAAAGCTGTTTTGTGTCAGTTTTTGTCATAATTCAAATTTTAATATCTGTTGTTTCATAAATTTCATTCTCTAACCAGACCCGATGAATGATGGAAATATACATATAACATCACATCAAACTCAGTCACAGCCGGCCATTAAATTGTGCATAGTATTTTTGATTACATGCCATTATGTTAATGATGCTCCAGATTGATCGCCATTGTATGTATCAGCAAACTGATAATACATTTTGTCCAGAGCGGCGGATTTAGTTACTTTGTATTTTGCTACCAAAGATTATAAAATGAATACTAACCCTGTAACATTTACTGATCGCGCCTTAGTGTGGAATTTTAATAATGTGGTTTCCATGAAAAAAAAATATTGAAATTGGTCAAAATCTTCTATAATCAAATGAAGTATCATATTGAATTGTGATTATAGGAGTGTAGAAAAAGTGTTATATCAATATTTGAAAATGGAGGCCAGTGAATCTGACGCTCATCAATGCGATATCATTTATTATTTATGAGTATTATTTCACTGCAATTTCACAATAATTTATTCATAATAATCCACAAACCTAAAATAATTCACTTAAAAATGTGGTATTTATCATAACAACTCAAAATTGAACTTAATTCTCAAATATAATACCAACAAATAAGGGGTGACATTTTATCGTCCGGAGAGTGGGAGGTATCATACTTGCAAACCAATATTCCAAATGTATTATGGATTCATATTTGAACGGAAATTCTCTTCTTTTAAATCTATTTTGTGAGTACTGTCACCGATTTCACATTAAACTTGCAATTAGAAATTAAGACTATGTTCCTTTTTTCAAACGTGTCAATAAGGTCAATAAACTAATATCGAAGTGGCTGTGTATATTAAGACAACAGTATGAACGTGTTTACAACATTAGAAAAGCAAACATAATTATTTTACTTCATACGTAACCTTTTCCGGTTGCCTTATAATCATAAATAATGTATAAATGCAAGTACACAAGACAAACGGTATATTATAGTGGAAACGTTAATTTGGCCCTTATTCATAATTCGGGAATTTCGCTATTTTTGTAATTCGTAAACTCTGCTCCTTCCCTCAATCCAACAACGATGTTTATGTTCGCTATAGAAATTTCAAAGTGTTCGTTGAGTCTTTATTTTTGGCTGTCTTTCTGAAAACGCCTCTAGTTTAAGTGCACAATATTACTGATACTAATTTGGCATTTGTGACATAGCATTCTATTTTTAATAATATTTGTGATTGGCATTCCCCTTTGTTTGTAGACCTGTGAAAACATTAAGGCAGCCAGGATGGCTGAATCCGGACAATCTACTAAAAATTAGATACAGAGAAAATCTTTGGAGCATTTTGGGAGATATTACTGTTCTAAACCAGTATAGAGCTAAACGTAATTTTGTACTTAATTGCAATTTATTATATTCATCTTATCAAAATCAATAGATCAAACAGTGCTGCTATGTAGTAACCCCTTAAACGACATTGATCAGTGTTGGTGAACCTAACTCCCTCAACGTTCATATTTCAGTTAGCAATAAACTCTAAAAATTGTTAATAATTGTAATACACATTTCGCAGCTGTTGCCCACAAGCTTCGAAACAATGTTTTAATGGGGGGGGTTCATCTTTTACGAATTCATGGAAATGTATTGAACCTAAATTGACCAATGCTCGACCATTTGTTTTACCGCCAGACACATGTCAGTTCACGAAGGACCAAGTGTTTTCACTATCAAACTCTAAGGCAGCTGGCCTTGAAAACACATCATCTTTTGCGTATTTCTGCTCCTTTCATTTCAGTCTTTCTGAACACGCCTCTAGTTTGAGTGCACAATATTACACATACTAATTTGGCATTTGAGACATGGCATTCTATTTTTAATAATGTTTTTGATTCGCATGCCCCTTTGTTTGTAGACCTATGGAAACATTAAGACAGTCATGATGGATGAATACGGACATTCCACTTAAAATTAAGAACAGAGACAATCTTTGGAGCATTTTGGTAGATATTACTGTGTTAAACCAATATAGAACCAAAGGTAATTTGTTAGTTTATTTAATTAAGGCCGCTAAGAAAAAATATCATATTCATCTTATCAAAATCAACAGATTAAACAGTGCTGCCATGTGGAATACCCTTAAACGAAATTGATCAGTGGTGGTAAACCTAACTGCCTCGACGTTCATATTTCAGTTAGCAATAGGCTCAAAAAAATGATAATTCTAATACACAAACCCAAATTGACCAAAACTCGACCATTTGTTATACCGCTAGACACATGTCAGCTGTGAAGGACCAACTGTTCTCAATATCAATATCATGTTTTAATTTCTAAAACGCTGTCCGGTTTTCGTTAATCCAATTTTTGAAATACAGATATGATTAAGCTATGCGATGCATTACTTAGCAATATGTATGATGGCTTATTGTGTGGTTTACTTTTCCTTGACTCAAGCAAAGCATTTGATATGGTTGACAAACACGTATAATTGAATAAGCTCTCAATTTATGCCATTTGTAAAGTCTCCCTATACGGTTCAATTATTATTTATCTGACGGACAGAAGGTTGTGTATTTGATGGTAAATTGTCGGATGCTGTCAACTTTCGACATGATGTACCACAGGGTTCAATGTTAGAACCATTAGATCAACTGCTATATATGCTGACGATCAACTTCTGTTATCCTCTGGACAAAGTATCATTGTAATGTATTGATTGTGATGTTTGGCCAATTTTTATTGTGTTAATTATTAATTACATGTCAATCAACACATGCAAACCAAAACCTATGCTCGTTGGATCACGTCAAAGGCTAAATAATGAATATTTTATAGTTAACGTTAGTTGTGAAATAATTAAAACAGTCAGTTTCGAAAAGTCACTCGGAGTGGTAATAGAAAAAGGTCTATCATGGGACTATCATGTAGATATTCTTTGTGAAAAGCTCAGCCAAAAAAATGGTGTTCTTATAAAAGTTTGCAGCTTTTTACCTATTTCCGCCAGGAGAACATTGTAGTTTTCATCGAATTTAATTTATGGTTGGATGACACATTAGAGTCTTGTTAAATGAAAAAAAAATGATGACCTACCATCATGAGTTGATTCGTAACATACAATGGCAACACTGGGATGAACTTATTCATAAAATAAAAATAATAAATGTGAGTTGATCTATACTCAAATATGAACGTTTTCTTTATGTTAACAACTACATGTATGTAAATTCATTCTGTATCATTGTTAGTAATATAGAACAGCTGTTCTTAACTTTAGTAGATCTAAGCTTCAGGCAGGGGCGTCATTGAGATTATTTTTCAAAGCACGCCAAAAGAAAAGAAAACAATCGGCATCATATTCAAACAATTGCAGCGGAATTGTTGACATTTAATCCAAAGCTAATGTGTTTACACGACAGTCATATTTACAAATATTTGTTATCGGCATCATCATGTTGGCTACCACTTTATTTGATGAAGGGCAGATTTTTCAATTTTCTCATTTATGTCATTCCGTCTATTGTAAAACACTTCTGAGCTAATTGTGGTACAGACAGAATTTGAAGCTGACATAAGTTTCATAAATACTGATTAAATCTCTAGAAACTAATCAACAAAATATCAGGTTTACAGCTTACATCATAAATATTATATTATAAGAGCCCATGTTGCATTTGGGATCACGTTACATGAGCCCAAATGATTTAGGTGAAACGAGTAAAATCAAAAGGTTGGGTTTCATTTAATTCGTTCCAAAATTCTGAACCAAAATAAATAGATACAGGTGATGTTTTTATATTATACATTATCATGCATTATTATTACTTCATTATTGTTTTATATAATTCCTTCATTTACTGTTGTAATACTTCCTAATGTATCAAGATAAGCTGTCCATTATTCCATATTTCACGTGAAGAATATAGTGGGAAATATAAAATCGAAAATCTGACTACAAGGAAGACATGAAAAATATTAGCCAACACTTTTTAAAAAAATTAATGTTGGGATACAGTTGAACACCAAATTTCTTTGTCAAATTATTGACTTTAAATATGTGTAAATTAGCAAACATTGAATATTTACTTGTTTCTGGCAAATTTAATTTGAATCTGTAATGTTACATTTGTGAATTGGCAAAAGAAGATTTCTAAGCAATTAGTGACCATATAGAAGAATAGGATAAAACCATTTTCATTGACCAAGATCAAAACATTTTGTAATGATGATATAGGATGTGTGCAGCGTGACACTGAATTTTGCATTGCTTGATGAGGTACAACAACAGTTGATTGGTCAAAATAAACAGTTATTGACTGGAAGCTGGAAGAAGAGGATGTCTAAATGATCCAAAATTGTCATCAGGCTCATTATATTAACAAAATGTTTCATGACACCACTGACCCCAACTAAAAACTCACTCCCACACATGTTGTAAATACAGTATTGAAGTACATATAAAAAAAACAAGCAATTTGAGGAAAATTAAATAAAAAACAGGAAAGTTGAACAAGGGCTTCTTTTGGCCTGAACACCTGCAGCCAAGGTCATGGGCAGTAACCTTGGAAGTATGTTGTTTTTTTTTTGAACGACATGATGCTGAGCATGAAGGTGTCAGTATGGTCAGTATAGTAACAGTTAAAATCTTAAGTTCAAATATATGTGTGGTCTGTGTGAAAATGAGGTAATTTCCCAGGTAAAATAGCTAATTATGTATGTCCTATTTAGTTTATTGAACAGACTCAATTAACATGAGCAAACATACACAGCTTATGAGGGGAGTAGTGTGGGTGGTAGCACATAGTCATGTGGCCAAACCGGGGATATTAGTAGTGAAAGTGGGAATTCATGAACCAAAGAGCATTGTGCACATATATAACATTTTCAATACACAAAACCTTTCATACAAGAAACAAAAGTGTGTATTCATATACATCATCTTCCATTGAACAAGTGTTAGTGACAGTTGAACTTTTTTGCAGTATATATATTCAGTACTATGACTGTTCAACAGAAAATACACATCAAATATTATCACTTACACAAAGGTATTGATATTTTCCTGCTACTTGCATATAAATAAATTTCACCATGTCGAAAAAAAATGTTTTTATCGAAGGGTTTCTCACATAACTATTATATATATACATGCAAACTTAATTATGTTGGTTGTGTTATCCTTGGCTAGAGTGAACATTATGTAGCTGTAACTGTATTTAAGATGCAAACATCTTATTCCCAAGTTAATTTAAAATTTGATTGAATAAAAGTTCTGGTGGTTGATGGCCTCATTTTAATTCTTCCAAACCGAAAGACACAGATATAAATGAACACTCCTAAGGTAACATGCTTTTCTTGCAACACCTACAATGCTTCTAGCATTTATATTTGTTATTATATCCATATTACATATAGCAAACAGTTAAAAATAAATTTCTAACTGACATGTAATATATTTAATTTGAAAACGTTTTCTGTTTTTAAGCATAAGCTATATGCATTGTTATTATTATATCCAGGTGTTGGGAAATCAATATTTTTTACATTTAAATTTTCACTACGCTGACGTTAGTCATTTGGAACACGCGACCTAGTGAATGAATGGCGTCAATATTGAAAAACATCATTAAATACTTAATGGTTCAACGGTTTAAATAGTATTAAAAGCTAAGAAAAAGTTGTTTTGTGTCAGTTTTTATTGTCAATATTTTATATTTCAATATCTGTTGTTTCATAAATTGTATTCTCTAATCAGACCAGCCGTATGATGGAAATATACATTTAACATCACATCAAACTCAGTCACATGCCGACCATTAAATTGTACATATTATTATTGATTACATGCCATTATGTTAATGATGCTCCAGATTGATCGCCATTGTATGTATCAGCGCACTGATAATACATTTTGTCCAGAGCAGCGGATATAGTTACTTTGTATTTTGCTACCAAAGATTATAAAATGAATACTAACCCTGTAACATCTGCTGCTCGCGCGTTGGTGTGGAATTTTAACAACGCTATTTCCATAAAAAAATAATTTAAAAACTATTGAAATTGGTCAAAATATTCTAATCAAATCAAGTGCCATATTGAATTATGGTTATAGGAGTGTAGAAATAGTGAAATTGGACAAATTTTACAAAATTTTTAATTGTTATATTAATATTTGAAAATGGTTATTTTTGGGTTCAAGTTATTATTGAGGCCAGTTAACCTAACGCTCAATCAGTGCGATTTATTTATTATTTATGTGTTTTATTTCACATACATTGTGTAACATTTACCTCCAAAAATACAATAATTTATTCGCATCTATCCACAAATTTAACATAAGTCACTTAAAAATGTGGTATCTATCATAACAAACACAAAATGGAAATAAAGTTATATATATAAATACCAACAAATAAAGGGTGACATTTTATCGTCCGGGGAGTGGGAGGTATCTTACTTGTAACCCACGCTCAATCAATGCGATATCATTTATTATTTATGTGTTTTATTTCACATACATTGCATAACATTTACCTCCAAAAATACAACAATTTATTCACATATATCCACAAATTTAACATAAGTCAATTAAAAATGCGGTATCTATCATAACAAACACAAAATGGAAATAAATTTATATATATAAATACCAACAAATAAAGGGTGACATTTTATCGTCCGGGGAGTGGGAGCTATCTTACTTGTAAACCACTATTAAAAATGTATTATAGATTCATATTTGAAGGAAAATTTTCTTCTTTTAAATTTATTTTGTGAGTATTGTCACCGATTTCACATTAAACTTGCAATGAGAAATTAAGACTGTGTTCCTATTTGGTTAAACTAATATCGAAGTAGCTGTGTATATTAAGACAACAGTATGAACTTGTTTACAACATTAGAAAAGCAAACATACTTAATTCACTTTATATATCACCTTTTCTGGTTGCCTTATAATCATAAATAATGTATAAATCCAAGTACACAAGACAAACGGTTGACGAACAAACGACATGCCCTTTAAGGAAATGACTACCAATCGTCTAGTACGAGGCAATAAACACCTGTAAACCAATGTCTTTTATGTTGCACAAGTCCGATTATATGTATATTACTTTTAATACAACTGTTAAATTGCCACATATCCACAAAGTGTGACATAGACTCTAGGAACTTGGATCATGTCCATATTATCTAGATTATGACATGACTTCATCACGATTGACAGTTTGAATATAAAAACATGGACTGAATTTATATAAGCTGATCCAAAATATAGCTTATGCCTGGAAAAACTTTTTGAACTAGCATAATTTTACACCTTTTATTCAATCAAAAAGAATGATTTTTTCTACATGCTTACATGACTGAATTTGTGACTGGTACAGGCTACCAACAGGATGTTTGGGGTTGTGTTAAGTCACAATAATCTCATTTCGATTTCGTTAGGTGACTTATCGTAACAGGAGATTGGTACTATCAAAAACAAGGCGTGATTTAAGCCACTATTTA
The DNA here is from genome assembly GCF_978046115.1 of Saccoglossus kowalevskii. Taxonomy (NCBI): domain Eukaryota; kingdom Metazoa; phylum Hemichordata; class Enteropneusta; family Harrimaniidae; genus Saccoglossus; species Saccoglossus kowalevskii. The sequence goes on along the minus strand of NC_140652.1, from coordinate 17,915,644 downwards.
GTTAGGGTATCACAAAGATACACTGCTTACATAACAATGCCCTGACATCAATGTGACAATACACTTGACGTAGTTACTATATGTATGTATGTACCACATTATGCTGAGGAATTGTATTGTCAATTAAACTGAGTTTACCGGACTAGTTTGTTAATTATTCATGATTTTCATTCGTATTATTGCCCAATTCTTTGATATTTATCGCAGTCGTAAATTTTTCCTCAGCTAAATCCATAAAATTGGCTGTGATATAGTATTGCTTATGTACATATGCTAGTACTTTTTGTTCAATCACTTATACATTCCAAATAACATTTAAGTAACGCTTATAATACCATAAGCAAATCAAGTTCCAAACAAAATGAAGGAAAAAGGCTGCACGGTGGTGTTATCCAATAGTTTACAATGGCTAACTATATTATATAATATTTAACTTAATTCTTTTCAAGTCAAGTCGAAAAATATAGATTTAATTTTCATTTTCATCAACTAAATATGAAGAAATTTGTGTGTGAGTGAAACATTGATAATTTAGTTGGGTTACTAGAATTTGTTTCCAAAGTTACTAAAATCAGTTTTGCTGCAGAACAGTCTAATGTTGCGTAACAACAACCTTGCAAGTTATTTTCCACGGTGCATATGCATATGGATCTGGTTATTTAATTGTCAATGATTGCGGAATTAAAAATATGAAACAACGGACCGTTTGCAATTATGTTAGAAACAATACTCTTGAAAGCGGGTTGGTGGCATGAACAAAACATACAGATATCACCACCAATAAAGAAAGGTCAACTTAACATTCTGATTAGGATTGTGAATTACATGTTTGAAATAAACTCTGATGGATGAATCATTTAAATTCATCATCAGGCATCAGGGCATCAGGCAGACATGGGCTAGCAATGGTCTTTTAATTAGTTTATCTGCTCGAGTAATATTTCCTGTTGGAATTAACGAGTATGCGCAGGCCCAGAAAAAAATGAATTGAGAAAAAACAGAATACGACGACCTATAGTCTAAGGCAGTTTTACATAACGTTTCAGAAACATGACTTTGAAAACAGGTAAAGTGCTTCTGTCCATTGGTAAATTACACTATTAAAACCGAGGATGATGTCTTTTCTAATTTAATCATGGTACTAAAAATTGTAAAGCCGACTTCCATGTGATTCGAAAACCAAAGAGCCATATTATACTTCATTTGAAGCATATCCAAAACAAAATTATCAAGTCTATGGTTCCTGAGTGTTTTCTATTCTTTCACAAGATGTTGCAACGAGGTCTTATGAATACATATCATCTCATCGAACAGGGTACATATCTTCAGAAGACGCATTTATCGGAGTAGTCATGTCTAAAGTTAAATGTGTCTGTCCGTCCAGACAAAAGAATTTAAAGAATAGTTCGTTGAACTTGCTCCCTGCTTTCTCTTCGCGGAGTATATTGCAGTCTACGGTGTTGCACCAAGTAAAGTGCTGAACTCCTGGCCAGTTTATGAAACAGAATGCGTCCCGAATAAACAGAGCACATAATTATGTAATCGCGCGCATATAATGTATTGCATAAATATAACAGGAATTTATAGACACATATTCATAGCAAATGATTGAACCAATTTGTAACTTGTAGGTATATAATTTGTTGTAAAAACTCGTAAAAAAAAATCTTTTACAGTTCCCTTGCTCAAACTTACATATCTCAAATAATATCATAGTCAGACAGGAAATAATCAATATTGTTGCTATATTACTATTTAGCACAAAAATATTAATAAAATATTCGCTACATATGATCATAAACAGTGTACAGGATAATTATTTGCTATATATGGGTGTTTCTTGGTTAAACATTAGTTTGTATTCTACAGCTCAAAAGTGTTTGCGCGGTTGAAATCACAGTGGACGGAAGCTCGATGGATAGAACGTAAGATAAAACGTATGCAATAATTACATAACGGATGCATAGTGTTGTCAAACGGCTGGCAAGATTTGTTTACGTTTACATCCCCTTTGCAGCCGTAGTGCAATAGGTCTGGGACTTAATCTTATGTACACGTTGGCGTATTTGGATTTGTTGCACATCATTTGACCAAGACACTGCAAGTGATTATGGTGTGCTGACTCTGCATCCCTGTGACGGTGGTATTAGACAATGTGCCTATCCAACAAAATCTAGTTTCACAAGTTTTAGAGATGTGGTTGATTCACCACAGCTGAATTGTATCCAACAAAATAAACAGATGTTTGGTACGGGCAACGTAGCCTTTAATCACCTGTTAAAATATTTCAGAATTCTATATACTTTTCTGTTGAGGAAATTATTCTTCAGTGTAACGGGATATATTTTTGTTTAGCCCACAAACTATACAAAATGGCCTTTTTCAGGGCCAGCACATCATCCAGAACGAAACATGCCGTATTCATAATGAGTGTTCGCTGTACGGTGTGATTATGTTTTGGGTGCATGGAAAATATATATTGCATAAGACAATATATTTAAATTATTTGTTTTTTTCTGATAGAGAAATACCCGGCATTTATTCACAGTATCATCGTCTAAGAAATATAAATATCGATCAACACTAAAAAAACACTCAATACATCATTTAGCTTCATCTATTTATTTTACGTAGAGTAGCCATTTTTAGCGCAAAAGACTAGGCGTTATGCTTGCTTCAATGTATGTGCTTATCATAACGAAACATAATCGTTTACAGGGCATGTCGCCAGCACTGGCATTCGTTTTGATTTGACTAATTGTGATGTTTGTTGTATTACGTTCGTTCTTTCATTATTGCCGTGCCTGTGACATGTCATTCATTGTCACTCCGAGACCATGCCAAAGGTTTTACCTCCTACCCTTTTTTCATAATAATTACAACAGAACGGCTGGTATTGTACATGAACGAATATATATTTAGTGATTGTAGTTTGATTGCATGTGCTTGCGCCAACAACGCAGCCACTGTATAAACTAATTGTTCCCACCGTTGAAGCGGTATGGTGTCACTGCGCATGCACGGGGATTGAACCCCCCAAACGACGGTAACAACATACGCTAAAAACGCAAAGGCTCACGGGTAGACGCTTGTTTGTAAACAATGACACGGTGTGGGCATCTGACGCGTACGCAGGTGACAATTCCCCCGCTTTAATTTGATACACGTATCATAACTATGTCACCTGCGTTTTAAAACAATTGCATTAATCGCCGCGTGGATGTAATAAAGTAATATAAGGGATCACATTTACAGGTGACATTATATCGATGTGTTATCGCTTGGGAATCATCAAAACAGATACAAGAAACACCTTATTTTAATACAAAATATAATCATAATATAAGTGCAGTGATATCAAACTTTTAACATGTATGAACAGAAATATAAATAAAACGTACTCGTTTCAGATAAAAATAATATAATAAAGTAATATAAGGGATCACATTTACAGGTGACATTATATCGATGTATTATCGCTTGGGAATCATCAAAACAGATACAAGAAACACCTTATTTTAATACGAAATATAATCATAATATAAGTGCAGTGATATCAAACATTTAAAATGGATGAACAGAATTATAAGTAAAACGTACTCGTTTCAGATAAAAAGATATAATCATAAGAAGAGTACAGAAACCTCAACCTCCTAATAGATTGTGGTACTATCCGACCTGTGTCTGACCGAGAAATTAAAATACAAATCTGTGACATTTTGAATATAAATTATTATGAAACCATGTATGTCATTGTTCATTATGGTTGTATTATTTTCGAACACTCGAATCGCCCAATCCACAACGAGTCAAAGTTCTTCTAATGTTCAAGTCAAACGTTCCAATTCAGCTGACACAATAGGCTTTGGAAAATCACATTACAATGGTTTTAAAATCCGCCTATTCATAAACACGTATAATACTCTTTTGTTTCACTGTGAAGAACACTGACCTAATACTACATGCCCATACTTGCTGAATGTGTGTTCTCGCGAGAATACGTCAGCGATACAGCACAGACTAGTTCAGGTTAATTATACCTTCGAAATATATATTTTCAAAACATGTTGTTCTCAACATATTCTTTCTTTCATTAAATCAATATATTTTTCATTACAAGTACTTTGTGTTATTTGTCTCCTTTATCCCAAGTAACAAATGCCTTACTTCTGGGACTCTCAAATTTTATACACAACACTTTCGTCTTGCAATCGTGTACCAAAATACAAAATTTGTCAATATTTTCTGAATCTTCGTCAGTCGAGTATTCGTCTAATTATGATTTTTAACAACATGTTATAGCGTTTTGCTGTTGTTTTTTACTTTTTACCTGTTTCTGTAATATGGTTTTTAGCAAATTTTAATTGCGGGAGAATATCATTTTAACTGCACACGTCATAATAATGTTAAACTTTAAACTTGCTCGTTTTGTCGACATCACTTATAACATTTTATTTTAAAATCACGCCCAGTTGCATTTTATGCTTGAAAAAATTATCTTAACAGCTTTTTATCTATCGATTTCGTCGTTCGCTATCTTTTCCCCAAACTTCTCCGGCTCTGCAAGCCGGGGCTGTAAAAACTGTTCCGAGTTGCCACAGCTGTGACCACACCTAGCAGTCGAACGAAAACTGGGCAGGCGTGATGCACCCCAGGTCACCCGACCCGCACTCCATATTCCATACTCCCAGCTACCATATTTGTATGTCTACGTCCATCCGGGTATCTTTCTCCTCAGCTAAATCCATAAAATTGGCTGTGATATAATACAAATGTTCACCCCAAGAGGTGCACACACAATTTTAGCGACCCGAAGAGCTCATTGTCCACCTCTGTTGGGGTGAACATTTGTATAGTGTAAAAAGGCGGCGGAACGCTATTTTACCCAAAATCGGCTTGGAGGGTGCCAGGAGAAGGCGTCATATGAAACAGGTGTGTGTTGTATATTGTTGACACATTTAAACCACAACCACGATCAAATCACGCAAATATTCCTGGTTGGCACAAGTTTGAAGGGTTTCATCTGTACGTCAGCCTAAAATTCGGATAATCTGTAGCTGTGTTGTCATTATTCCTGAATACTTTTTTCGTTCAGCTGGGGGAAAATACTCGTCATCAACGCGTAGTGATACACCTCGTACGTTATACGTATTTCTCCAGTTGAATGAAAAAAATATTAAAGAATAATATATAATTATAATAGCATTATTACTCACAGTGCATTGTATGACGTCATCGCGGTAGATTATAATGTAACTGATTAAGTATTAATGCATGCATATGAATATAATGTCAATTCGAATAAAGAAGAGTGTGTAAAAAATAAGAAAAGAGGTTTTAATAATGACGAAAATGATTCTTATGATTGGCGATTTAAATTCTGCAGATTCCAGATTCAGCGACACTGTAAACCTTTCCCCAAGTGACTTACAACGCTACGCAAAAACAGTAGTAGTAACAAACACACAGCAAATCGATTGACTCAAGCGCCCTCATGTGTCGTACAATGTGTGCTTTCGCCAATGATAGGCGCAGATTATTTGAACAATAATAAACAACCCGACCCGTCAACCCATATTGGAATTAAGCACACTTTGTGCGACATACATGTGCGAGGAGTGAGCCGAGTATATATATGGAGCACAAAGTGTGCTTGATTTCATTATGGGTTGTGGGAAGTTCATTGTTGCCGTTGTTAATACCTGTGGATTTGCTGCCACTAAAAAGCGGACAATTTGTAAAAAAAACTCCACAGTGAGCGGAAGAGTTTTACAGTGACTGGCCCGCGAATCTGAATAATTTAAAATCTTTTTCTGGAAATTTTAACCACAATCTCATATGGCAAACTAGGAATGGAACTAGTTTTATTCCATCAAGCAATAATCTATTGAGTAGACCGGTGACGAATGTGTAGTGTGGAGTAGCATTGTAGTGATCGCCCGAGCGAACGGCACACCGTGATTGTCGCAGCCTAGCCACCCCCCCCCCCCCGTTGATACGTAGCTGAGTAGGAAGGTGCCACTGGGTGCTCAAAAGTGTGACCATTTGTATACCTTGATAGTGGCAAAATCATTACCCATCTTTATACCAAAGTATCATTTCCGTCATCGCTGTTTATTCCAAATAAATCAGTTACCGTATTTGCTCTATTACAGGAGCATCCCCAATATAAGCACATGTAAGCCAAATCACTGAGGAATGTGCGCCTCTCTTGTGTTAAATTTCTGTTTAAATGTTGATTGCTTTGTTTTATTTCTGGGTTGATGTATATATGATTCTGAGGCTGGAATCTGAAGTAGAGATATTCGCTCAAATAAGCACCTAAATACCAAATCGTTAATATATTACCGATATTTATACCTATCTTAACCAGAAATAAAACCGATACTTATACCTATAATCTAAAAACGAGACTAATTTCAGGGGCATGTTCCCCTCCCCCTACTACACTAGCTAGATCGCCGCTGTGAACCGGCTGGACCAGCAAGGTAGATGTTATTGGCAACTGTCCTGTCTATGTAATAGTTATTTTCAAATTATATGGGAGGCAGTCGATTTGACGAAAACTTTGAAGTCAAACGAAACTTACAGGCGTAGCGAGCGAACGGACATGACTGGAAAGCAAGTGGGTGTTCGTCACCCTAGATGGAAAACCAACAATTAATTTAATCTGACTGTATAAATGAAGAACACACCTGAGAACACAGATACTTTTATCTGTTTATGCAAATTGTGGACTGTGACATTTACCGAGAAGTCGGTCTTTCGTCAATCGCGTTTCGCAAATAGTGTACTTCTCGTCAATACTCTTTAAAAACAGAACAAATTCGCCTCTCTGTACTCGCACTCTAGACATATCCCAACTGTGTTATTTGCTTGGATAAACCCTCGGTTAACCCTACTTCGTCGACACGATAGTGAGATCTTGTCGGGAGACCACCAGGACAACGGCATCAGTTGTGGAATCTTAGAAGCGCGCGTACTAGATGGAAAGCTTCGACCGAGCGCGCTTTAGCGTACAGAGCAGACGACGATGCCCTCACAAAATTGTCTGATTTCGATATTATAATCCGCTGTTATTTGACCATTTGATGTCGAGTTTAGTATTAGATAATTATTATCTAACAATGTCTATTCTTTTTTAATAGTTTCTTCTCTAATCGTTTTCAAAAACAACATTGTATTCATATCCATGGTACGGGGCATTGGTACTCAATCAGAGGAAACATTATCGCGATTAACCTTTGTAATGACGTCATGAATTCCATTGTGATTCATAATGCTAATGTTTAATTATTCTCAATAATTATAAGCAATTAGATTTTCCTCTACTGTTTCTTTTGTTTTACGAGATTTCTGCTGTTTTCATCAAATTACAAATGCAGGATATATAATTAAAAATTTAATTAAAAAGCAGACGCTTTTTATTTTTAAATTACTGGCACAAACATAGCTAAATCTCAACAAGTACATTTATTTGTCGGGTAAAAAATATCTGCATTAAGTACGTTTAATAAGTTTTAAAATTGACTTAAAAACTCGCGTATTACATGCACTTTTCGCACTGAGCAAAAAATAAACAACAATTGCTATAGTCGCATTATGTAAAGACGCCCTCAATCATTCTATGTTATGATCGATACTCACTGCACTTGATTCGATGAAACATTTACCGTTCAAAAATATCTTCCTCTCTCTCTATATATATATATCCAAATATATCGAATAACCGTTTTTTCAGGTAACTACTAATTATTGTAATTAGCCATATAGCAGTATGTGCATGGCACTGCTGTCACGTGACTGGGTGTGGAGTTGTATATGAAGCGAGATGATCGGCCTTACAATGACCTGGCTGCACCACACCCTTGTGAATAAATTGAACAATACCGGTGCATTGATCAGCAATACAACAGTAATCACCATCGTTGGGCGTAAACACAAGAGAATAAAGTAAACAGTATATTACAATAATTTAGTTATTAGACTAAATAGTCTAGTGAGTGTAGCTGAAGATTAAGCTTCGGAGGTTTGGGTGGTTTACTTTTATTCATTTCAATTTGTACCTGATGTTAGTACTAATGTTCGTAATTGTGCTGAGTTCGTTTTACAAGCTTAAGACGTCGCCCACATAGTCTCGCATCTCATAATATTGGTTCTACGTGGAATATCTACACCTCAAACTCTGATATTACAATGACTACCAGCGTGGGATATACTCTATTGCTCTTGGTCCTTGTCTTGTTTTCAAGCATGACGGTAAGAAACAACGTATATTTTGTTATACTATACTCCAAATACTTTTTTTTTTCTCTTTCTTAAACGTCTAGGGCAGCACTAGCAAATACAGAAATATCAGTTCAATTCGATTTTAGACCGATATATGATGTCATTTTAGTTTACTTGTAGCGAGGGCTCGTTACGATGCTCGGGTGCCGATCGATATGACATATTAGCAATCTGTGACATATTTTAAAAGAAAATTTACGTGAAAACATGACTTCGGTCACTTGTTGACGTTTTCATTCATATTGAACACTCGAAGTGTCCTGCAATCAACGGGTCAGCGTTATTCTGATGTTCTACTCCAACGTACAATTCAACAACTACAATTGTCTTTTGAAACTCTCATTACAAAGCTTTTAAAACACGACCATTCATAAATGCCTATACTGTAAGCTGGTATGTTTAGTATTGCTTTGTTTGATTGTGGGGGACAGTCACCTCATAAGTACGTACCTACATCAAAACATCGCAACAGCACGTACAGCATGTTTGCGGCCGAAGTTATATTCTGGTACAAATATATCTCACACTCAGGTTTACTTTAGCGGCGTGCGCATAATGGTGCGCAGTAGTACTGTAGTTATTAGTTTATTAGTAGCATGTCATATGTTTTAAGAAATACATTTGCATAGTATTATGCTCAACTGCACGTATGGCACATGTAAAAAAGTATTCATTTATTTAAGAGGGCTCTATTCAAAAAACAATAGCCTCTAAGTAACGAGACACTTGATGTCTACGAGGTTACGCGAGTTCTCGCGGGAGTGCATTGTTTCCAACTTACCATTAAAACATTTATTTTCAAATCACATTGTTGCCAATAAGTTTTTATTTTGGCCGTCAATATAATAACATTTTTTATTTCAAGGGTCGATAACCACCATATTCATATTAAATAAGTATACGCAACAAATATTTCATGAAAATCAGGACTGTGACTGTGACGTGATTTGATATTTAGTCATCTCTGTTTACGAATGTTTCTGTTTCTGTTATGTATTTTGACACATTTTAATCGTAAAAGGCGCAATATAATTTATATCTATATTCTTAATTATAACTCCAATGCAATATAACGAAAGAAAAATACTCTAGAAATTGTAAAAGTGTTTTAGAGTATAGCAAGCATTTGAATTGTATGTTAATATATGAGATTTGCATACGTGACGTTACATGGTACAACCATATCGAGTACAATTTGGCATGGCGGCTATGAAAGTTTACCCGACCCTATATATATGCAAAATATTTGCCATCAATAATATGTATGATTGTATTAGGCGAGTGGTCAGGGTGTAGCGAAACTCATAGCATCGGACGAAACAACCACCTCCATCAGACTACGCTGGGATCCAGCAGACGGAAGTGCCGACTATCAGTATCGGATAGTAATGTTGTATCCGGATATGACGACACAGTTGATCACCAACACGACCGATATTGTAATTACGGACCTGAAACCGGAAACAGCTTACACGTTCAGGATTAGCTGTCAAAACACAAATATAACATGTGCTCAATCGGCGGAGGTAACAGCAAGAACTCTGGGTGTTGCAGGTAATTGTGTTATGTAATTAAAAACAACACATTAATTCTCTATTGCGTCCAACATGGCGAACGCTTGTGTGACGTAGCTATCACGGATGAAAGAAACAATAGCAACAACCTCCAAACATTTAGTTTTAGTTACGGACAAAAAATAACAAAATATTAGTGACGCCTATTTTACATATTCAGTTAGAGGATGCAAATAATTTGGCTTGAACTTGAACGTTTTAATTTTCTTATCTGCAATCTTTCGTCGCGTATTTCGACAACCTGATTACTGACTTAGCATTTAATGTAAGTGATTGTATCTTATTTGATGCCTCAGCTGATGTCCCACAATCATTTGAAGTTGTAGTAAATGAAGTCACTGAAGATACTATCCGAATCCAGTGGACCACACCTACAGGTGAATTCTCACATTACCATATATCCAGAACACCGGAGGATGGTTTGCCTGTACCTCCGACGACAGTAGCTTTGACGAAAACATCGCAGACCTTTTCTGAACTAACGTCTGGTCAGGAGTATGTGATCACGGTGAAAACCGCGAGTGGTGCTATAATTTCTGACGATGCGGTAGGTTCAATGACTCAGAGAACTAGTAAGTGATTTTACTTTCTATAATTATCTACGTCGACCGGGGGAATGCCCCCTTAAAAATGTGGAAATATATACCCTGTGAAACGTTATTTCCTGCATTTTTAGGGGCAACTTTTGCTGACACAAAGGATTTCAGCTTGATTTTCGAGGGGCGACGACTCCTTCCAATATTTTTCGAAAGGGTGATCTCTGCCCCCTGTGCCGCCGCCATGCAGATGGTGAGGAGAACCCCCCCCCCCCGTAAAGCCGTCTCTGCTCTGGTGTCGCGCGTATTTGGGAACTGCATTACGAATAGAAATGCCGTTGTAGTCAGTACCCACCAAATAAAAACCAGCTTACTGGAACGTAATTATCTGTGATTTGCAAATGAACAATCCGTTCACTTAATGTAAAATTCGCAACTTACCCAACACATGTGTACAGAAAAAATAATAACTAACTTTCTGGGAAAACACGTATTATTCATATTCGTTTAATAAGGCGATTTTGAATTTTTTTGAAAGTTGCACTCATTATATTTTTGCCGTGTTTTTAACAGGTTTAAACAACATTGTTTTTGCTAATCTTCTAGCCTCATTTTACTAAACCATCCTTTATAATAACGTGGAACACTTTTAACGTATTTTTCAACACTTGAAAAAATTGAAAATTGTGACTCTCTGCGACGTAATTTTCTGTCAATATTTGTGAGTGAATGGGATCCACTGCCTTAATTTCAGTTGTATGTGACACATGTGGGCCGTGAATTAAAATAAAAAAACTTTCAGTGTGATATCAACTACAAATACGCGATACTAATAAATTCAAACTACAAGTGCAATATGCAGGCGCTGATTCATAATACAGGCTGGTGGTCGTCGTGTTGCTTCATTTTTCATATGCGACGTATACAACGCATGTAAACGAAATATCTACATGTTCTGATCGTTCATTATTTGAATACCACCGTCAGCGATGTTAGAAATACATATCAATCCAAAAGGATGTGCGTGGTGATACAGACATTTCCTTGTATGTATAAAACCATGTCTTTTCATGAAAACAATCAAATGAAAAGTTGAAAAGATCGATATTGGAAACTAAAGTACATTTGTATTCAAATTAGCACAAATCTTAATTCAAATCTTGAATCTTAAAACATTAATTCACATAACAGTCTAGTAAATACGCTTCAGAAACTATCTCTTATTGACAGCTCCATTTTTCATTTAATTGTTTTTTTATAGGACCCGAAAGACCAGGCCCGATCGTCATCACCTCCGTCACCGTTAATCGAATTTATATCTCGTGGTCCGAAGCAGCTGGTATTGCTGATCTCTATGAAATCACTTACATTCCTGATAACGGAATCGACAACTCTCCGACCTATGTAGCGGGAACTGAATACACACTTACTGGTCTGACACCCGTCACTGAGTATAGTATCGCCATTAAAACGACTGCCGGTCAACTGCTCAGTGAAGCTCGACAAACAAACGTGTACACTAGTAAGTTCTGATTCTCTAATCATAAAGCATGAAGTTTGATGGTAGGGAAAATATTTTTTTGGCTCTACAGGTGATTCAACAAATGTGAAATACAACACAGGCAGGCAACAGTATACCCCTCCCAAGTACACTTTTTAATGTGCATGATTGTATAAATGTATCTGGTTATTGATTTCAATTATTTCTCAACCACAGTGGCACCACCTCCAAGGGATGTTCTAATCACAGACTATGATACGACCTCTATAGATTTGTCTTGGTTGCAACCAGTTGGTGTGAACATTGACCGGTATATAGTTACTTTAGATCCTCCACGTGATGATGGAGTTGCCGAATTTGATGTCGCCAACACTGATTTAGCTTACACTCTCAGAGATCTCAGACCTGGCAGAGAGTATGACATTGATCTGAAAACCGTTGTGCTGGCTAGAGACAGGGAGATTAATAGTGTTCCTACAACTGTTGTACAGCGAACTAGTGAGTGATCTTGTTTCGTATAGATCAGCTATATGTATATATGTAGCATATGATGTTATTTAAGGTAGAAGCCTACTCATAAATTAAATAAAACACAGAATTTATTCATTTTGCAATAGATTTATCTAAAAAAAGTTGGGGGTCACCAGTCTTTTTTTCGAGAAATTGATGGTTGTATTTTAGCGGAAATTAAAGGTGTCATTTTGACACTATTATAACACTTTTACCACAGGTTCCTATGGCAGAGATGTTATGCAATATCTCAAAATCTAGTTTGGTGACATAGGCTGAAAAAATAATATATTGTTAATGATGGAGTACATTTTGTTTTCCGAATTATTTAAAAAATCAGGGTTTTAAAAAGTGTCAAAAAATGCAATTGTACAACATTGTGTTCTATGGAATTGTTCAAAAAATAGCAATTTTCAAAAAATATTAGGACACGTTTCTCAAAAAGCTTAACTGTAACACACAAAATAATGCTATTTTACTGTACCATGGGACATTAGCTTCACGATTGTACATATTAAACTATGACATTGTCATGCGATTTATGACCAATTTTGTCAGAATTTATGACTAGGCTTCTACCTACTAATGATATTGAACTAATTAAAGAGGGAGGGTCGTCACCTGCGCACGCGCCGGAATTGAGTCCCAAGCGGCGACAACAACACATGCTAAAAACGCAAAGACTCTTGGGAAGACGCTTGTTTGTAACTAATGATATGCTATGGTCATCTGAAGCAAGCACAGGTGAAGACTCCCCCGCCTTAATTTATAATTCAGGATTCCGCTCATCCGACTAATAGGTAGATTTAAAATAGCTGTTTTAAACCATAGACACTTATTCTCAACAAAATATTGGTTGGAATGATTAGATTCGTTGATTTTGAGATACAAATTGTCATCAATAATCGACAATTATCTAATAAAAGAAGATATATGCTCGCTTCCCAGTTCCAACACCACCACAGAGTATCACAGTCGACCAAGATGACATTGGTCCTACCTATGCAAGCGTGTCATGGCAACCATCTACAGGCGATGTGGATGAGTACGTCATCACGTACAGCCCGTACATAACGGCATCGGGGCCTTGGATATCGGCGTCGCCATTAGAATCGTCCAAAGATATTGTTGGTTTGGTGAATGAACCAACGTATACATTTACTATCATGGCGTACAGTGGAGGTCTACAAAGTGCACCAGTTACGTCAATGGCAGTGAATTTAAGTAAGATATACAATTGTCAAATACAAAATTATATTAATAATATATACGTAAGGTGATAATTTAACAATTCAACACAATGAAAATCTAAATTGAACCAATAACTCTAAATCACTGGAATAAATGAATCGGTATATTGAGGGATACACAAAATAATTTGACTAGTATTAGTCAACCCACGTAGATGAAGTGAATTATTTTCTATCTAGAGGAACTAACACTCTTGGTGATAGATGTGCATGATACTAACGTTAATCTACTAGGCAATAAACTTATGTTGATATATTTTTTATCATATGCACATGTAGGACCATACGGACCTGGTCCAATCCGTGTGGTTGAGGTGACCAGAACAGAAATAACCGTGATGTGGTCGGAAGGGCTAACTGGAACGGAGATCTATGAAGTTAGCATTCGAGAATATGATGATGTTGATGCAAGAACTCTCACCGACACGATATCAGATAGCAGTACATATACGTTCACGAACTTGCAAATATTTGTAAAATATCTCATAACTGTTTGCTCAATCAAAGGCGATCTTAAAAGTTTCGCTTCTACGTTTGAGCAAAGAACATTTGGCGACAGTGAGTATATATTCAAAGTAATTGCTTCGTGTAAATAACATTACGATTACCATGGCTTAAGAATCTGTTTTACCAGAATGGACTGTACGAGATTTTACTTTAGAGTTGGTGAGAAATTTCAATATGCATATTAACGAATGTGATACAATATCGACTTAAGTGATGACAATACAAACGAATGGCCCAATTCCTAATTTTCGAGTTGTTAGTTTTCTACGGAATTCCGCTAGAGGGCGCATCCAAAATACGCGGATGACGAGCCTGAGTGGGGTTGTTTTTATTGAAGTTCTGTATTCTTATATGCGTAAATCAATAGATTGGAAAAGCAAAAAAAGTTCCAGAACTCCGCAAATTTCTTCAAGATCGTGGTATAACTTGCAGTAATGTTCGTAAAGCTAAACTTTTTGAACTTGTTGAGTTAGCAAACGAGTTAAATGTTCGCCAAGAGTCAAACAATCGTCGTCGTACTGTAAAACACAGTGAGTCGACGATAACTCTGGTAGATCTGTGTAACGTAAAAACTTGGCAAAAAAACCTTCATACTTTGCCTTTGTTTGAAATATCTGATATGTTCGCATATTTGTTGCATTGAAGTGACTGGACTGAAAGACTGAAAGAATATCGACTTGATAATGGTTATTTACTTTCCGTAAAGCTTCATCATGTGCAGAATACAGAATGTATTTTCATTATGGCAGAGTGTATTCGGTAATGATCCATGAAGGAAAATCCTTACAAGCCATGGTTTATTATTAAATAAAACTCTAAAATAGTTGTTGGTGTTGGTAACTGTGTAGTGTGAGTTTGATTTAATATGATTCACCAGGCGATCAGCAGATGCAGTTATCATCAATGGGCACACGTTTTTTCCTTCCGTAGTTATTTTAACTTCAACTTCGAAACAAATGCCATCATAAGGATTCTGTACAAGAAGATCGATGTGGGAATTGGCAACAAGCGAATTTTCCATCAAATCCGGCTCAATGTTTTCGTTTGCGATCGTCTCGGGAAGCTGACAGAGTCTTCGTTTTTCAATCGATGTATAACTGCGGTTGAAAGACGGCTGTCTCCAGTTATTGAACTAAAAAAATACTGCTGCAGGATGGAAAATGCCGTGAACAAACCCAGAAATATAGTTTGGCGTTCACTCTGGTTCCCGACGACGCATTCGAATCTACTGGCGTTGAGTACTGAGTATATTGCTTACAGCAGACGCCGCTCAAATTTCAACCCCACCACGAACGTTGAACGGACTGTCATCCGCGTACTTTGAGAACGCCTTCTATCGAATTTCGTGAGAAAAATAGTAACTCGGAAATTAGAAATTATTAGGATTAATTAAGTAGGAAAAACAGTCAATATACTAAAATAATAAGTGTTGGTGTATGTATTCACAGAAACGTGAAATAAGGTCACTTCGACACTTCCAGTTCACTGCTTGGCCTGATCACGGTGCCCTAGGAAGAACAGATTTATTGCTCAGATTCGTTCGTACTGTGCGTGGTCAGATACCGAGAAATGCTGGTCCGACCATCGTTCATTGCAGGTGAGCCCATTTAATGATCATAATCTAATTTCTTATCTATGTAAGTAAATAATTTTATAACAAATATTCTTACTCACGTCCTTTATCACGTGCAGTTGCATTTGTGAAACACTTCTAATGTTCTATTTCAAGTGCTGGTGTTGGACGTTCTGGTACGTTCGTGGCATTCGATTTCGTCCGTCAACACCTTGATAGGGAGGAGAATAAATTCATTGACATATTTGGTGTAGTAGCGAGGATGAGACAGCAGAGATGTTACATGGTGCAGATAGAGGTGAGATTTGAAGAGCGATCAATTCATTTATAGGCGTTTGTCACCCCCGGCATTTCAGTAAACATAGTGTTCCAACAATTGTGCAGAGTAATAAATTCTTATTGTTTACAGGCTCAGTACGTGTTCATCCACAAACCTCTACTGGATGTACTAGAAGGTCGTGTCAGCGATAGTAATTGGTTGTTGACCCCATCGCTGTGAGCAATATACATTATATTACCTTCCACTATATCGTCATATGGTTCTTGATGTGTCGAGCCCATTTGTAAATATGTAAACTAGCATGTGTCGATTATAAATGCTGCCAGCAAATTTAGTGAGTGAGTGAGTGAGTGAGTGAGTGCTCGTACACACAAGGTTGTGTCGTAGTTGTTATCGGTACAATAGAAAAGTGTCTTTTTATATTAAGCACATCCGTATAGTTATAATTAATTTACATTTAATTATATAAACTTAGGTCACGATTTATTATTTTTTTTTTACTTGAACAAAATAAAATATATAGTACATTATTTGTAATCACGGCATTTGAACAGCTTATCAAACAATGCCAGACGATTGACAACTACAATTGATACGATACGATGATGAACTAATCACGAATTGATTAAATCGCTAAGTAGCAGCGAAAGTTTATGAAATACGGAGAAGTGAATTGAAAAGGAATATTTGCATCTCGGCTATCGTTAGTGGTAAAACAGTCAAGTTGTTAATATTGTCAGTATGATTGTTATGTAACTGAACAAACCTAACAATACTCAATTTTGTTTCTAGTATGATTAAAGTTAATATCACATATTTAACAAAATGTATTTAATGCTTAATATTTGTATTGAATTGTAACAAACATGCATATTCATATATAGTGATATATTTGTTAATGCATCAATTAATCGTTATGATGTACGATAATAACACGCACATAATTTTGAACTATGTTTTTTAATAAGTAAGTAATCTACATTAATGCCACTTTACTGTAACTGATTATAAAATTAAACTAATAAAAGGTATGTACTGTTGCGTATTTTATACTTCTGACACACATGCATGCATGTTAGTTAGTAAGACAACATTACAGTCTGTATTACCAGCCAGGGGAAAGCCAGTTATCCGTGAATAAAACTATAAATATAGCCCCCAATGAATCAATGTACTATTACAGGGAGAACATTAACGCATTATATTATACTAGTAAATATTAAATTTACCGTCTCTAAAAATGTCGTATCTGGGCCATATTAGGCTGTTATCGTCCATAAATTATCACTACAATCAGAACATAATGCCTAATAATAAATCAATAAAAAATAACATTATCATTGTCGGCTCAAAGCTTTTTGCCTAACCTACTACCGGTCGTATTTTCCATTTCCGGATTACGTTTAGACTATCACATATGTAGGTCAACGACCCCCACATTCACATCCGACTCACGTAAACAATTTGTGTTATGACAAGCTAAACTTTCAAAGTACTGTCTGAATAACATGACATTACCAAATTAACATGTTCCAATTAAGACACAGTACAGCACAATTATCTCAGAATTTAAATTGGAAAAGGTCAACTTAAATATGCAGTATACTGTAAAACATGTTGAAAAAGCGACATGCAATGTTGGTGAATTGTGGTAAAATGACGTAATAGCGAAAGGTTGATTTAGCGAATCTCTCTTGTCATTGTTGATTTCTTTGTTTGGCGGCCATTTTGAATTGATAATAAAATCATTAGCGACATCTTGAATTAGCCAATCAGTTCTCTCGCAAAATTCGCTTAAAGACATGTTTTACAGTATACAATTATTTATACAATCACATACAAAAAACTACAATAGCCCTAAACATTATAAAATGGGACCTGACTGAAAATTATAAATAGAAGTTCTTGTCTGCATACAAGCATTGTTTAGAAATCTTTTGTAAGCTAGCACTCTCCCAGTGAAAACTAATTATTGGGAACAAAACATCTCTACATGGGAAACTGCAATGTTTCGATGCTCAATTTATTCTGATAAAATGTACCAATACGTCAAGCCAGCCCTTGCTTAAAATTGCAATTTTGTCTAGCCTCACATTATATCCAGCCATTATTCAGCACACCAATGCTAATTATCAGAATGAAAACTATTTGATTACTCGAATGTATTCCCTGTAATTTATAGGTTTGACCCGCACGATGAAAACGAATGTACACAACATGAACACTGATAACACATAGAGGGCAGCATGCAACCAAATTTTGAATATTTATCAATAAAATACCTTTCTTTTCACTGCCTTTTAAGATGAAACCTAATTGTCACTACTATCCGGTATATAGTGTGTATGAATAAGTTCGATTAGTTCATCTATTGAAAGTATTTATTAGATGGACAATGTTTATCTGCTTTACATCGCAAAGAGGCTGTGTATTACATCAAAAGTACAGTGTGTAAATTGCCTTTATGCCAAAAAAAAAAAAAAAAAAAAATATGTTGCCCTCAAGTCGGAAAACTGAAAAATTGGGTCGGTCGGTCGGATTTCTTTTTTTGAACTCGTGAAAACTAAGTGTATCGTAAAGAGCCGAGGTATATGGGAAAAAAAAAACGCGACCCGATATTTCATATTTTTCGGTCGGTCGCTGAGGGCAACAAAACATTTTTTTCGGCCTTATATGTAGGCCAGTCCGTCGCTTAACCACATTGGGCTGCTGTCATATGCAAACTATGGCTGAGACCCATTCAGCGACCTCAGTTGTTCGCAGATGCATCCACAATATAAGGTATACGTATACTTGGCGAATTTAGGGTAGCTTTATGGTGGTTGGCCATTCTCGACCACCCGTTGGTTAACCATTCACTTTATTCTTCATAACAGAAAAATTACAAAAACTAATTTTATTTGAGAAACTTATTATGACTCAACAGAAAATTGGCTACAGATCATAGATCCCGAACACATGAATTGAAAGGACTAAAAGCAGATTAGCTTGATCTGTCAGAATTAAGCTTCAGAAAATTAACCGTCATAAATTCATTGATGGATTTCTTGGAAAATAGTGTCCATGCAGTTTAGCTACTTATTAGTGTTTCCTTCGAATAACTATTCTTCCTTGTTTTTGATTAAATAATCAGATGAAACCAGTTTTGCATTTCATATAACTTATTTGGTGTATTGATGTACATTTATGTAAACTTAGTCAATACATCATAGTGAACACGGAGTGGCATGTCTACGAACCATCCATTCGGTAACTAATGTGGACATTTGCGAGACAATGTATCAATAACCACTATTCACTTGAATAGTTTCATATATGACACATATATTTGATTGTTATATATCACACTTTCCATCCTTACAACATATCTTGAGTCGACTTTACCCAAATACATCCCATTTTATTTGGTAGCTATACACAATTTACAAATTTTGATATTCGTAAAAATCATTGCGTAAACACACGTACATAATGTATACGCATGTGTGTGGTTTAAACCCATGATTTAAAGATGTTGATTTCTAACATATTTTACATATTGGAATCTTAAAAGTTCGATAAATAGTTGCAGGAATTCCACAATAGTTATAAAGGAGAATCCACAGTACAGTCCCATAGTACCTCCAATAGAACCGAGCAACACTTCCTCCTGAAAGTACAAAGTTGTATTTTTTTCAACGTCTTAGTAATTAAATTCACACATATATATTTATATATAATACAGTGTATTTTTTTAAATATATATTTTATTAACACGGATGATGCAATATGGTCGACATATGTACTAGTATCTCATTATAATGCAGAATACTCATAATCGCCACATATATAATTTTTCTTTTCAGCACTGCAATATAATATAATCTGCTAGTATCGTACTTCATGTCTATGTAACGCCATTATATTACGTACACACACACACATTCGTTTCCGGTGTAGCTTTTTTTCGAATACACTATACCAAATAATTGCCTATACGCTTATACACATTTGAAAGTTTACACCAATCTTAACACACACACACAATGAAATACGTTACCGTAATTGCAGGTGACTCGGTTATAACTTGATAGTTTAGTTCTTCAAAATATACTTCCAATCGTAAAAAGTTTTGACTATGAAATAAAGATAGTTTTGATACATGTGACGTATATTGTGATTATTGTTTCATGGTGCACGAGTAACGCCACTTGTATTGATCATGTTTTTTCAAATAAGTGATAATTGTATTAAACCTTTCATACGTGGGCCCTTAAAGCGTTAATGTTATTTGCAAGTAGTGAGTGGGAAGTCACAATCGAAAAGAACGCGCCATGATACAACATCAGTTAAATACAGAACCGACGTGTATATTTCTGAGGAGTTTATCCTTGCCGTAAATCCAATATCACTCAAACTACGCAAACTGCACTCAGTGTCGAATTCCGACGTGTTCACCTCATTGGCGAGCAAATTTTAAGTTAATTTCCGTCTTTTGCCGGATAAGATTGAGCTGCTACGATAGCTATCAATCTGGGAAGACAGTCGGAGAAGAACATACACTCGAGGCAGGGCAATTGGAAATCATTGGAAGTGTCCATGAAATTCGGGCGCCTAGAAATAGTAGTGTACATAACTATATATAAGTTTGTGTTTGCATTAAGTTTTTCAAATCTCGGTACAACGTTTTCTAGACAAAATCCCGCCAGTGAAGTATTGATTCACGTTGAATGTGTTTCGTCCACTGTAGTTTCACAATTAATTCTTCCATCTGTCTGTCAAATATAGAAAGTTCACATTGCATCATTGTTTCATTTCTTTGCCTTCAGCCCTATAATATTTGGATTCTTCTCAATTACAATATCCATACTTGTGTCTTGCAACAGAACGTCTGCTACCACCACATCTATTATAATATCAGTCAGTCAATATTGATAACACACTGTCTTCATTCAACGAAATAAAGTGTGGAGTTACACAAGGATCGATTTTAGGCCCTATTTTATTTCTAGTTGATATCAATGATATTATAAATTCCAGCGATGTTTTCGATTTTCGTCTTTTTGCAAACGACATAACTCTGTTTAAATCTGTCAAGGGCAACACAATCTATTTCTCGGACATTAAAGACGAATTCCAGAAAGTCTGTGAATGGTGTAATGCTAACCAACTAACTATTAACAGAAAACAAACTACATGATTATAAAGTCACCACAAAGAACAGTTACTGCAGAGGACAGTTTGGTCATTAATGGGTCACCAATAGAGGGCGTTCGTTCCACACAGTATTCAGGCGTGACAATTGACTGCGATTTAACCACGGCATGAAATCGCGTGTTTTTGGTACGGTTACACAACGGTTACATGGCGGTTATGCAGTAAAACCGCCGCGTAACCGTCGCGTAACCGTCGGAATATGCGGGTGGCATATCCGTCGCGTAACCGTCAGCCGGAAATGCTACGTTTGTCGTCCATTCAGTCCAACGTAAATCAACGGTAATTTCTGAAAAACCGCAGATTTCCGTTCAACGTTTATACCGTATACTTTTAAATAACCGCTGATTAAGTTGGACGGAAGAAACGTACATGCAAAAATATACGCCAATTTACGTTGAAACTGAAACAACATATACAGCTGGGTAACCGATCATTACGTTAACGGTTTCCGGCGTATTCTTGTGTTCTTCCGCGTCATGTACGCAGAGTACGCCCATTGTAAATTACATTCATTTGGACGTTTTCCGGGAACTGCCTTATAATATTTATCCTTACATGGTGTATAACCATTTACAAATTAAATGTGCATTAGCTAATATAATAAAATTATTCCATATTCTCATATAGCGCTCTCGTACAGCTTGTTTTTAAATTGCTCGTTAAGTACAATTACTCCCGCGTCATGATCCCGCCATCAACGACAAACACAGTCCTGGCTTGAAGATTGATGTACCCCCAGACGTGCTTAGCTCCAATACATCACGCTTCTTGTACGTCTTTATTAGTTCAATTTTATGACATTTCAAAAATCTAAAAAAAGTCTAGTTGGGCTATGATAGAACGAAGTTCCGTCATATTTTACGTTTTGGAAAAAAAAACGCGTAAGGGGCTGCACTTGAACTCAGCCAAGACAGCTCAGACTTGTTTGTTAATACATTGTTTATAATCACGTGTGTTACTTCTACAACAAAAGAGGTGTTACCACTGTGGCATCAAGTGATATTTGTTTTGTCTGATGTGACTGAACTTATAAACATACTGTTGATTAACTTATCACAGTCCCTCTATCACTGGTCTGGAAACGCCTATTGTCTTATGTGTGAATCGGCGGGATTAGTGGGATAACGCTTGTAACGGCTCTCTGCGAAGCGCGGTACTATACGGTTGATAGCTTCGAGATACATCGCGTTCAGTGCTGTGATCTATTTTTTAACGTTTCCAGAACATATTCGATACCGTATACAAATAGTGTTTACCATAGTTGATTCGTAACGTCTTTGTTTTTAAGGAGAGTAAGTTTTGTTGTATACAATATGTTGATGCTCGACGTTTTCTTGTGTGAAATTATGTCTTTTTCACCTTTTGTAATAGAGGGACTGTGCCATGACTTGTAAACTGACTCGTTTTTTCTGTTCCTCTCATTAACGGTACATTCTTGACAACATGACAACATTTGTGTTTTTGGTAGATTTGAAATACGTTTAGCACAATGGTCATGTTGAATATACGATTTTGATGATTGATCGTTCAAAAAATGACACTTATTTTTAAGAAGAAAACGGCGTCATTAAAAACAAAATGGCCGGTCCCAGTTACGATGTTGTACACATTTTACTTCGGTAATTTTTTTTTTTTGCTTATTTTGTTTTTCAGGCATATTAATTGCAACAACTATGTATATCGGCAACACAACAATTGAAATACTGTTTAATGTCACAAGATGTATGATTTTTGGGTCTTGGTTTTGCACGTCATTGTATTCACGACGGCGCCATTTTGGATCACATCAATATCTCAGTCGTTTCTGTTCCGATTACAAGGGAATGGGGTGATTCTCCAATTCCATCTTTATTTGGTGGTTAAAGAAACTACTTCTGAAACTAATGGGGTGGTTTAATCCTGTTTGGGATGTAATAATGAGTTTAATTTCATAGACAAAATTTTGTTTACGTTCAGACAGCAGTTGTGGAGTTTTGACAGACGTGTGGGCGTGGCAATCATGCCTCGTAAAAGGTTTCTCCGGTATGTTTTCGGCACTGGTTGAACTACATGGTTTATATTTATGTACTTCATGGGAGTTTATTTTCCGGACAACTTGGCGTAAGGTGTCAACGATTTATTTGCCCGTTACGAGGGTTAGTACAATAGAATACTAAGCGTTTCCAGACCGGTGATAGAGGGACTGTGAATGAATGTTTCTTAAAACCATTACTTTCAAAAGTTAGAAAAAGAGTGTCAGTGTTAGTATATTCATGGAAGGTACTAGTACCTTCCATGGTATATTGTAGTACGTAATCATTTCTCAATCAAGTCACTTTCGAGTACACATTAGTAGCGTTCACGTTAGAGATCTACTTGAACGCTCGGCACGAACCGAAATCACTGGTAAATTTTCAGAGAACACATAACTATATATATGATCGGATACAGTAGTAATGAATGACATGAATGCAAACTGTCGTCGGCGACGAATATTCATGTGCTGCAACAGATATTTTCTTGCAATGCTACATTGACGTAAACAAAAAAATTGAATCTTCTAAGCCGTTCATTGAACGATAACGTAATAAATACTATAATAACAAATGGAATTAATTTCAATATGTCAATTATTGTTTTCATCGTATGTGTATCGCTTTCCATGTTTGGGTCAACTAACAGATCGACGAATGACAGCGTGATTTCTGCACGAGCCGAGTGCGTCCCGATGTGGGTCCGGACAAAGGTAAACGCAGTGCTGTAATGACGGAATAAAAATGTCGGCACGTGCCGAGATCCCACAATGTGCACGTAACGGATGCTGATGTTGAAAAGGCTGTAGACTGGTAGCTTTACAATTCGTAAATATAATACGTTGGTATTACGACTACGCCTGTTGCTATGAAATATGTGTGGTCTAACCAAGATCTGATTGGCCTAGAACAGTATACTATACACAAATTATAACCGAAAGAGAGAGACTATTCCACTTCAGTCTGAGGATAAAAACGGATAGAAAAATTGTAATTAAAATGTTCGTTGATAGAAACTACATACAGAATGCTTTATCCCGATGCATATTTCGTCGAGAGACCATTTCGTCAAAAGTATGATGTGAATTGGCAGTGCTGAGCACCCTCCCCATAATAATATCATTTTTGCTCCGCATTTATTGTAATATTACAAATTAAGAAATCCGCTGCAATTAATAGTTGGTGATTTGTTGATGTTAAAGTGTAACTGAATTGGGACAATTGACTTTCTTTGTGTGCAAAATTTATTTATAAACAATATTATGAAAAAAAAACAAGTGAAAAATGTACATAAATTAAATAAACGATCAATAATAATTTTCTGGATAAGGAAACGCCCACGTCCAATTTCTTGGCCGATTCAGAACGAGGCTTCAGCTAGAGAACCTAATTAGCATGCAAGGGTGATTTGTGACGTCACGGGGGAACTTCTCATCGTTTCACAATGGCCGCTATATGCATGCAGTGCTCGGAAAGCGACACGGAATCTATCTTCTCATCGTCTGACGAGAGTTATGAGATCGAGGAATATGATGACAACGAGAGATGTCACGATTTTGTTTTAGAGTGCCAGGGACAAAGTGGCCCATACAGGTTTGAACCTGCGAGAAAATACGCGATGTGGGTGATCGTGTACCTCCCCAAAATGACCATGACGATTCAGGCACCCGGTTAAGGCACAGGCACAGAGTTTGAACATCGTGACCGAAAATCTTAACGTTGTTATTTTTATTAAACTCCACCTGAACAATGTATCAATAATGTTAGAAAATCTGCACTCTAAAATGTAAATTTGTGTGCGTCCGGTAGGACGCGAATACCTACAACTGCAAGATCGAAACAAATGAAATTGTACTGATAAATGATTCGGGCGTAAATGATACGTACTGATAAATGATTCGGGCACTGCAGATAATGTTAGGAGGAGAAGGTCCATTCCAATATTTCCTGGTGTTCTTGACGGCTTTGGTCCACCACTGATGCCGTAAATTCGAATTATTGTTGTTTCCCCCTCCCCACCCCCCAAGGAGATGACAAGCCGAAGGACCATAAAAGCATAATATTACACGTCTTTGTGTATTTGTCAATTTTGCATATATTTGGTATATATATGTTCGTATATATCTAGAAAAATCTCGTCTTTCGTTAATAATTTCATTTGTTTGAAAGGTCCACCGACCGTGTCCCAATAATTTGTTTGGAATATCGATCCCCGTTGGTTTCTCCAAACGGTCCCGACGTCCGCCATTCAACACAATCAGCATTTATTTATAGCAATTCACCGGGATCATGTTCCGTAATTTACTGTAAAACCAAATAATGAAACAAGTACTATTTATTATATATTTTTTTACCTCTCGAAACTACAACAGTGCGTAGAGTTATTGCAGTGCAATAGTCGCCTTGAAATCGATGGAACTTCAACTATCCATTTCTCACCTTGAAATAAAAAAAAATCGAAGAGCATCGGGGGATATATTATTAACCAGTCTTGCCAATCGCTAGCTTTATTTTATTCGAATCCATAAAATTCATGAGTTTTTCGACATTTGTTGGCAACTTCCGCGCTAAAAATGCATGAAAATGTGGGTGTGGTTCTCTCGCAAAGTTCTGTCGATAATACGGACAAATATGATTCTGTGACCTAGGTCGTGCCCCGATCAGGTGACTCTCATCCAATCAATGATGTTGTAACAAAGCATATTTGATGCAAATTGAAGGGTCGTCGTACCATCCAATCTCCGGCGTCGATTCACTAAGTTTTTTTGCGCTGTGACAGGCTTCACTATTATTCACTGAAAAAACATCGGCATATTTTGACCATGGAGCTCCATGTTTTGACAAACGGATGGGATTTGACCTCAGTTCAAAAAAAGAAAAAAAAACAGGGCTGAGATACAAATCAGTTTTGTGAGTTGGGAAATAAGATAAACCAGACTAGGCTGGGGTCGACGATTTTCAGTATCGAAGTACTTCCGTGTGAATCATAATTTTCAAATTGTTCATCGGCTGGTCACCAAATACGTCCATGCTGATCGTGACTTAATTTTGAAAATTGGATGTCAAATTTTACCAAAGACCGACGCCTTCACAACCATCCAATCATAGGTGGGAATGTACGCACTTGTTTTGGAACTTTGTATCAAGATAACTGGCGACTACGCCGACGCACCAGGCAGCGTACGTGGGTTTTGCATGTATTAATAGTCCGGGCATGGGATCGGCTCTCTTACCAGCAAATAAAATGAGTGAAAAAAAGGTAATTTTATAACAAGAACAGTTTCATTTCGTATATAGCAAATTTTGTTGTATCCGAACGACGATTGCATCGTGTGATTTAAATTTATCACAATTTTCCTTGCAGCCAATACGACACTCGTCACCTTGCCGATTGTAATTTACTTCACAAAGTTGTTGGTGCCCAACACTAAAATAATTCAACAAGATATCTTTTTAGTAAAATGTCATTTTAGTCTTGATTATTTTATTTTATTATTTTATTCCCCTTACCGCCTTGAATTTCAAATCGATTATATATCGAACTTCTTTACATGTGTTTTCCTTTACTGTGTGAAAATAATGAGGTCATACTTATGTCACAATACTTTGAAGCTGATGCCATGTTGATGCCATGAGACTGCGAACCTGAGGCCACGATGATGCCACAAAATAAGCGAGGCGAGCACAGCTTCAATTTTCAATGACGCGAAGCTGATGCCACAATGATGCGATGCTGGGGCGACAATGAAGCCATGCGTAGGCGACAATGATGCCACAAAGGCCAAAGCTTTCGCGAGAACTGTACTGTATGCTGGTTTACTAAACGCTTGCGTATGGAAAATGGTTAACAATCTTGTCTGCTAGCAATCTCCTGCTTTATGGTCCCGTTGGTGGCGCCATTTCGGCAACACTCGTAATGCCGAAAAAACTCGAAGGTGACGGGAGAGGGGGGCGTGGCCCGGTTTTGGAATATCATTGACTGTTTACCCAATTTATATACCCTTTTCACTTGATTTTTTTTTCATAATGTTGTTTATAAATAAATTTTGCACACAAAAAAGTCAATTGGCCCAATTCAGTTACACTTTAAATGGATAAAACTCAATTCATACACCAAGAGGTGTCATTCTTCAGTTAAAAGGGAACCACACAATCCCATGGTTTGCACCAAAGAATCATGGGACACTATTGTTTATGTTGTTTACAATGTTAATCTATCTTTTGTTATCCATTGTTATTTTAATCCAGAAAGTAAATTTGTTGTAAAATTAATCTTAACTGGAAGGTATCCCTTTAAGCAATACAATGTGACAGACTTCAGTCGAATACTGGTGGAAGTTTTGACCTGCTCTTACAACACGTCTTTTATTTCAAATAAGCGACGACAGAATTGGTTCGGTGCCAGTCGGTAATGAGCTGATAATAGTTAGTATTGTGAACACGTCGACGCGTTTTATACTTCGTACGTTTAACCATGGAGCGCCATGGTTTAACATACAGCCTTATAATTACAGGCTTGCTTGAGCCAAATAGTGGAGTATTACTGAATCCAAGTCGCCACATCGTCGTACGCCATGGCCCGGCCTCTTTTACGCCAAGCCTACACAGATTTATTCCGTCGAGTCTCGAAGCGGAAATAAACTCTGGCGGCGAGAATGAGCCTCGGACAATAGTGTACAATAGCTAGCGTTAAGTTTGCCGCATTCCGTAGTTGGATAACCAGAATGCATTGTTCCATACAATTACAACCGGTTTGACATCGAGAAAAAAATCATTTTTTTTCAAGTTTATATGCAGTCTGCTATTCTTTTTTTGTAAATTCTCTCCCCTGTTAAACGATTAGACGGGCATAACTTGGCATGTGCTAAAAAGCGGACCCAAACAGTTTGAAGGTTCTCAAACTCATTTCGACGAAGCAACTCTGACATTGCTTCCAGCGTCTCTTTCGTTACACTATTCAATCACGAGAATGTAAAGTTTCACCTCGTCCAAAAACGTCCACGCACAATATATATATATATATATATATATATATATATATATATATATATATATATATATATATATATATATATATATATAATTATGATGTTTTGTCTTAACGTATATATTGAATAGTTACGACACCACGATTATTTGGACTACTACATTTATTTGTTATATCGGTCTTAGCAAAGAACCACAAAATACCAGTACCGAGGATTGATTCCGATATTCTAATTAGTCCACCGTCCACCACTGTTCTATCTCCCTTTGTTCTATGTCAAAAATTAACGCTGTTTCGTTTGTCATTACTTTGCGCAAAGTAATGACAAATGTGCAATCATATCAAGTACGAAGTCTGGGCAGGTAGTATGAATAGATCTGGTGTCGTGGCCTGGGGTGCGAAAACGAAAGGGGCTTCCCCAAGGATGTAGTTTACACGAACCAGCTCCCTGCACGAACCTAATTCGGGAAAGTAGTGTCACGTGAGTGTATTGGTCTACTGAAAACTCATCTAATTGCGTTTTATGTTTGAGAATATCACTCAACACCTTTTTACCTATCGATTTCTTCGTTCGTTATTTTTTCAAAAATCTGCCCATGCTCGCTGCTAGAATCCGCCATTCAGAATTGCCGACCGGCGCTATGCTATTTGTTCGCAATACACACAGGATGTCGGCCACTGGACCGTTATGCATCAGACTCGTAATATTACTAGTCTGGGGTTATGCTATTGTCACGACATGGAAGGACTACCTTCTATGGTCACGTTATGGTAGTGAGAAGGGTTCGATGACGTTTTTGAATATTCTCTGCCTTTTGTTTCATTCAGAACCATACTTTAGAATTTATGATTCAAAAGCCGAAATATAGAGGGACAAGTTCACACTCACCGGACAGTCATTGTTCAGACAATTACCACGTGACAAAAAAAATGGCGAACCTTGTAAAAATCACTAAATCCGCGATTACGAGAGCACACAGCGGAATTTCCGCTTGAAATTTGCGCCATGCATTTCCCGTAATCAAGTTTATTGAAATGTGTCCCCAGTAATCAAAAGGCCCATTTTTTTCGATTTCAATGCAGGTTTGTTGTTTTTGTCCCCTAACTATTTCATACTATTCCACAGACTATTATTCTGTGACAAAGCATTTTCTAAAAAAAAAACACAAAAAAACAGACATATTTCACACCGTTAATATCTTGTGAATGTGAGTTTAAATGTCCGAACGCACCTAATTTTACAGCGGCGCCAATGAGTTCATTAATAACTGCGGTTACTCAACACTAGGGAGTTGATTTGTAAATTATGTTATGTCAAGTGGACTCATATAGTTATAACAATTTAAAATTAAAATATAACACTTTGAACGCATATACAACATGTAACTTGTTATTTTATTGTAACCAGGCGTGACGTTTTGAAAACAACGTTTTACCCGCATCTAGCAAGATTATGACATGGTCCCAATTGTGGGCGTGCCAACATAACGGCGCCACCAAGACTAGATTGGAAAAGACTCATGTGTTTTGCAAAGTCCCAATATATATTGTTAACTGACTGTCCTAACCCTAACCTAGAGCGGCTGCAATTCCTTCATGAATATTTATAAACAGACCGGAACTCTAAAACAACCCCTGGCACTGCAACAATGAGCGATACAAACTGACCGGGACGCCAAAGTTGTGATGTTGCTCGAATGAAATTATTAAAATAATGCACTCCTTTTTCTCTCTACATAGTCACACTCTAAAGAGACTGTATTTATTTCTACCACAGTCCCTCAACATCCGGTTGGGAAACGCCTTTGTTCTAAGATGTTAATTCCCCGATCACTGGTAACAGTATGGACGTAGTACGTCCATGGTAACAGTGTGCGTTATGCTTTTGGAGTGAAACCGGTGACGTCATAGCATCTTTGGATCTTCCTGGATTTACACTGTCTTCGGCTCTGCGCCTGTGAATCTTTGTCATTTTATACAGCTTATTTTGAAATTATACCGAGTTGCGTGTGTAATTTGTGTTTGTAAAAGCTTCCTGATAGGGCACGTGTAATTTAAAAGATATGTTCATTTAATTCATTGACATTACAAAAATCAAGAATTTCAGACCATCACAGCCAGCACTGTTCATTGCAGGGTGACTTGTTATGGTGACGCTGTACAAAAAGTTTTCAACTTGTGAAAATGCGTCCCTATATCTAAAACGATCACAGTCGTCATATTTGTGTTTAATATTTTAATTGTTCCCCAATCTAGATTTTATTTTGTGTAGAAGCAGTATTAAAGGGTTCATTTCAGTCGATCATTTTACCGTTAGTTTTGCCCCCGTAGATACTTGTATCCGCCCACGAAACAAGATGTTCGTCGTATCGTTCGAAGAAAAGGACTGTTCGAAGTGTTGTTTTTTTTATATTGATGCCTAAAATTTTGAAGAACCGTTGATTTATATCTTAGAAATATCCGAATCATGTTGGTGTGTTCTTATTCCGATATTCTTCTCAGAAAATCACTGAATTAAACAGCTCCCTGATTTAGAGCGTACAAAATATGTTCATTTTATATCATTTACCTCCATGGTTATATCATGGAGGTAAAAATATCAAGATGGCGATTCGAATGACCAAATTCGATGTTATAGTGAGAGTATCTGATTTTAACAAACCTCACAAACACACTTTTCCGACTTGAACTATTATTTTATTAATATTGAGGTGGAAGTTCAAAAAAATGCCCAATGCTGTTTTAATGGCTGTTTTGTTTGTTTCGATCAAACTTAGATCGTGTTTTAACACATAAACTATGTTCGATGCGTTTTTTTGCGGCCCTGACAGAATGGATGGCTGCGTCGATGTCTCTGTTTCCGTAGCGGTCTTTTATGCATTCAGCAGCAACATTCTCTGGACCCTCTTGCAATATATCATTCCAATCGATATCGAAATCGACAAAATCTTCGTAGTTTTCCCATATTTCGGTAAATAATGTACCGTTTCTCGCGTTGTGCCAAACATCGAAACGAAGTTTATACGCATGCGTAGTCTGATTTAAGAAGGCTTCTATTGTCATATGTCATACCATATACTAATTTTATGGTAATAGAAAAGTAGGCATGCGTTCACTTGGGTTAACCATGGAGGTAAAAAGAGACCTCCATGGGTTAACGAATAAACAATTTGATGAACGTGAAACACGCATTGAGACAAAAGAAGTACTATCGTTTCCCAACGGGGGGTTGAGAGACTGCGTTCCTACCCACCCCTTATCACGGAGATCTTACAATGGATTTTACATAACCAAAGCTCTTTATTAAGAGTTTATTTGTTCACAACTCACGACTTCGGGCAAATTTATATTCTTGATTATCACAATAAAAATAACATTCCAAATATTTGCTAAATTAAGAGTTGTAGTCCTATCAGATTAAATACCACATCAGAGTTGAGAGAATAAGACAAAACTATATACAGTATACAATGTATTTCAGCAAAAACAGTTAGGCGAAACTCTGTAACTTTGCAAACGAAACCCAAACATCTTTAGCTAACGACTACCAAACACGTGAACATACTGGTAATTCCTCGCATATACAAATTCCAGCTTACAACTGATTTTTAATTCGTGCCGAAAACATGCACAGCATGTTGTGGACACTGATTACCGGTCACCTCAAGTGCCAAACCAGGATAAACAGCCATTGTCAATAGAGTAGCCAAGGTGTTAAAAATGGATTATGTACTGGCAAACCAAATTCTGCATAGGCATATGTCTCTAACGCGTTCTTTTTGGATCATTTAGTCTTTTTTTAGACTCAGCAGCCCACAAAACCTAATATTAAATATAAGAACGAAACAAATCTGTCGCGATTTCACGCTTTCGCGGTAAACGGGTGGTGGCTGCACCCCCTCTGTAATCCCCTGCGTTTACTACCAACTCTTTCTACCGTGTCCTTACTTGGTGACGTTTCTCAATTTATAAACTTGCCACGCTACCAATTTCGCCCAATCACCCGCTTTTATCGGTTTTAAGCAACCAATTAAGTATCACATAATATCCGACCACGGCATCTTTTCCGACCGAAAAAACTACCACATTTATATCACTTTCTTTTCTCGCCCGCTTATTTAAAACACCAATCGCTGGCTCAAACACTGATCACTGGTACACGAGTGGCTGAATTTGTTGTTTCAATGGTAAAGTTTAAGGATACAACGAGTAATAGAGTATTAAATACTATTAAATTACGAATGACACGACGCGGACGAACGACAATCTATGATACTTTGTAAGGAGGGGACAAGGGGTAGCTGGTACAGTTTTACGGGAAATAAAAAGGACTTTTTACAATTTACAAGGAAAAAAAGATGTTTTTACAGTTTACAGTGAAAATTGAATTATGCAATGAATTGTGTCATCTAGTCGTTTCAGAGTTTCGAAAATGTAATTTCCCTGGATTATTCTTTATGACTTTTTTTAATTTGGATGTAAATTCTTGTACGTACCGTGAAAAATGACACATTTTACAGTGTACGATACAAAATATTTGATTGATTACGTTGTACGTCTAGCATGTGATTACACAATTACGGAATTTATTTTTTCAATTTACGTTGTACGAACACAAACAAATATTGCAATTACGTTGCCCTCCCCCCTGTATCATTCGCGCACACAACTTGAACTACAACCTTTTGTTTAACATGCTGAATTTTGTTTAACATGCCGAACTGTGTTCCTATTGAATCCAGGACTGCTCTCTCCTTTCATCAATGATTATCGAGACAGTTACTTGATAAAGACAACGCTAACTCCCTAGGGCAAAGAAACGAAGAAAATATTGATGTGTTTTCACAAAAATAACGATGCCAAAACCACGAATTAAAATGCGCGCAGCGGTCGATTTTTTCAAAATAAAGCGGAAATTAGTGACAGGTTGGGTGAAATTAATACTGTACACTCGGTTGGTATAAATAGATCCTTAAATACGTAGAAATACGACCGGACAATATCTATCATTCTGAAATATGCCAAAGACAGAAACAAATGCAGCACGTTTTTTTATGAGCCAAAATAAACAAAACAAAAATTCTACGAACGAAACAGACCCTGTTTGCAATGTTTATTTACACCGCGGCATCTCTTAAACACCTTCTCAAAATATGTTGTTTTTTGTCAGGAAGATTTGCGTTGTTAGTTTTACAAACGTTTAAAACATTGTTATTCTGATATTTTATGGTCAGCATATAAAATAAAAAATCTTTTGTTCAAAGGGCGGTGGTCATCGCGTCCTGTTGGATAGGGGACTCCGAAATAACGAAATATACTACTAGTATGTTTTAGTATTTTTGTAAACTGAATGACAACATCATTTCTGTGAACAACTGATCACTTATATCACGTAATAGACTATGTATTAAACATTTCTGTAAACAACTGTAACAACCAGTCTTCTCGTTCATTATTATGTTCAGTATTATGTAAATTAGATAATGAAAAGTTCTTATTTGTATTTGTGTTTTATTTGCTAAGAATAATTAGAATGTACTGTATACACGTAATTTCTATTGCATGTTCAAGGGTATCGAATATCCCGCCGTTTAGCGCCCCACCCCACAGCTTTACCCTAATGTGATACCATGGAGGTAAATATCTTTTTTTTACCTCCATGGTGATACCAAGTGAAACGTATATTTTTACTATCGCATTTTACAAAAGTCGAAACTGGGTGTATCATGGTACAACACACGCTGCGACAACTGAGTGATCAGCGACATCTTTGTTGGGCGATGTACCAATGGTGAATTAGTTTATTTGAAATGGAGTGAATATGAATATGAACTCTATTACAACGTGTTTGAATTATGTGCGGCAATGGGCAATGACCTCCAGAGTTCACGCATTAATATCTAAATAAATTCGCTTAACTCTGTTTTTTAATAAACATGTCGTACGTGAAAAGCAGGAGATATT
Organism: Saccoglossus kowalevskii; assembly: GCF_978046115.1. Taxonomy (NCBI): domain Eukaryota; kingdom Metazoa; phylum Hemichordata; class Enteropneusta; family Harrimaniidae; genus Saccoglossus; species Saccoglossus kowalevskii. The sequence goes on along the minus strand of NC_140652.1, from coordinate 17,881,465 downwards.
TTAGATTAGTTTTTTGTTTACCGATCTTCAACTTTTTAGAATAAATGATAGCCACCGTTGTCGAATCAACCAAGAGGCTCCAATCCGGAAAGCTTGGCTATTCTAAACTTCGTAAGTAGCATTCTTTCCAAGCTGCGACTTCATTCAAGTGCAATGAACGTAAGTGAAATGTATGGAAGAATCACGATACTTGTACCTTCGAAAGTTACGACTCTTATTCTTAAAATTGGTCATAAATACATGCACAAAATACAAGCATATACCATTTTTTCAAAGGCCAAAGATCATACTTATTGTTTGAAATACTAGTAACTGATACCTACATATATAACGATAGGTGCGAATTTCAAATATTGAAGATCGTTTATTTTACAGAAGAGAACCAAGGACCGAGACGTCCGTCCTGGTCGAAACCGTTGGCCAAAACGTCCGTCCACCGGAACGCGCAACCCCAATCTTCAGTCATTTTAAATATAATTACTCAGTAAAGTAACAATGACGGTATACATGTTCGATTCATAGTTATTAATCGATGCCAAAACAAATTCAGAAAATGCAGATTACAGTATAGCAGGAAGTGGACACGGTGTCTTTTTTTCGCTTTCACACTTTTATTATTTAGGCCGCAGTTTGGTTACGTCAGGATCTCAGCGTGTTGTTTCTCGGTTATTCATACCGCCCGAATATTTTGATTCGAAATTGAGTTAAGCCACAGCCCCTCCACAAAAGCCTGCATTATTTTACAATGTGAAACCACCTTATTATCGATATCCAACAACATTTATTATCTTGAATATTACATTTAATACCAAATAATAAACGTCAGCAATATTAGTAAATGCTAGAACAATTATGAATTCTAAGTCGGAAAATTAAATAGACGTGATGTCACAGCGTCAAACGTAGTGCTTGTCACGATAACAATATCTTAAAGCGGAAGTGATGTAATCGTAGAACGAATTTTAGCCCTTGAAAGAGAAGCAACGTCACAACATTTATAAATACGCCTGTCGCTGTGTTGGCTGTTGGTTGTTGGCTCACCCGCTTCAAGTTGTCCGAATATATCGCCTCAGGGGATAATTACTACTTAATGCCAAGTGGTGTTGTTTGAAATAACGCTATTTTACAGAGTGGTTTGCGTGGAACGAATTGTCGTATGTTTTAAAATTACGTCAATTAGTCGCGTAAATCCGGGCCAGAATCCCAGGGCCGACCTGCAGTTAACAAAAACACTCCAGTAGATTCGTGTGCTACAGTAACTCATCATCTTTATAAAACAAGATCATACATTTTTCCCTAAAAATTACATGGTCATCAAGTATTGGAATACACTACATAGTAATATAGAATTTTGTTTAAAAATTGTAATATAAGTAATGATATAGAAAACATTCCCTGTAGACACAATCCCGTTAGAACAAACTTCCAGACAGTACATCGCATGGAGACAATGGAATTCAATGTGAGCGTACCATAATTCGTTAATTGTTAAACCAACTATTTTTTTAGCTATATAGTATATATTATGATTTATAAAGCCACAATAGGACTATTTGTATTTTAAAATAAAGATTGAAATTGGTGACGTTTTAGATCTACTGTGATATACTTTATTTTCGCTTGGAATTAATTTTAGCTATTTTCGCTGAAGGAGTGATTCAGTGAAAATAAAATCCAGCGAATATACCTTTTTCCTATATTTCACATTCAACTCGTCAGAAATCAGTGAAAAAAAAAACATACAAAACACTCAAAAACACTTTTCAGCAAAAAATAATTCCAGCTAAAATAAAGTATTTCACAGTACATCAACGTTCATCGTCGACCCTGTTCTATTGTAATGTGTTGGCAGTAACTTAAAAATTACATTATCTAAACACATGTTTTCTGAGATAATGTCCGCCGGGATCTTGTTCTTCCGGAATCCAGTAAATCGCAGGTTAACCTCAAAACATATTTCGTGCTCGTAGGATTAGCGAAGGTGCGGGTTAAACCCATACCTTATCCATGGAAGGTCCAAGGCCACTTCACAAAATGTCAATAGTCGCTAAAGTGTTAATTCTATAGACAAACATACACAATTTACTGAGGGCGCACAGCCATCGCGTAAGCCATGATAAGGAGGTATTTTGCTTGGCATGAAATGTAAGTTTCAACTGGATTTGAGATCGGCGAGGGCGCAATAACAGGAGTAATATTATTATTAGTCACTACGAATGCGTATGTAATAAATTATTATATATCGCTATAATAGCATATTTATGTAATGTACAGTTACAGTCGCTAGATAAGCACTTTGCCACAATCGAATCATTGAGTATTAGTTCAAACAATACCATTGTAAAACAAAAAATATATAGTTGACGATAAATTACTAAATTATAAACGGATTAGTTAGAAATATATTTCTATAGTCTTTAGACCTGGCCACCTAAGCAGGTTTATATGAACAATGAATGATTTCTACCTTGTCAAGCCAGTTGTGCAGCAGTTTAAGTTGCGTGATTTCCACTTAATCAGTTGAACGTAAAACAACGACAAACTCAGAGTTGCCCGTCAATTTACGTTGAAAATAGACAACAGGCAACGTAGTATATCTGTTCTTTAAGTTCAGCGTAAAACGACAGCAAATTTGGAAATTTCCGCTGTTTACATTGGGCGTATCAAACGCGCAACTTCTAAATTTACGTCGTTTCAGTTTCGACGGTTACGCGAAGGAAATTCGAGCGTTTACACACCCAAATATAATCAACGGATTTACTGCAAAACACGTTGCTAATCCGGCAAGCGGTTACGACGGAAATTCGAATTTTCATGCAGTGAACGTGGAAACCTCATGTATATTTACTAACTCAATTAATCTTTAGGAAAGTGGGTATTATTTTACAGATTCGGCATTATGTTCCAAGATCAATTCTCCTTTTTCTGTATAATTCCTTAATACTTCCCCACATTTCATACTGTTTAGAGATTTGGGGAAACACATACTCGTCCTTCCTTGAGCCAATTTTGCGCCTCCAGAAAAAAAGCTGTACGTCTCATCACATTCTCCGACATTCAACCTCACACTGCCCCCTTATTTAAAAAAAACTTGGACTATTAGATGTTTACAAGTTATATAAGCTTCAAACATGTCTATTTGTTTTTTATCTAAAAACTAGTAGTTTTGCACATACAATAAATCATTATCTGGACCTGATACCCCACAATTATGAAACACGTTTAGCAATGGCTGATAGTTTTTATATCCCCAAAATGAATCTAACTTTATGCCAAACACAATTAAATTTACTGCAACACACTATTGAAATTCCACAATCAAAAATGAAATGAACAGAGACACATTCAAATCCAACTTAAAAAAGAGTTACCTAAGTCAGTGAAACGACAAAATGTATACTATAATTTCATTTCATATGTTTTTATGTATATATATATTGTAACTTTATTGTTAATCTTCTGACTATGTATGATTATGTTTTTTTTTCTCCAAGTAATTGACAAAAATACTTCAATCAGTTTATTTTCTTTCAACACTTTTGTTAATTTAAGTCTTTGAATCTATTCAATTATTTAAATGCACAACTATATATCTGTATATAGCTTATTGATATTATTATTTATTTTGCTCATTCTGCATAAAGGTCATGGACTGGACTAGTTCTAGGGAACTATTTTCATGATCCTCCCTACAAACAATTTATATAAATCTCCCCCTCTCTCTCTCTCTCTCCTCTCTCCCTCCCTCTCCCTCTCCCTCTCCCTCTCCCTCTCCCTCTCCCTCTCTCTCTCTCTCTCTCTCTCTCTCTCTCTCTCTCTCTCTCTCTCTCTCTCTCTCTCTCTCTCTCTCTCTCTCTCTCTCTCTCTCTCTCTCTCTCTCTCTCTCTCTCTCTCTCTCTCTCTCTCTCTCTCTCTCTCTCTCTCTCTCTCTCTCTCTCTCTCTCTCTCTCTCTCTCTCTCTCTCTCTCTCTCTCTCTCTCTCTCTCTCTCTCTCTCTCTCTCTCTCTCTATTTACAATTCCAAATATAGACTTATTTACTTAAATTTGTTTACTCATTTGTATATATATCTCATTAATGTGTATATTATTATATGTATGTATGTTTATAGTGAAATAAACTTCATTCATTCATTCATTCATAGAGTCAAATTTGCAGCTGTAGTATTCCATGCCGGTCCTGATTCATTAATCTGATATTGACAATACTTTACATCATGTGATGTAGTTGAGTTGATACACTGTATTGAGTAGTCTACCAGGGATAACATGTATCTGCCTCAATAAATACATGCCTATGTTTGCCCATGCAAATGTCTGTCTAGCGTTTATCCACTATTGAGATTCCTGTAATTATTAGTGGATGACTATTGATTTGTATCTATTTACGCTAATTCTGGTTAATGTTGGTTGGCAGAGAATTACTAACAGTGACACTCACTGATTCCGGTACATTACAAATTTATTCAAACACTCTGCTCATCACTCGTCTTGTGACTAATGTTAGTTACTTATACCAAGCATTGCAAAATAACACTGAACGTTCATCAAATATTATAGCGAGGCTTTGGGTTAATTGACACTGACCGGGTCAGTGAATAAGCACACGTAATACAATATATGCTCTAAACATGTCTTCCATGCCAAATTCAGGGCCAAATCTCGGTTACTACATCTATTGTATTTTTTCCTGTGACATATATTTATTTCTGCTCTAAATGGTTATGTTTACGGTCTCTCATGAAGAATTATTCTTACATTATTTTTTACTCTTATTTTATTAAATATTTTGCCTTGTATTTTGGTTCAGACATCCTATCAATACTATCGACAGAATATTTTACATTCTCATGCACGTGTTTCTACAAATAACGACAACACGCCCCTTATATAAAAATATTGTTTGGTCTACTTGTTTCGTAACCATATTGTTAATTAAAAAAAAATGGCGACTTACCCTTATGCGTTGTTATGTAACATACAATGGCAATACTTGGATAAAATTATTCATAAAATAAAAAATAAGAAAATTTAGTTAATTTAAACTTAAATGTGAACGTTTTATATGTAAACAACTATATCGTTGTCAATAAGATAAAACAGCTGTTCTTAACTCTTGTAGATCTAAGCTTCAGGCAAGGGCGTCGTTGAGATTATTTTTCAAAGCACCGGCAAAAGAAAAGAAAACAATCGGCACCATATTCAAACAATTGCAGCGGAATTGTTGACATCTAATCCAAAGCTAATGTGTTTACACGACAGTCATATTTACAAATATTTGTTATCGGCATCAACATGATGGCTACCACTTTATTTGACGAAGAGCGGATTTTTCAATTTCCTCATTTGATGTCATTTCATTCTAATGACACTAAGCTCATTATATTATATACTTACTGCCACATAGGTTGAAATGACAGTATTGAAGTACATATAAAAAACAAACAATTTAGGGAAATTAAAGAGAATCAGAAAGGACTTCTATCTGTCCGAGTACCTGCACTCAAGGTCATGGTCACACACCTTAAAAGCATGTTTTTTAAAAGACATGAGTGCTGAACATAAAGGGGTCATGAACACGATGACCTTCTACATTTCCCTTATGTGAAGAATACTTCGATAAAAACTTCCCTTTTTCAAAATAGAGAAATTCTGTCATTTATATATGCAGACAAATACCAATATCTTCATGTAATATTCAACGCCCATGGTACTTAATATATTCTCCAAAGAAACGTCTACTGACAATAACACTTGTTTAATGGGTAATTATGTATATGAATAGATAATTTGGTATATAGTATGAAATATTTTGTTAATTGAAGCCTTTCTGCATGTGCAAAATGCTATTTGGGCCATGAATACCCACTTTCATCCACCACTCATACCCAATTTAGCCACATTACCATATGCTGCCACCCGGTCCCCTCATCAATAAGCTGTGTGTTTGTTCATGCTACTCGAGTTCTTTCAATAGACTAATTAGAACATACTTAAATCCATATTACCAAGGAAATGATGTCATTTCGAATCTGACCGCACATGTATTATGCCTTTTTGAGCATTTGAACCAGAGATTATAATTGTCTGCATCTTCATGCTCAACAATCTTGTACTTCAAAATGTATGCTTTCTCTGACGGTGACCTTGGCTGCACGTCCCCGGGCCGAAAGAAGCTTTTGTTCAACTTTCCTGATTTTCTTTAATTTACTTGAGGTCAGTGGTGTCATGAACCATTTTGTTAATACAATGAGCTTGATGCCAATTTTTTATCATTCTGACATCCTCTTTTACCAGTCTATATCTGTTCATTTCGACCAACCAACTTTTGGTGTTTCTCATCGACCAATGTCAAATTCAGTGTCACGCTGCACACATCCTATAGCGTTATTAGAAAAAAAATGGTTTCATACAACACTTCTGTGTTGTTTTGCCAAATCACAAATGTAACATTACATCTGTTACTGTAACGCCATAAGTTAAAGCGTGCCGTAATTTCGCGCTATTTTACAAGGTATTTTCATTCTACCATATAAGGAAATGCGAATTCCAAATATAGAATGATTACGCGCGTACACGTAAAAACAAACATGGCTGCCACCAGGTTTTGACCTGACTCCACACAAAAGTTCGCTGATTCTGTTGTAAATTTTTTGGGTATCCTTGGAATGAAATGATGTATAATAACAAGGTTATTAAGAGAATACATCGGTCTGCGAATCAGTCGGCCTTCGTGCATACTTTGGTATCCTCGTAATATTATGCGACGAGCTTACATCCAAGGAGAAAACAATAGAGCTGTAAACCACTATTGTGAATAACGACTGATATCAAACAATCGACATTCACCTGGATATGGTAGTTGGGGGATATTTCGTTGATTAGTTTCCAGTAATTTAATTAATATTCGTCAAAAGTATGTCAGGTTCAAAAATGTCAACAATGCCTTCGTGATTGTTTGAATATGGTGCCAATGTGCTAAATATAATGTTTCTTTTTTATGCGGGTGTTTTGAAAAAAATATCCCTAAAATGACGTCCCTGTCCGACGATTTGATCTACTAAAGATGAGAACAACTGTTTTATATTATCAACAATTTTATAGTATGGATTTACATAGTTGTTAACATAAAGAAAACATAAATCAACTCACTTTTATTATTTTTATTTTATGAATAATTTTATCCAAGCGTAGCCATTGTATATTACGCGACAATGTAGGAGGTTAGATCACCATTTTTTTTCAATTAACAAGACTCTATTTAAGTAGTTAGAAAACAAGTAGATAAAAAATAAGTCAAACAATATTCTTTTGATATGACTAATGGACATGTAATTTGTAGAAACACGTGCATGAGAATGTGAGATATTCCGTCGATGGCATTGTCAGAACCAAGTGTATATGACATAATCAGGTTGCAAGGCTAAATGTTGAAATGTTATTTGGAAAGTTGTACTTGATGGTACTTACAATGTCAATGTCGTGGTCATGACAACAATTAGTCACAGGAACGTTTGTCATCCGACCATAAATTAAATTAGATATAAAAAAAATGACTAATTCTTTATGAGAGACCGTAAACAAATCTTCCTAGAGCAAAAATAAACGACAAACTAAAATAGACAATATATGTAGCAATCGAAATTTGGCCCTGAATCTGATACAAAATACAAGTTTAGAGCTTAGACTGTATTATGTGTGCTTATTCCCAGATCTGGTCAGTAACAATTTGCTCGTAGTCTCGCATTAATATTTGATGAACGGTCAGTGTTATTTTGCAATGCTTGGTGTGAGAAACTGACCTTAGTCACAAGACGAGTGATGAGCAAAATGTTTGAATAAGATAAATGTGTATTGTACCTGAATCGGTAAGTGTCATTTGTATTAATTCTCTGTCAACCAATACTAACTAGCATTAACATAAATAGTTACAATTCAGTACTCATGCACTTATAATTACAGGAATCACAGTAGGAGGTAAATGCTAGAGAGACATTTGCATGGACTGGTTGTTTTATTGAGGCAGATACATGTTATCTCTAGCAGACTACTCAATACAGTGTATCCAGTCAACTACATCACATGTTGTAAAGTATAATAAATGTCAGAAAATGAATTGATAACAGATAAATGAATAAAGACCGGCGTGGAATAATACTGCTGTAAATTCGACACTGTATGATAATAGATGTGGTGGTAACAGACGTTCTGTTGAAAGACAAAATTATGGATATTTTAATTGAGTAAAATCCAAATTTTCGGGGCTGATGGTAAAGAAATGAAACAAAGATGCAACGGGAACTTTCAGTATTTGACTGACAGATGGAAGAAGTAATTGTGAAACTACTAAATCTCACAACAAGAATATTAATACATGCATTAGACAGGGATTGTTTTGTGTGCTCTTTCAGGGAAGTTGGAGCATCAAGTTAATATACAGTTGATGATTGCTAAACCGATGGACTAGGGTTAAATTTTAATGGTTCACGAAAGTTACAGTTACCCACTAGTGATGAAGCACAGATTGACAGCCAAAAGCTTTTTGGGGGACAGGAGAAGGGTACGGTAGAGTATGGAAGATGTACAAACAGTCCTTATCATCTTTTCTGCTGAGATAGGAACAATAATAAGTACTAGAAGGCTCATACAAGCAAGGACAAAATAGGTGGAAAGTGGCACATGGTTGCAATTGATTCTTGCGAGCTGAGGGTGCACAAATCAGAGAGTGGGATTCGAAACCGGAAACGACAAAGGTTTCACGTTTTACATCATACCGTCGTGTCTGGTCGTACGTGGCGCTGCCATCGTCTGTACTCATCGTCGTGAATCCTGGCAATTGTTTTTTTTTGCCACGCACGGCGGCAGTAATACATGTGTCTTGTCATTCACGAATAAATAATCTGTCTAATATACATTCATTACATAATATGTGTGTATTTGGTTATATATTGTCAAGTAAAAAAAAACACTTTGCGAAATTTGCATAAAGCAGAAATCAGCATAAACGCCGCCACACGTTGTCGGACTAGCTTATTTATCACTGACACATCCATTAATATCAAGGTAATAGTCATAGGTATTTCAACAATGTACAATGCACATCAACAATACACATGAGACAACATACATTTGCACAAATACAAAGTACATTGAACACAGTAGTACATAAAATAGTGTGCTATACGAGATGGTATAGTCAGTCACCGAGCATCCACAACAATTAATGTACAAATAATGATATATGGATATCGATGTTATGACCAAAACGTGCTATCAGTTTTTGGCCGGATCATATTTACTGCCACTTGCACCAGTAATAAGTAGTCACATAGTAAAACATTTACAACGAAAATCAGTTACATGTGATAAAGATTTAATATATTCTTCACTAAACAATTGTTACATTAGAAAAACGTGTAGTAATGTTATAATATATTTGGAAACAAAAAATTGAAACCACCGATTTTGAAAAGAAATCTCAGAAATATAATAAAAATAATTCATCACGAAATGTTATCAATTTGCACATTATAATAATCACCACAATAACCGATTACACGAAAATAATAATTAAAAACTATTTTATTTTATTAAAAATACTGTATTTTCATCCATCAAATAGAAAGATTTTTCGAAACTGTAAAGTATTTATGTAGTGTTATATCTTTGTATCGACATATAGTTCGGACATGTCATATATAGCATAGATGACGACAACCTTATTTAATGACGCATATATACGCGTAGATATCTGGTTCTGTCATGTAATATCTGAAATATAACCATGGAATGTTGAAGCAATGACAACAACTGTTGCTTGCACGGTCATAGTCATTTTATTCACATCAAATCCAGATGGGTGGCAGATTAGATAAGTTGTATAGATATACTTCCATTTCACTCGTGATTCGTGATGCTTCATTGAAAAGCAAGGCAAATGAATTATATCAGCATATCAAACAACACAATAAATTATATAACCATGTCAAGAAATTAAATACTCCAATAATATATTCTCTACTGATAGCTAGTAAGTCTCCTCCACATAGTTATACATTAATGTATGTATATATTGATATCAATATACTCAAAGCTAGCACGCTTAGTATTACATTAAATACTCACGAATGTTCATACTACAAAAATAACATCTACAAAACAAAATTTTCAAAAACTGGCAAACAACCAAACCTTGTTGGTGGAATTGTAATATCACGAACAATTATACGAATATTATTGAAGTTAACAATAATAGTGAACAAATCAGTCGCTTGATACCATAATATTCACTATATTATAAAATTAATTTAACTTTGAACTATACTACTATCCTGAAATAGAACTTGAATTTACAATTTTTTTTTATTTACATCTTTTCTATTGTGACCATATTATATAATCACAAAAACGTCCAACCTAAAATTAAACCATTACATTTCAATCTCAAAATCCATTTTATAGTGTCTTTTATCTTTTTTAAGTTAAGTATTGAGTTAGTCTTGACTGTACTTTCTTTTAGTCTCGGACTCAATGTAATTGGATACCATTTCTAATTGCTGACGGTCGTTTAGAATACCTGTCGGGGTAGCTTCTTCCATAACGTCTTCAATCAAAAGAAAGGCGCCGTAGTACGAATACTAGAAGAAATAATGAAACGGATAAGAAATATCGCGACGGCACCTGCTGGCTTTCCACATGCAAGTCATCGCTGTACTTATTACTGTAAAAGTTATTAATTCATTACATTTATAAATGTGGTTGTTTATACCACGATTGTACGTTTGGGTAAGAGCTAACATATGCGTTCAAATTGGGGACTTACACTTCCCTTTTTATCAATAACACAACTATTACCACATATACTCCCATGACATAACGCCTCTTCATGGAGAACTACAAGAGCATCACTTATGTCTTGAATCATGTGTTCAACATCAGTTTTGTAGCACGCGCCCCAGGCTGAATATTTTTCCATCCGATATTTCGACATGCTCCTTAAACTGCGGAAAATCGAAGTGCGGCACAACCGAGTGCTGAGTATGAAACGATATTGCATGTGTATAAAGTCTGCGCCTAGAAATATTAAACAAATATTACATTCAATCATTTAGAATAATAAAATTGTTGATTCCTTAATGTTATACCTTACATCGCAAATGTACTTAATTGCCTGAGCAATCAACAAATCAAACAAATACCAACGGTAATCATAACTGATGAGTATCAAAATAGGTTTAATAAAAGAGTTGTTAAGACATTATCATAAAAAATATTATCAAATATAAATTTCTCACCAATTGTCATTCTCCGTTCTTTCATACGTTGTTTTTCTCGGATTGCACTTATGTTGATGAACGTAAAATCACTAGACATTGCCGTGTACAACACTGGATTAATGACCGAATTAAAAGGGAGAACAACTGCAGCCACCCAAGGATATATTATACCAGCTATCTGTACACCAGAAGCACCAAGCAAAGAAGCAATGAATATGGGAACTTGACAGAAGACATTCGAAAATACAATTGTAAACATTCTACTTAGTGTTTTCATGTTCTTGACTTTACGTGTGCTCCTGACGGCACCTCCAATATGACGTGTGGCATTATAAATGATTATGTAGCAAATGCAAATCACTATGACAAGAAACAAATTTATCGATGGGAAAAACGTAACAGAGTATTCCCATCCTGGGGGGTGGTCGTAACGAAAGGGTAGAGGTAAACAAATGCTGCTCATTCCATAAAAGCTATCACCAAAGTAAGAGATGCCAGATATAGGCAGTAATACCAGAAATAACGACATAATAATTCCAACTGAGACAAAAATAAGCGCAAATAATTTGTTCATTTTCCATCTTTTGTATGGAAAGGCGATAACCAAGCATCGATCAACTGTCATCAATGTTAATATGAACATTGAACATTGACTGGAGAACATGGCAAGAATTCCAATAAACATACAAACTACACCCTGTCTCCACACAATATCATATACGTGATATAGATTTCCAAAAACCACATCAGCGATTGCAATTATGAATAAATAGATACCCATCATGATATCAAAAACAGTCATTATAATGAGAAACAAAGTTTCTACTTTTATAATTCTGTTTTTTACTATTTTCCGTACTCTCCAAATAAAAGATCCGACATTAAGGACAAGTGTCGCTCCAGCGACAATCCAAATAATTACTCGTAAGAGTGTAGTTCTGAGAAGTCCACCACATGATGAAATCACATTTGGCATTGGTAAACAATTCTTCAAATCCATAATATGTTTTTTGGCAATGCAGCAAAATACATATTCGTCCGTATATCTGTGTAAAAATACATTTCTTTAATACCAATGAAATTAACTATATTAAATATAAGGTTGTGCATGACTAAATATACATAAAACGTAATAGTACTCACAACGTATGTAAATACTTCATAGCAGTGAATGCATTGTCTGATATAAGTTTGAATTCGTTCCAGCGAATATCTCTGTAGAATATAATGTATAGTTGTGTCAATTCGTATGAAAACAGACTTGAATAGATAAAGTGTTTTGTTCGTTTAGTTACTTACAAATATCGCAGTCGCCTAAGTGATTGAAATATTGAACTCGACAATCGCTGTAGACTGTTATTTTGTAGGTGCCTGAAAGAGCACAAGGGGATGAATATACATTAGGTGATCGTGTGATTTCCTATTCATTAATCAAGTGAACTAATTGTTATATTTTTGTAGCCTTTAACTACACAAATTTGATAAATATTACACTGTCACAACCATAACTTGTTTATAACACGCGTTTTGGGAAACTACTATCAGAATAGTTCAATCAAGGCAATTTTACTAAATTGTTGGTAAAACCTTTAAATGCGCTTTAACACGAAAACGCATGTTGAAAAAATAAACTATCTAACAATGTTCATAAACAAAATATTTCATCAAGTGAACAGTTTGTGCATTCAGATTTGGTGTAACATGGTAAGATAATACATGGCCTTATGTTACTTATAGTGCACGATACAGGTGATAAATGGATATCCAATACTCGATTCCTACTAATAAATATCTATAGGGCATATATTATAGAACATTTGCAAAAAAAACAAGAACCAAGACTATCCTGAAATTGGCATAGCAAACATTATATTATTATCGATGTCATTTTTGTAATTCCCACAATTTCGAAATAGTTATACTATGGTTCATATGACTGACTTCCTAGTTTTAACTTACGAGTTTAACTCATGGCAACATAGTTAATATAAATGTTGCTGTAAAATCAAAGAAATGTGTGTCATGTAAATATCAAGGATATTGATGTTCTTTAAGCCTGTCGTCAATGGGAAATATTGAAATAGTTATGAAGAAGGATAATACTTATCTTACAGATGCAATAGATTATTCATTCCATTGAACAGTTCGTCAAATAGTTCTTCTAGACTATTGGAAGAGATGTCCCTGTAACAAGAAATGTTGTTCACAGGATCGCATATAAACTAAATTGTGTGGGATACATTATATAGAAATTTGTATTCAACTATATATCAGTCAATTCAATGAAATCCCAAAATTGAGAGACATTTTGAAATTCTGTATACAATTAATGGCTATCAATTTCATCAATTATAAGCAGATCTAAAAAAATACTTGGATTTATTATCATGTTTCGAATTAATGAAAATTAATCAAGAAGTAGCTGAGAACTAATATTGGTTCTACTCATGTAATATATTATATTCATATTATGGTGTTTTAGATTAATATATTATTATGAATATTTGGGTTTTACTTTAATATACACATTCATGTAATATCCATGAAAACATATTTCAATTCATTTGAATCAAGTCATACTTACAATTCCCCTAAATATAAGTCATTCCCGAACTGAATCAGACTTTCATTTCCATTTCTTTTCATATTACTAATGTTGCTAAAAGATAAAGAACAATATGATTTGATTTGTTTATATTCAAATGCTAAGATATTTTTTTTTCTACAAAAACAGAATTTAATGCTTCATAACAGGTGGAAGACGTCATTGACAAACATTCCCTAATGCATTCATGCTCATATGTTACTTTTCGAGTTTAATGATTTACCTGTCCGTGGACAATTATAATTTACACGCAACTTACACACTTCGACTATTCCCATGTAATTGTGTAAATGGAAAAACATTTTCGCTTGCACAGTTTACGTCATAACTTTTACACTCGCACTTCCCTGGACAATTGAAATCTGAAATAGGAGATCAATACTAATAAACATTCCAATAGATGTTTTGATTTACATCGACATATCGAACATATGGGTTTGAAATTATAGAGAGTTCCTGAAGATATTTCATTATCAATAATAAAACTAAAAGTCGGCACACGTATTATATTGTCTGATGTTGTCATTTTTTGTTTGTTAAACAATTGAATCTTACCACAGTATTGTTCATCGCCACCATCATTACAGTGTTTAATTCCGTCACATATATAATCTTTTGCAACACAGATGTTTTCATTTTTACATTTAAAAGTTCCATTGATACATTTGTATGTTTCTGTAAAAGATAGTATTACTGTGCATTTCAATAGGCTTTAACAAGGAATTTTCACTAACATCTATACGACAGTGAATATCAATAATCGATTTCCGAAAGGTATTAGTCAGATAAAAACTGTAATTCTCAAAACAACAGATTTATAGATTGGAATATGTTACTTTACATAATTAACAGTTGACCCACATCGCAAATGGTTTCACGTAAGTAGACATGATCTGTACCTGAGTTACATACAAATGGCACCCATGTCATACACAGCTTTCGATGATGACTGAATTAATTGAAAATGCATATATGTCATTCTATTTTTTTATATTTAATCAACTGACATAGAGTGATCACAATTCTGTATTGTTACATTGATTTGTATTTTTCTATTTACTTAGCACTAATTATCTCCTTATTAATATGTATGCCATTTAGTGCTTAAATAATGATTTACTTAAATTATATATTTACATATGTGAGCTGTTACAATTGTGAAAAGAAAACACTGTTGTATTTGCTTAGGTAAACGATATGTGTCTTACGTATCGCAAAATGAAAATAGTTATGAGTTTCAGCTTACCGCAGTTGTGTTCATCTTCTTTGCTAGGACAGTCGACTACATCATTGCATATTCTATGGATAGGAATGCAGTAACTATTCTGACACTTGTACGTACCACTTTGGCAAACCGCATTACCTTAAAAATTCCGAAATTGCAGATAATTCAATGTCCGCAATGTATTAACAAGAAATAACTAATATATGTATTTGTAATGATAATGGTTATAGAATTGATTGTCCGCGATTGAGCTTAATATGGTTTTCTGTTGCGTGTTCAAATAAATATATACAATTGTATAAATGCTTCTAATTGTTTGTAAATAAAAAGTAGTTTGTTGCAATTTTACCTAATTTTCAAGATCAATACTAATGCATATACTACAATTTTGCATACGCAGACATTTCTGATTGACAACACAATTTAATGATATAATTCAACAAAACTTCGGAATTCCGATAAAAATTAATGTTGTACCTTTGCTGAATGAGTGTAAAAGAATTATTTAAAAAATGTACAAACGCTGATGGCGTTCTTAGCAATCACAAATTAGAAAATAGGACTCTAATAATCATTTATTTTCCAGACTGTCATTAATAACAGAACTGAATTTGTTAGTATACTTTAATTTTTCCATACATTTACAGCAATGGGTATTTACTATATCCAGGGCCTATAATAAAAAGCAGATTTCTTTAGAAGCTATTGTTTTGTTTAGGTTTTAACATACATACGATATTTTGTCCAGATATACAATTCTTTCAGTTAAACATAGGAAACTTAATCCCATGCGGTATACAATCCCATGATTTAAAAATAAGCCTCTTGGATGTTGGCCTGCGGGACAGGTGTTGCGGGATGTGGTCACGTATATGAATGTCTACGTACACATAAGTTTACCCTATTATTTTCAATACCCTCATAAGAGAAGGACATAGGATCGAATATGTTGTACTATGCATTGTAAAACGTTCATTCTACACTTGTAGGTTATACAGATGACATTCAATTTTTGATATTGTAAGATGTAACTCACATAATGACGTTTAACCAAAACTACTTACTACAATTCTCAAGATGAGTGGCGTCTCTGCAACCAACTATATAATTATTGGCATCTAAATCATAGAGACATCTTTGATTTGAATCAAAACACGCGCCATTCGTACATGGCAAATGATTAGCTGGACAATGTTCGTCGGAATGATAATCTGTAATGAGACATTTTCAATTGTCTTCCATTGAGACCTAAGATAAAATACAATCTCTATGGCCATTTTTGAAATAATATTTAAATACGACATGCTAGCATTACTGTGAAGCTAGCCTTAATACGAAAATGACAATATATATATTTCCATATATATATATCAGTCATTTTAATATAAATAACACATTTTTCTTTGTAATAGTGACACCTGTTGTTTAGTATGATGGATCTTCATGCTTGGGTGCAGGAGCATAGAAGTTTATAATTAATATTATTTTCTATAAGAATCATGAAACTATCATAAATGGCCTTATAAACAGCATTTCACTTCATAGTGGGGTGGGTTTAGTTAACATGTGATTATTATTTTCTGACCATCTAGTTTGCCGTCCCTTTCCATATAAACAAAAGCTCCAGCCAATATGAGATTTGATTACTTGCTTCAAGCTGTGGCACTTGAAAATGGGTGATGTGTCATGCGGCAAATGTCACCTGTCTCGTGTAATAAGATTGGCTAAATTTCAACTAGAAACAGGTAAACCAGTATACCTGTATGTACGAAGCCAGTGAATGTAATTCAAGCCAAAGAGACTGCATCCATTTATATAAATTCACATGAATATTTTTTTTGGAGAACTAAATGTGACAAATACCTTACTGTCTGTGTTAAATATACCACACCAGCTACATAGTGCCCGACGAGGAGATGGGTAGGTAGTGAGGAAAAACATTGATTGAAGCCTTGCAAAGGATTGAACTATTGTCAATAGCAACAAACATACTGGTAAAGTTAAAAAACACAGGCATATGAATACTAACTTTCTAGGATCTTCATTGGCTTTGCTATCTTTATTTTAATTTTAGATGCAACCATTATTTTATAGGGGACAACAGGTTTTAAATTGAGGGGATTTAAAAATGCCTTGATCAAAAAGAGTCTATGTACAGGGAACATTATTTTGATTTTTCAGTGGTCCAATAAATGCATTTGACAGGAAAACAGAAAAACTCTACTACAAAAGCAATTAAAACAGCTTGCTGCATTATAAGTATCACTTCCCTGTCATTTTAGTGGTTCATATTTATTTGAATCTGAACATAACATGCCAAATCTGTCACACCTTGCTAGGCTCGAACTTCCATCCAATCAGAGCATTTCAAATAAACATGATTCATCGCAAATACTAGAGGGCGCTCTGACCAACAAATTGCCGTTATCTAAATAAAAAGAAGTGAAAGTCCACAGTAATGACTGTAGGCTTACCTTGCCTGCATGCACAAATAAAGTCCGAAATTGGTCGAACGATTACGCAACAAATCAAAGCGAATTCAGATCCATTTTATCACGTAGCCAAGGTGATGAAATTAAATGGTACCCACCCAGAAATACACAGAGCTCAAACCTGTTTTGCATGCACAATTAAAATCCAAGATTGGTCGAACGATTACGCAACAAATAAAAGTAAATTTAAATCCATTTTATCACGTAGCCAAGGTGATAAAATTAAATGGTACACACCCAGAAATACACAGAGCTCAAACCTGTTTTGCATGCACAATTAAACTCCAAGATTGGTCGAATGATTATATAAGAAACCAAAGTGAATTCAGACCCATTTTAACACGTAACCAAGGTTATGAACCAATGCATTGCCTAATATCAAAAGTTCAGTAACTAACTTTTTAGAACATAAGTATAAGCATTCAGTAATTTTAATATAAAAAGTACATTGCCAATTCAGAACCATTTTAACACGTAGCCAAGGTGATGAAATTAAATGGTAGCCACCCAAAAATACACAGGGCTCAAACCTGTATTGCATGCACAATTAAAGTCCAAGACTGGTCGATCGATTATGCAACAAATCAAAGTAAATTTAAATCCATTTTATCACGTAGCCAAGGTGATAAAATTAAATGGTACACACCCAGAAATACACATGGCGCAAACCTGTTTTGCATGCACAATTAAACTCCAAGATTGGTCGAACGATTACGCAACAAATAAAAGTAAATTTAAATCCATTTTATCACGTAGCCAAGGTGATAAAATTAAATGGTACACACCCAGAAATACACAGAGCTCAAACCTGTTTTGCAAGCACAATTAAAATCCAAGATTGGTCGAACGATTACGCGACAAATAAAAGTAAATTTAAATCCATTTTATCACGTAGCCAAGGTGATAAAATTAAATGGTACACACCCAGAAATACACAGAGCTCAAACCTGTTTGTCTTGCACAATTAAAGTTCAAGATTGGTCGAACGATTACATGAGAAACCACAGTGAATTCAGACCCAGTTTTACACGTAGTCAAGGTGATGAAACAATGCATTGCCTGATAATAAAAGTTCAGTAATTAACTTTTTAGAACATAAGTATAAACATTCAGTAATTAGTCAATTGTCATTAATGGTCATTCATCTAAAGAAACAACGCTTCATTATGGAGTTCCCCAAGGATCAGTACTCGGGCCCCTGTTATTCTCAACTTACATCTCATCACTGTGGCAAATTATTCATCACCACATCAATACTCTGATGACAATCAACTTTACCTTTCTTTCACTATAGATAACATTTCAGCTGCCACATCCCAAATTGAAAATTGCTTATCTAACATCAAGGCTTGGATGGTCAACAACAAACTACAGCTTAATGATGGGAAAACAGAGTTATTGCTCATCTCCAAACCACTTACATAGTATCAACATTGTATCAACACTCGTTAAACCGGTTAAAGCAGCCTGTAACATTGGTGTCATCTTCGATGATTCACTTCAGTTCAGTAAACACATCATCAGTACATGTCAGAGCATATACATGCATATCAGACGCATAGGACTCATTCGTCAACATCTATCTGAGCATACCTGTCTTAAACTCATTCACTCTATTATAACCGCTAAACTGGATTACAGCAATGTCTTACCCTATGGCTTACCAAAATCACAGATACACCTGCTTCATAGGGCTCATAACTGTGCTGCCTGTCTAATTACACGTACCAAAAAATTTGATCATATCACTCCTATTCTTCGGAAATTACATTGGATGCCAGTTCACTATAGGATACACTTCAAAATTTTACTACTCACGTACAAGTCACTACATGGATTGACACCATCCTACATATTGGACCTTATTGAAAAAAATCAAAACCAGAGAACCATTCGCTCAAGTAAGAAACATACACTTGCCATACCTAGAACTCATCTCAAGAATTATGGTGACCGGTCTGTCGCCCATTTCTCTCCATCTTTATGGAATCAATTACCAAATGACATCTGTTCTGCACCAAATGTTAACATCTTCAAACAACTCAAATCTTACCTTTTTCAGCAAGCCTATCTGTGAAACTAAGCGTCATTTAGCATCATTGCGATGGATACTAGGCGATATATAAACTTTTATTTATTATTATTATTATTATTATTAAAAGTACATTTTTCTTAGTATTAGTGTCACCTGTTGTTTTGTATGATAGACCCCAACGGTTGGGTGCACGAGCATAGAAGTTTATAATGAAAATTATTTTCCATATGGATCATTAATGTCCTAATAACCTAATAAACAGCCTTTCACTTCATAGTCGGGTGGGTAGAGTAAACCTGTGATTATTTTTAGTAATTTCTAATTTGACATTCACCATGTCCATATAAATAAAAGCTTCAGCCAATATCGGATTTGACTACTTGTTTCAAGCTGTGGCACTGGGAAATGAGTGTTGTGACTTGTGACAAATGTCCAACTGTCGTGGGTAATACGATTGGCTAAATTTCAACTAGAAACATGTATGTATGTACGAAGCCAGTGAATGTAATTCAAGCCAACGAAACTCCATCCATTTATATAAATACACATGGACAGAGAATATTTTTTGGAGCACTAAATGAGAGAAATGCCTCACTGTCTGTGATAAATTTACCACACCAGATACATAGTGCCTGGCGAGGAGAAGAGTAGGTAGTGAAGAAAAACATTGACTGAAGCTTTGCAAAGAACTAAATTGTTGTCAATAGCAATAGGAAAAGTCAAAGACAGTGGAAAAAACAAAAACAAAAACACAGGCATATAAATACTAACTTTCTAGGATCTTTATTGGCTCCAAGTAATCCGGAGTAGAACGATATGAATCAACACTGTACTCCGCCATATTTATTTTAATATTAAATTCAACCATTATTTTATAGGGGACAACGGGTCATAACTTGAGGGGAGTTAACACCTATGATTTTAAAAATGCCTTGATCAATATTAGGTTACCACAATCCACGTAAGTCCTGCCACCGTACTTCGGTGATAATAACTCATGTAAAAATATCGACACAGGTTTTCTCGTTTGTACTTGTGTCCTAAAAAATTGCTCATATTGTGAAGGTCTTGGTTTCTATCACACCCAAATGTTTTTTTTCAAGGCTGCTGATAAAGAATAAAACAAAATAATTTGATTTGAAAAGACGATGTGGAAATCGCTATTGCAATGCCAATAACAGTTTACAATAACAGGCATGTTTATGGCAATTTTTTTTAAAAGATGATTGCTTATGCAAATTTGTCAATCTTCTTTTGTTTGTGGTGTAACTTGTATTACTATTACAAGATGTTTTCACAAAGAACTTTCTTTGACCATGCAATAGTATAATCTACACATTTAGATGTGCTTTTCAGCGAATTATTGCCATTTGTTGATTCAATTATTTGAATTTTGTTATCAGTTACACAACAACAATTGCATAATGAGTTACTTTTGCTTATGTTTTACTTTGTGGATAATGGTAACAATAACATTAATTGTCAGATATGGCTGACTATGAACTTACCACAATGTGCTTCATCTGGAGATGTCTCTTTCTCACAATAAACGCAGTCAGTCACACCATCACATAGCACCGTTGAGGGTAAGCAAATGCCTTCAAAACATTCGACACCATTACAAGCTATGTAGTTTTCATCAGTCAGTATACAATCCTCGTCACTCTCATCATAACAATCAACTGTTATGTCACAATGCTTGTTGATTTCAATGCACTGACCATTTTCACATGTAAACGAATTCTTTCCAATTTCACAAACTGAAAAATCTTGAAAATGATATGTATTTAGTGATTCAAGATATCCTCTGTTGTTTTATTTCTGAATACAGTCGTGTATATATTGTATGAGAACAAATGCGATGTATAAAAGTTGCATTTTATTTCTAGTTCAAGTTTACTGCATAACCACCCAAATACATTACAGAAAAGTGCTCAATGAATTTATTAATGCACAAATTTATGACAATCTAAACAAAATTTTTCACATTTATTTGAGGTGCCAATGTAAAACGCGCAAAGCTTCGAATCAATACCAAGTATTTAATCGCAATTTCAGATTTTTTTTCTTTGTTATGAATTGTTTTTTTTCACAGTACAGTGTTTTCCAAGTAAACAATGTGTTAAGATACTTCATGTTTACCACAGTCAGTTTCATCGGACGAGTCTTTGCAATCTTGTCGAAAATCACAATATTTAGAGAAAGGTATACATGTCTTATCGGCACATTCGTATCCTTCACATTTACTGTTGTCTGTGAAGAAAAAAAATATTATTTAGAACATATATTAACCTATAATATAATTGAAAACAATCTATAATCTCCAAACAATATATAATGCATAAAGCATACCACATAATAGTTCGTCTGATTTGTCATAGCAATCTGAGTTCTGGTCACAAACATCGGAGTAATGAATGCATTCCCCACTTCCACACTGATATAGATGACCTGGGCAGGTACCATTTTCTGTTATTTGAAAACATATATCAGTTGCTGTTCCATTAGTAATACAAAAATCAAGTCAAATCAAATCATTTCTTTTCTTTTTCTTACGATTTAAAAATATTGGAAACCCTGGCACTCGTATGTGATTAAAAGTCCCGAAAGTGTGTTTATGCAAATGAGTTGTTGAACTGGGACTGATGCGTCGCAAACTACAACAACTACAAAACATATACACTTTTAGCATGCCAAAAAGAATGAAAGAGGGATAAAAACAACAGCAAGAAAAACATACATTTGAAAATGATAAATAATTTTTTTTCACCCTTATCTCACAAACATTTTTGGCAACTTTCAGCCTTGCATCTTCCAGTAAAATATTTGTTTTATTTATTTTCGCGTACGAGAAATAAAGGGTGGCATAGAATAATTTCATTTTCACGCAAAACAGGGTCACAGTGTCATTTCTTCTGATAGCTTTTTTTACATATTTGAACACTGAAGTGAATGTTTTTTGTATTGTGCGACGGCAAGGAGAATTCGCGGATGACTATTATTTCGTTTAGGTGACGGTTGGAAATTACCTAGTGTCGAGGTTTGGTTAATATTTCTGGTTTATGGTTGGTCGCAGAGATTGAAACTTAATTAGCTTTAAGACAAAAAGAACGTCAGGGATTTGCATGCTCGGACAATGACATCCGAAGTATGAAATACTGACCAGGAATGAATATACAGCAATACTTGGATGCCCATTTATTAATAAATAACTGACGAACAAAGTGTGAAATTATCACGTGAAGAAGCAACAATTGTGAAAGCTATTTAAATATAAACGTCCCGGGAAAACTGAAAAACACTAGTGAAGATAATAGCTAATTTGCCATTCATTCAAAATGAATTTAGCTGAATTTTGTCCAATTAAAACGGCTGTAAAAGTCCTGAATTTAAACCTGTTATCATTTTGTAAAAAGTGTTGTAAATATTATTCCGATTATGTCATCACTTTTGTTTCTTTTTAACTATTTATGTACACTTTATAAATCTTGCTAAGCGTTCGAAACAGATAATGTTCGTACCAGTTTACTATATTTTAAAATCGTTTTGAGTACGTATTTCAAAAGTCTATAGCCGATAATTTCCAAGCAAAAAATTATGTCAAATTTTTCATCCTACTATAATAGGAAGTGTGAATTCCAAAGATGGAATGATTACTCGAGTAAGCATCCTCTGATAATAAAAACAAAAATGCCTGCCACCTGATCCAACTACACACAGAGACTTCGGGGACTTATAATTCGGTCCTCGTCCGCCGTGCGTCTGTGCGTCCGTCCGTGCGTTGGTCCGGAGTCATATCTCAGAATCCCTTGGATCGATTCCGTTCATTTTTTGCAAGTACCTAGTACTTTATGTGGGACATTTGCACATGCAGTGGTTTAGCAATTTGATTTAAAATGTCCGACTGGAAGCCATCTTATTTTTTGAAAATATTGTATTTTGGACATGCTTTGTTAGTTTTCATTCAAACTTGGGACATAGATTATACATGTTAGGATACATGTGCATGGTGATTTATTTCACAGTTGGATCAAAGATGGGCGACTGGCAGCCATCTTAATTTTTTGAAAATGTTGTATTTTGGACATGCTTTGTCAGTTTTCATTCAAATTTAATACATAGATACTATATGTAAGGATACATGTCCCCGTTCGTCCGTGTGTTCGTCCGTCTGTGCGTCAGTCTGTCCAGAGTCATATTTCGGAATCCTGTGGACCGATTCCGTTCATTCTTTGCTTATGCCTAGTATGTGGGACGTATGCACATGCAGTGGTTTAGTGATTTGATTTAAAATGGCCGACTGGCAGCCATCTTGTTTTTTGAAAATGTTGTATTTTGGACATACTTTGTCAGTTGTCATTCAAACTTGGTACATAGATTATACATGTTAGGATACATGTGCATGGTGATTTATTTCACAGTTGGATTAAAGATGGGCGACTGGCAGCCATCTTGTTTTTTTGAAAATGTTGTTTATTTATTTCGCAATTGTTTCAAAGACTGCAGGCATCTTGTTTTTTTATGCGGTATCTTGGACGTGCTCTGTCAGTTTTCATTCAAATTTGGCACATACATGTACTTTATACATGTTAGGATGCATGTCCATGACAATTTGTTTCAAAATCTGGTCAAGGATGGCCGATTGACAGCCATCTGACTTTTTGGCCTTACTACTATATTTCCACAATTTATGTACGATTTTTCTTCGTATTTGGCACATACATCTTACATATCAGTATGTTTCATAATCAGATCAAAAATGGCCGAATATCGACTGTTTTTAATTTTGGCTATGTTACTACTACACGGGACACATGTTTTGATGTAAATAAACAATCTGTTGTATACGCCACTGGGAACTCAAATTTCAAGGACACGCTCGCGACAACCCCTCTGCTTTAATATGACAAGCACAAAGAGAACTTTTAAAAATTTAACGGGACTCTGTCATTTTCAATGACTTGTATTTTGGATTTCGGCATTCCCAAGATGTATCCTTGGAAGGATAACAACGTGTATAATAATAAGCTTATTACCCGGATACCTCAAAGTATGCATTCATACAGTACGCCATAGCATCCCGTTTTACTGTTTTCGGGCATATTTGCGATATCCCCTATATCCTCATAATAACCTTACAAGTACACCACTCGTACTCTTGACTACTTGTGAAGCGATGTGATGTCTTTTCAAATTTGAACTTATAAAACACACTCACTCAATTGTTATAACGATCTATATCACAGGCTAAACATGCTATTCTTCAAATGTGGCTTCGCAGATAATAAGTAATAAACACTCATCAAAAACCGACAGGCACTGAAGTGTGATTTATATAAAAGAAAAAAATACAGATATTGCATTTTTTTTCTTAAGACATTGATGACGTATACAAATAAATGAACAAACGTTTACGTACCAATCGAAATTAATTCAACCCTTTCCACATTTCCTGTATGAAAATTAAAACAAATCAGTATACATTGGATGGACAATCTTAAGCCTTTATATCTCTGTCAGATAACCTTCAGTATGTTTTTGTGTGTTCAGTATGGCATACCTTCTTTTGGAAAATGACGTGGTGTACTTTCACATATAAATCTATTGGTCATTTTCTTTGTACAAGATATATCATACCAGTGTTGAGAGGTATACAAGCTTGTCAAAAAAATAGCAGTGCAATTTTCATAGATACCACCATCAGGTTGGAATCTAGAATGAAAGCAATTAAAATACAAATCAAGATGTTATATGTGCAATTATGGAATTAAAAAAATATGAACGCTGTTGTCAAACAACATAACAAATCATAACTATTTCTAATTAAACAAATTTCACAAATTCGCTCTAGTTTTTGTGTTAATGTTTTAAAATTCTAATATGCTTCGATCAGTGCGAAACTCTACTTAAAATTAACATTAACCCATTGTTTATATAATCAAGAGATATCAAAAACATATGGCAATCAACAGCATATGGTTCACCGCGAATAGGTTAATGGTGGTAATATGGAGGATACCCGCACCCATGCGGCGATCACCTTGAGACGAAAATTAATTATTATTTTAATGTTGATACCGTCGGGGAATTATAACGAGATGGGCATTTCATGTATGTGTACATCAACTAGTGTTAGTCTGTAAGCCAGTGTTTAATTTGGCTTGTTACACAATTGCAGCGAATAACATGAGAAGCATAGCAGCAGTCACTATTATTAATTGTTTTAACTTTCATAAATGTATGCAGAATAGTAACTGATCACTCGGGTGAGGAATTTAATTCAGTTTATAAGCCTTGACGAAACCTGACCGACAAAAAAAATGTACTTTTTATTTACCCGTCTTTATCCCAATCACTGTATATCAATGGTTGCCCGTCACTCCAATACAGCTGTCCACTGGTTGACAATATATAAGGTCGCTTTCTTATATTTGTTCTAATTATATTTCCTATTATATTACATTTAGTTTCATTTCATGTACATCATATGCAAATATTATACTACTACTCACCAATGTAAGTCCATACTAATTTTTCGAGTGACGTTAAACTGTGAACGAACCAAGACTCCCTTTCCGATGTAATGCTGGTGAGGTTTCCTCCCCGATATTTGCACACATTCTGAGCCTCATTCCAAGACAGTTTTTTGGGCATTCTGACTAACTGATAACAAGAATCCTCGAACAAATGCCACCTCGTTCGACAATCTATTTACAGTTCACAAATACACATATTGAACGTGGAATTATGTATATGGTAAGTAAAAATATATCAAATATACTCTCAACATGTAAGTTACATAGTGTTTATGACAATGAAAATATTACCTGTAGTATCAACAATATTGCCGATCGTTGAAATATGTGTGAATGTATATTCGGCTACAAATCCTGTACTTCCGTCTGCGTAATCATCAGACTTGAATATCACAAGCATATTATTGAATTCAGATATGATGTCGGTCGTTGGCGGCCGCTGATTACAGAATTGGCCTTTCTTAATACCATTAATAGTAGCACCGCTGTATACCTCGACGAAATCTGTGTTGCATATTTTGTTCGTTCTACCAATATCAAATTCTTTGAATACCAGTGTAACATATGCTGTACTTGACGATGTCAAAAGCCAAGAACACCGTGATGATTTGCCATAAGATTTTGGGAAATCTATGGTTGAAATGATGCCATATTCAGCAGTACACTCTAACTTCTTTGGACAAATTCTGCTGATGTTTTGGCAATCAACAACATCTGTAATATATTAGTAGAAGTCGCAACAAATTAATTTAATTCATTGTTATCTTAACCATAGTAACTTTTGTCAATTAATGTTATCAATGTTCATTTCCCTTCTGAAGATTAACGATGTTAATTTATCATTGCCTTGGACACAACAATAAACAATTTCCGCTTTTGACATTGTGAAATTCTAACTACTTTTGTTAAAGTGTAGAAAGTGTAAACAACGTTTTTTTCAAGTTATGAATTATATTAATATTTCATAAAAAAACATTCCATGTGTACATCAATGGGAATTCCCTTAATTACTGATTGCACATGAATATTAAAAATGTAATATTCTTTATAATATTATCTGTCATGAATTTTGACTGAATGAAGCGAAATGAAATTACAAACTATGTCATAAATAAACAATAACTTCTTTAAATATGATTTTTCACGGTAAAAAAGCGTATTCTCAATGCACTAAACAGATTATATGTGGAAAACTCACCGTCAGTGATGCGGATATAATAATTCCATTGTCTTGATTCTGATAAAGTTAGTGTGTTATCAACCTTCCAATAAGACGTGGCTCCGTAGGTACACGCATTAAGAATGAAAGAGAACGACATAAAACCGCAGAAAAACTGCGTTTCACTGATACAAAGCATGTAGCATTGTGGAAAGTCTGCTAAATAATAAATGAACTCTGAGTACCCTTGTATAACTTCCATGTCGTAGAAACCCCATTGAAATTGTTGATATTTTCTGGTATAAAACTTA
This sequence comes from Saccoglossus kowalevskii, assembly GCF_978046115.1. Classification (NCBI taxonomy): domain Eukaryota; kingdom Metazoa; phylum Hemichordata; class Enteropneusta; family Harrimaniidae; genus Saccoglossus; species Saccoglossus kowalevskii. The sequence goes on along the minus strand of NC_140652.1, from coordinate 17,853,828 downwards.
GATAATACCATCTCCATTGTCACTATATAAAACAAAAATTGTAAGTTTAAGTTGTTTTACTTCGTTTTGTGTGTACTTAATATTATAAGCCGGATGCAAAATCGCAAACTGAAGTCGTTGATATGTGTACACATTTTTTTATTATTTATTGATAAAATTATTTATTGGTTATTAGTTATTTGTTGGGTTATTACTTAAAACCCAAATAAAGGTACTGTTTATTAGTGTGCTTATAATTGTTATCAACTGAATAACATATGTACTAATGCCTTTTCCAAAACAACGAACTCAACCGCTCTGTAATCTGTATTAAATGGTGGGAGACAATCGTAATCCTTGATAATTATTAAATCAAGATAAATTCAAACATTTAAGAGAAGAGCACTTATGTACAATGTAGAGAATTAAAACACGGAAAAGTAATAAAAAGCAATACAACATATACTTGTACAAACCAGGTTGCATAAAATGTGCCAAAAACGAATGCTCCTTAGAAGCCTTGGGTAAATTGAATATTCAACATGCGAACCGAGATTGCTAATTACATATGAACTTCACATCATGATGTACCACAGAATACTGAAATGCCTGGCTATACCTATGTCGTAAGGGGTGCAAATAAAATTTAGGTCTGTGTCGTACATTTGTTACTTCTCTTTCAAAATTGGATTAGGGCTAAATTTTCTTCTAATAAATTGATAACTTTCAAGTAAATAATGGTTAGTGTGTATATATGTAGCTTATTATGTTTATTCTTATTGTTGGTCCTATACTTAATAGGACATTGAATCACTGGTGTAAATACGTGTTAGTTGTCAATAGAATTTTTTTCCTTTGTTAATGAAATTCACATTTGTCGAACTAACAGTTTTGGTGGTTGAAAAGTAAGTAAAATATATTTCAGTGTAAAAAAGAAAGACCTGTTTCGTACATAGCTCTTGGTATGGAATATCTTTCAACAATTGTCCATCAACTCATAACTAAGTTTTCAGTTCAGTATAGGGATCCTGGTGTGTAATATCCTTCAACAATAGCCATGCACACACTTTATCATATCAATCATTTCGAATTTCCCATCACTACAACAGTGAAATATCTCTTGGTGTTAAATATCTTCAAACAATAGCCCATCAACTCAGAACTATGTTTTCAGTTTAGTATATAGCTCTTTGTGTGAAATATCTTTCAACAATGGCCCATCAACTCAGAACTATGTTTTCAGTTTAGTATATAGCTCTTTGTGTGAAATATCTTTCAACAATGGCCCATCAACTCAGAACTATGTTTTCAGTTCAGTATATAGCTCTCTGTGTGAAATATCTTTCAACAATGGCCCATCAACTAAGAATTATGTTTTCAGTTTAGTATATAGCTCTTTGTGTGAAATATCTTTCAACAATGGCTCATCAACTCAGAACTATGTTTTCAGTTCAGTATATACAAGAAGAAATATTCTACATGGGTTATTATTTACTCAACCAGACTGTTGAAATGTAATGTCGTTATGTCAGACCATGTTTCAACACAATGTGATTGCAATTTTCAGTAGTTGATTGCACAATGGAAACACAATAACTCGATGACCTAGAATGTTGAACTTTAATTGTCCTGATTTGTTGCGTTCCTCATTTTAGGACTCAGGCTCAAAATATCTTATTGAATTCCAGGCCCGAGTTTCTTACATTGAATGGAAAAGGTTATTTTTCTTTTAATTAGGAGAATGAAAAATATGGTCATCAATGTTTTTGTCATTCTATTGTTCACACATGTTATAGTATTGTTACTATTCAGTGGTCTTATATCATGTACATAACAAATATATTAATTGTCTCAAACAAATCCATTGATCCCAGAATCTTTCAGAAAACTTTAGTTATATCTACTTTGTGTTTGACTTAATATTATTATATTATTTACTCTTCATGTACGGATTAGTCGCGATAATCCACAACTGCCGATTAAAATAAATGCCATTATACACCAATTCTCGCAATATATTCATAATCAACAAGAATAAATACATGTTTGAATAACAAACAAACCACTAATATAATGGAAAAAATACCCTCCTACCATTATATGTAACGTCAATATAAAGTTCAATGTATGAACCAATGTGTTTGTCAAACTGACGTCTTATTGGCAGGATTCTAATACTTGATGCCAATATGGCTGGACACATTGATATGAAACTTCTTGATTCATCATATGTACGTCTGAATATCTAAATAGGGAACAAATCGGTGATAAGACATATCAAACACTTTTAGAGTAAAAGTACCAAAATACAATAATTTAGAACGATTTAAGACGTGTGCGAAAAACACGTACAAACTAGGGTAGCAAAGATAACGGACGGAGTTGATTTCCTAAGAAATACTTTATAAAAGTTGAATGAATGTAGCACAGTTGATCGAATGTAGCAGTGGCAATGGTAACAATCGAAATGAAACTAATCCGAAATGGAAACACTTTCACCAGAATGATATGTTCTGTATTACACTGTCAAATTTGGTATCAATCCGAAAATGTGTTTTACTGTTGGAATTAATTTTCGATGAAAATGACATTTTGGGTGTTTTGTATGGGATGTATTCTGACGAGTTGAATGTAAAATAGTCAATCATTCCTTCAGCGAAAATAAATACATTTAATTCCAAGCAAAAAAAATACCTTACAGTAATTAATTACACAAATAACATATTGCGCATAATAATAACGCAATTTCACACACCTGTTGAGAATCATAGTCACCAATATCAGAGGACGTCGTTATCCAGGTTTGTTTACTATATAACAACGTATAAGCACGTATGTAGTAAAAAATGTTTTGATAATATACATCACTGAGCTCAATCGCCGAAATCCTTTTTATTTGAATTAAATTTATTTGTATCCAGGGAGCCAGGTCAACTGTACTTGGAATCCATGCATCGTCAGTACGGGATATGCCCTTTCCATACTCAGCTGCAATCAAATGTTCAAAATAAGACCGTCTTCTGAAGTCGTTGTAATTCTAGAAAAGAAACGAGACATATTAAAATTATACCATATTATGAGTGTTTAAAGATGATATAACCTGGAAGTTTTAATTTCGCCGTCACTGCTCACATTATCAGACGTGAGCAACAGTGAACTTAAAATTGACAAGCTGCATGTACGATCGCAACATGCAATTTACGTCGTTCGTAATATTAAATAGATTTTAGACGCGATCGTATATCGTCGTACAGAGTTTGTGTGACCACCCCTCCGTCGACGGCAGCAACGTGTGTATTTATATTGTGCCCTAAATGCAAAATGATGCATCTATGTGTTTTGTTCAAACACCAGTAAATAAGGTGATATGAGGCGATGTGAATTTATTGCTTTATATCACTAACTGAAATACGTTTGAGATGAAGGCCAGGTAGTCAAATATTATTAATCGTATAATTGACAGAATCCTTCAAAGTCAAATTTTATGAATGGGTTGTTTTAATCAATGGCATTATACCTGAAATGGCAGTGGGAACTCCATGCCTTGCCGCTAAAATAAGCATCACATCAGTTTACACTCAATTAATTGTTGGACTTGACCAATGAAATAGTTGTCAGTAATAGCTTGTTTTCGTAAATAGGGGTATATCCTAGATCGTCAATATATATGCATTGTACCAAGGTTCACGATGTATATTGAATACCGTTGTTATATGGTATAATCGTCTATTGTACCGTTACATCGAATAATGTTTTCAGAATACTAGTCATAAAATCGCCACTTGTACTACAAAAATAGAAAGTTTCTCGGCTACATAGTCAAGTATATAGATCACCGAAATTATTTTATCTACATAGTTGATATTCATTAGATAATTTGACCCGTGATCAATTGCGTAGATCTGGGTTAGGAGAAGCAATTATCATCATGTCATATAGTGTGTGAGTTCGCAGAATCCAATTTTCTGCGCTCCAATATTCATCTCCAGAAATCAGAAGTACATTGTTAAGTACATTAGTAAAAAAACAACAAGTTTCTAAGTAAACTGACCCTATATTATTTATTATTATGCGTACTTATTTGTATCTATTCGTCACCAACACCTAGCAAGCAATAACAATTATAGCACTAAATATATAGCAATATGGTTTATATTTATACATACACTGGTATTTGAAATACACACCCTTTCGAGGTTTGTTGACGATGACTCGATTCTTTGTTTGGATTGTAGTTTCGATGCAGAGATGCCAAATGGAATATAGTTATATTGGCATTTGGTATCTGTTAATACAAGTTTCCCAAAAGGTTATTGTGATAACAAAGCTTGGGAAATGAATAGCACTTCACAAAATTTTGAAAAGTGAAAACACAAATTTTATGAGGCAACTGACAATTATACACCCTAATCAAGTGTGAAAATATCGGAAGAATCATAGCTAGACAGTACAGTGTTATGGGGATAACGACAGAGATGCGTGGTCTGCGTTTGTTTCGATCTAGCGTGTATGATTCGTCAGACAGAAAGCAATACAGTTAATTTGTGAAACGAGCCAGGTTATCAAGATCGTGTGATGTTGTATTCAATACAGTAAATTACATCGAATATATCAGTTATATTTAGAACACACATGTTAGTTTGTTCGTACATGTTATATAGTTGTACTAAATAAAGCATTGTTTAATATATTTATATCAATAGAAGTCAGGGTTATCAAGTAGGACACAATTCGAAGTATTTCGCATTGTGTTGGTCGCGGTAGAATAAAAATCCTTGTGTGTTACAAATAATTAGTTTGTTACTAAAAAGTTAATAATACATCGATACATATTACAGAAAGTTCAAATTTAAATGCATGTCACTTCAAATGTAACATTATGCTTTTATTCAGTATGCGCAATAGAGAGCTCTGTCTTGTTCGTCACTTGAATTATATCATAGTTCTTTCACTTACAGTATCCATAAACTTCATGAAATTGCAAAACATGCCTTTAGAAGTAATGATAACGGTTTACTACAAGAGCAGCGCATGACAACAATATTCACGTTAATGACGCTTCAATATACATAATGACAGATGTGTTTTCAGCACGCAAACATAATTTGGAAACTTATATTAGACTCGTTGTTGAAGTTTTATTTTTCAAGATAAAATATTGAGATTATTGAAAAGGGGAGTCATCTTCGAAAAAGTCTTTCTTGAAAATACATACCTTGTTTCTTTTCACACATTGCGTGCATATTCGATGAAATCACATTGTGCTTTGACTTGATGTAAACAGTTCCGAAAAGACGCTTACCGACACTATATGAGAGGCTGCCGTGTGAAGCTATGCTAATTACATCGCCGAACACAGCTCGCAAAATTCGTTCTTCTGTCCACGAATATCTAGCAGTATTTAATCCAAAGAAGTGGGCATTTCGAACACTTGAAAAGGAAGCTAGTTTTGCATCCAATAATCCACATACCTCTTCGGCTTGACTGAAGTCAAATGATCCTCGAACTTCGAATGCATACACTAAAAGTAAAGTAAAAACAATAGCGTTTGCGTAGCATATTATAGACCTCCGGATGTCAGACATGCATCATTAGCATTATCATCTAGCGTAATATATTCATGAGAAGTATATGTACCAACAAACTAACAAGAATCTAAATCAAATGTCATTATATTCATGTTCAAATTCGAGAATATTTCTGATAATTCCCAAAGCTAGGTTTTTTTGTTTCACATTTTAATTTATCTATAGATAGGCACATCCAATTGTATTTTAAGGAATGCCCGACGATCAAAAAACGTAATGCATGGTTCTAACTACCTGTTTCACAGTTTGTAGCAGTAAAACCAATGGGACACACGCACGTATGGGCATCAAATAAAGGCACACATGTTCCACTATTGAGACACGGATTGGAATCACATAAATTGGTCTTTGGATAGTCTGTAAACAAAGTTATTTTGTTCAACAAATTTTACTTTTAACAAAGTTTACATTTTACTGCTCAATATCTCAATGGGATTGCTGGCCATAGACTAGACCAGTTTGAATAAAATATTTCTCTGACCCTCATCTCTGCCCTGAATGACATTAGTTTGGGTTGAGTTGTGAAACAATATTGTGTCTATGACAATTCGTGTGATATGTTGTGCATTGCGACATATATTTTTTTCTAAAACCAAAATGTATTATTGACTTTTACTTTTCAAATATACGCTATATAAATGTTATAATATTCAGTAAATAAACATATTAATAAAGCGTTGAATTCCTGAATGAATATGGTAATTACTTTTATGTTATGCGTCGTCAGTAAAAGCAGGACTGCTATATTAGATAAAATAACACAGCATTACACGATTACACACAGTGCCACAAAATAATTGATTTAATTGTCATTGTTTGCTATTTTTATGAACATTCTTCTCATGTACTAGAGAAAAAAACCTGCCACCGAACATGATAACTGTACCAGTTGTTCAACAAATGGTTCTGTTATATGTTTCGGCGTTTTTGTTATTTTGTATAAATAAAATTACTACTTACATTTATATATATTCCCTGCACTATATGTCTTCTAGAACACGTAAGTTGTTAAAAGGTTTATTTTGTACATATATAAGGTTTTTAAAATGCTTGTTAATGTGTTGCAATTGAATAAAGTTATATTTTCAGATGCCCGCCAACTGCACATCCTTATTGCGTTTAAGTGTTTACCTCGCAAATACATAAATCGTGCAAAACACATAAACCGATTCAATTCAGAGTGTACTCTATGTGCACATTTTTTTTGTTTCTCGTTTGTATATATTTTCTGCGAGAACCAACTCTGTCACACATGATCTATTGAGGCAACATAGTTTCTAGCTAGCTGTTAGCTGTTGTTAAATTTAATTTTGCAAAAAGAAGCTCAAGCCTTCTTGCATGACTTAGCTTTGGAGTTATGAAAAACAACACATTGAGCTAGGTTGGCACAACTTCCATGCACAAATTATAAATAATTTAATACATTTCATGCAATTAAATTGTTGTTTATTCAAACTATACACATTCCAGTATTGATCAGTATTATAGTTGAACTTACGGCAATTAACTCCCGGCTTGCCGATATCGCATTTTTCAATATTGATTTTATTATATAAACAGTAGACATTCTCCGTTAAACCGAATGGATTCCTGCAGTAAGGTTGGTCTGTAACACCCTGATTTTGTATCTTGTCGACACTAGCAACATCCAATTCAGGAAACACATTTGTCCAGTAATTATTCCATGAAACACATTCTTTATTCAAATATGTGAAAGAATGCGTTCCTCTATAGTCAGAGCCATCGTCTTTCCAAAAACATTCGTCAACCCCACCTGTAATGACATATAGTTATTCGTCTTTAATGGAGTGACCCGGTACGTCCTGGGTATATCGTATTAACAAGAGTGAACAAGAATGTGTCCACTGTTTGTGTATCAACATGATGTGTACATATCACTGAAATGTCAACTGCTGTTTTCTGAAAACATCTGATAATGTATGGCGAGCAAATAATTATATATGTATATATATATATATATGTACTGAATGCTGAAAATAAATTGGTAGAGCATAATATATTTATTCTCCAGCGGTGGAAATACAATTTGGAAACTGGCCACAAGGTGATGTCAGTCATTTTCGTGAGAACAGCTTACCTCACTGCGGCACTCACCACATATCGCCCTGCAATATGCATATTAGACCGCTACTTAACTAGCTGGGAATTGAAGCAACCAACCATGTAAACACACAATTTTGTTTTGAAATAATTAGACGAGCCAAGACATTTAATAACACGTCATTGTTAATGGCACATTCCCTATTGCAATTATTCATGCCTAAGATAAAGTAATGTGATCAAAAAGCATGGTGGCTGCAAGTTCGTGGTCTGCTATCTAATCACAATTGAACTGTAAATGACATGCATTGTTAAATGCATTATATAGCAAATCAAATTTCATATACTAGTGACCAAATAACTTTGTAGTGTATGGTCAGTAAGTAAGAGTGAATAATAGGCTCATCTAGTATCAAAAGAAAAGGAGATTTAATAAATGACACCAACATTTGTATTCAAATGTATATGTGGTTGAGAGAAATATATATATTCTTGAGTGTGTCCCACAAAACACTAGATGGTTTCCCGAAATAGATAGGAAGCAAATCTATTGTCAATAAATCTTTATTCAGCGGTGAAACATACACGTCAAAATATACTGCTCACTAAGATGAGACAGAAAAGTGCCGCACACGACCGGCACGCGACCAACTAGAAATTTGAAACAATGTAACAACGCCCTGGTGCCAACACGGACGCATAAAATATCAATGTACTTGTAAGGCGAAGAGAATCGTAACACGCAATAAACGTAACTAAAACAATATTGAGTGGAAATAAATAATAATTTGAACCCATCCCCGACAGTATATGTTGATGTAACAAATATGTTTTCCGAGATATAAAGTACTACTCTGAAATAACAGAGATTTATAATCATTTTATGTTTTTTTTACTACATGACCCACATAAATAAAACATGGTTTTATACTAAATGCATTAATACAGGAACCAAATCCAGAGTCATTGCAAAACAGTATATATGTAAAAGTATATTTCTCCATGTAATTTTCACTTGCTCAATGAATGTTCTGTTATATTACACCATAGTGTAATGTACATCTTACCATATGTGGTATAAACCTCTACTTCATAAATATAAACACCATATAACAGGTTAGAGCGACTGCAAACAGATATACCATGTGCATATGTATCATCTATGCTGGCATCTGAACAATAAAAGTGGATCCATGCAAATTCATCTCCAACAAAATAAATATAAACATCATCGTTGCTGCGGAATTCATCATAAATATCTTCTGGATATAGTTGGTCACCACAACGTAGCATTGAACTATTTACATTTTCTACTGCTAGTAAAAGACCTACTAAGAATAACACTCAAATAAAGAATACATGTAACTTTATTTAAATGAAAAATTATGATACTGGAAATCTGATCAAAAAATACCGTACATATATAAAACATTCTTAAATAACGCTAAGTAGCTTACAATCAGATTTTCTGGTTAGGATCCGGACACTATCAATGAGCACTTTCTTTTCAAACCACAAACTTAATAGTTGGTGGTGTTTGTGGTCGTCAAATTTTAAAGCCGTCGTAATTGTACAAAACGAATTCTGCCATTCAGATGCAGACTTTCTAGTTGTGAACTCAGCTGTTACTTGCAGGTATGGTAATGAAACAACTGCAGCAGTTTCCAGTCCATGCCAATACATGTAAGGTAAACGACCGTCATTCAAAGCCCAGCAGTTCGTCAGAAAACATTCTGGTATGAACGAGTTGAGTGCGATGTTATATATTCCTAATAATAAGTAGCATTAATGTGAGTTAGATTCGTCAATACTCATTATTAATATGTTGTTATGAAATATTTTATTGAGCATCATTGTTATGTAATGTGGGAAATAACAAGCAAGTTGATGATAATACATTTTGAAAAAATATGACTAGCATTATCTAGTAGTAAGAAATTTATTATTTTGGTAAACATAACATTTTTATAATGGCACGAAATTATATAGGCCTTTTCAGGATAACACTTGTTTTGGATTTTAAATAATTTATGTAAATTATATTACAAATTGAATAATTATGCCTCCAAAACAATGGTTGGTTTCACTTGGTGTTGTTCTGGATGACACCTAGTACCAGTGACAAATGCGGTTAGTTGGATGGTTGGTCACTTATTTTGTCAGCATACTAATAATGAATGAAAAATCGTTTCCGAAATTGTTGTGCCCATTTTAAACATTGCTTCCTACCTCAAATCGAAAATTTCACTAAGAGTCTGCTATAACTTGTTGAGTCGTATTCGTTGTTGTCTTGGCAACCAGGTCCGAATCTACGCCAATTCTAATTTATTTAATTTTTTAAGAGATAATCCTCCTAGAACATATATGGGGACCTATTAATGTTGAGTTATACATAACAAAATCATTCCAAAAATTAATTTGTTCATGAAAAACAAAATAACACCTAAATTGTCTCCCTGGCAACCAGATGGACATCGTTAGTAAAATCTAATTGCCTTCGCCAACATTATAATGGCAATCTTTACAAACATTTCCTGGTAATTCGATTTTAATGTTTTTATTTATTTACGGCATCCGTGGAAACCATGCGCATATCTATAAAAATAATATTTTTGTTCTTGCGTCAAAAAGCTTTTTCTAAACATTTTCTGAAAATCAATCTTTATTTAATTGATTTATCTCGCTCAATGAAAAACAAAACAAAAGAAGCGTGACCCTAAAATAGCACACTATTTGTGAAAGTAATGATACAATAGGCTGTTGATACCACATTGCTATGGTGATGTCATTAGTTGCTAGAGATAGACTTATTCGAACACCAACCGATTAGAACATGTTGTTACTCACTATAGTAGCAATTGTTAATTATGTTTTGTATTTGGTTGCTGTAGGCATTTGTTTAAATTATATTAATATGTCAGCGAATCGTACCCAAATGTTGCCAAAAAGAATAAGTGTATACTATTGTTAGATTTATATTAGGAGAATATATGTAGGATTGCTATGGGTGTGGTTGCGGTTTCTTTTATTCTTAGTAATCACTAAAACAGTGAATGTATCCCACAGCCCCTAACCTGGGTCCTAACTCTCCAGCCCCTATGTAATTCAAAATTGCCCCTCCTCATAGCTACCGTGTACAACTGAAATAGGGGAGGAGTGAGAGTGAGCGAAAGCTACCGTAAACCTTAATTTCTATTGATAGTTATGTTTTCATAAATTGTTCATTTTAATATTTCACAGACAAATGGGATAGTCATATAAGCTGATTATTTATGTGACTATTGTAATATAGTTATATGTAAACAGTAAACTTGTAGATTATTTGGTTATGGAGTTTTCACAAGCTATGCACAAACAACATAAGATATCTGTTATAAAATCTGAAGCCTTTTGTGCATATTTCATTTTTACTAATAAGTGAAGTATCCTATGGGGTAAAAAATCTTGTTTCGGTCGAGGTTCTAGTAAAAGCCAGGAACAAATATTAAGCATGTTCTATTTGTGCATTTATTACATATTTAAAAAACAAAAACATAATGACTCAGTGATATCTATAACCTGACTCATGCTTGTGTCAATATGAACTGCGTGCTGCATTCAACCACATGTTGCCAGTTTAGCTCCTTCAGTACTCATGTGACGACAAAGCTTGCCAATCTGTGCATCGTTGTTTCGAAGCAGGGACTTTGTTGCTCAAAAAATACTTACTTTTTTTAAATAATTAGTAGTAAATTTACTCTCAACCTAGTTAACGTGAGAACATCCAACATCCTCTTTCTGCTTATGTGAAACAAATATATTTTTAGTAAATTCTGACAACAAAGCCTAAATTTGAAATTCAACCCACTGTTAAGAAGAACAAAACTTGTACAATTTGGTATAAGAGATTATTCGGCGTCATATGTCCGCATTTACTTTGTCCTAAAAGGTCTATGTTTGTTGCATATATGTACTGGTTATTTTGATATAAACAGCTCATATTCATTTTCATTCAAATATGGTCAATATTGTATACTACGCTCTCGTTCGAAAAATTCGAACATACATGATACCATTTTCGTCCAGTTCCGTTGAGCCCACTTGAGCGCCCGCCACGTCAGCTCTAACACGCGATGATACACAACTGTTTAGGAACTCACGATCCCTAAGACTCACGACGATGAGTCGAGGACAAGTGACGATTAGAGTGCTGGTAGCGTCGCACACGACAAGGTACTAGGGTATAATGTAAAACGTGATACATTTGTCATTCCGTTAAAATCCCACTCTCACGATAAACCGAACATAGTCGGGATTTGCAACATGATATACATGTTTAAACAAAGGGGTTAACATTATCCTATATTTAGTGTAGCAATTTACAGATATTTATAACATTAATCAAACAACTAGAAGAAATAATGAAACATAATAGGATTATAACCGCAATATTAAGTACGAAGGATTCTGGTAATTGGACGTGTGTATCCAATATCATTTAGAAATTTTCATAGATTAAAACAGTACACAGCAACATGACTGCTTTTTGGTTTGACCTTAACCTACCTACAGTAACACATTTGCATTCGTTCATCCCAACAACAATTCCTTTCAAGGCATGATGGTTTAGTAGGAGGAGACATAGGACACGCTGTTCTGAATTTGTATCGCACAAAACAAGGAGATCCTGAAAACAAAATATACGGAAAATAACATAACCAAAATACCAAAAAAACATTTAGTAGCAATGAGTATTTGGTTATCATGGAAGCAACTATTTCGGAAATGATTTAATCATAACACAAAACTTTAAAGGTAAATTCTTACACATTTTCCGAAGAGATTATAGTAAAAAAGTACGAATCACTTAGAGGTTGGTAGTGACTGAGACATGTTTGCGATGAAAGCCAAGTTTTGAGAAAGATTTTTCATTCAGTTACTGATAGATTTTTTAAAAGAAAACAAGCAAAAAAAAAAAACAATTCATTGGTTGCAATCTGGCCGTTTTTGCCAAGTAATCAAGAATGTGTTAAATGGTTATTCGTTTCTTAACAATCTAATCAAATAATTTCTTGAAACATTAAGTTAGGTATTTTCGAAACATAAACTAAATAGTTTCATTTTTGGGAGCGAACTGGATTCTTGAGTTTCCTTGAGAAAATTTTATTTTAAAAGGATAGTTCATCATTGTAAGAACCGGTCAGTGGGTGATTCGTTGAGTGAAGAAACATATTCAAGCTTCAACTGGAAAACATTTTTAAACTCATAGTTGCTGTCGACATAGGAAGTAAAGTAAGCAAATAACACCGAATAAACGGCAAGGTAAAGACTATGTCTAAATATAGTAAATACGTACTGCGTGCGTGACTCGAACCGGCGCTCGCGTACGGCACCTAATCGCCTAGCTACACGCCACTACACGTCTTCCCCTCGGCCACCGGGCATCCCCAAAAAAGGATGCTTAATAACCGAGCTTATTACGTGCAGAGAACGTGAAACCCGTCCACGCGATACGCGCCACACAGCATGGCCAGAATGCGGCAAAGGCCTTCAGATCTGGCTGTAGTAGGATGGTGAAAGTAATGGTACAGCATTTTAACAGTGAATAAGTACTGAGAAATAATTTTTAAACTCATAGTTGCTGTCGACATAGGAAGTAAAGTAAGCAAATAACACCGAATAAACGGCAAGGTAAAGACTATGTCTAAATATAGTAAATACGTACTGCGTGCGTGACTCGAACCGGCGCTCGCGTACGGCACCTAATCGCCTAGCTACACGCCACTACACGTCTTCCCCTCGGCCACCGAGCATCCCCAATAAAGGATGCTTAATAACCGAGCTTATTACGTGCAGAGAACGTGAAACCCGTCCACGCGATACGCGCCACACAGCATGGCCAGAATGCGGCAAAGGCCTTCAGATCTGGCTGTAGTAGGATGGTGAAAGTAATGGTACAGCATTTTAACAGTGAATAAGTACTGAGAAATAATTTTTAAACTCATAGTTGCTGTCGACATAGGAAGTAAAGTAAGCAAATAACACCGAATAAACGGCAAGGTAAAGACTATGTCTAAATATAGTAAATACGTACTGCGTGCGTGACTCGAACCGGCGCTCGCGTACGGCACCTAATCGCCTAGCTACACGCCACTACACGTCTTCCCCTCGGCCACCGGGCATCCCCAAAAAAGGATGCTTAATAACCGAGCTTATTACGTGCAGAGAACGTGAAACCCGTCCACGCGATACGCGCCACACAGCATGGCCAGAATGCGGCAAATGCCTTCAGATCTGGCTGTAGTAGGATGGTGAAAGTAATGGTACAGCATTTTAACAGTGAATAAGTACTGAGAAATAATTTTTAAACTCATAGTTGCTGTCGACATAGGAAGTAAAGTAAGCAAATAACACCGAATAAACGGCAAGGTAAAGACTATGTCTAAATATAGTAAATACGTACTGCGTGCGTGACTCGAACCGGCGCTCGCGTACGGCACCTAATCGCCTAGCTACACGCCACTACACGTCTTCCCCTCGGCCACCGGGCATCCCCAAAAAATGATGCTTAATAACCGAGCTTATTAGGTGCAGAGAACGTGAAACCCGTCCACGCGATACGCGCCACACAGCATGGCCAGAATGCGGCAAAGGCCTTCAGATCTGGCTGTAGTAGGATGGTGAAAGTAATGGTACAGCATTTTAACAGTGAATAAGTACTGAGAAATAATTTTTAAACTCATAGTTGCTGTCGACATAGGAAGTAAAGTAAGCAAATAACACCGAATAAACGGCAAGGTAAAGACTATGTCTAAATATAGTAAATACGTACTGCGTGCGTGACTCGAACCGGCGCTCGTGTACGGCACCTAATCGCCTAGCTACACGCCACTACACGTCTTCCCCTCGGCCGCCGGGCATCCCCCAAAAAGGATGCTTAATAACCGAGCTTATTACGTGCAGAGAACGTGAAACCCGTCCACGCGATACGCGCCACACAGCATGGCCAGAATGCGGCAAAGGCCTTCAGATCTGGCTGTAGTAGGATGGTGAAAGTAATGGTACAGCATTTTAACAGTGAATAAGTACTGAGAAATAATTTTTAAACTCATAGTTGCTGTCGACATAGGAAGTAAAGTAAGCAAATAACACCGAATAAACGGCAAGGTAAAGACTATGTCTAAATATAGTAAATACGTACTGCGTGCGTGACTCGAACCGGCGCTCGCGTACGGCACTTAATCGCCTAGCTACACGCCACTACACGTCTTCCCCTCGGCCACCGGGCATCCCCAAAAAAGGATGCTTAATAACCGAGCTTATTACGTGCAGAGAACGTGAAACCCGTCCACGCGATACGCGCCACACAGCATGGCCAGAATGCGGCAAAGGCCTTCAGATCTGGCTGTAGTAGGATGGTGAAAGTAATGGTACAGCATTTTAACAGTGAATAAGTACTGAGAAATAATTTTTAAACTCATAGTTGCTGTCGACATAGGAAGTAAAGTAAGCAAATAACACCGAATAAACGGCAAGGTAAAGACTATGTCTAAATATAGTAAATACGTACTGCGTGCGTGACTCGAACCGGCGCTCGCGTACGGCACCTAATCGCCTAGCTACACGCCACTACACGTCTTCCCCTCGGCCACCGGGCATCCCCAAAAAAGGATGCTTAATAACCGAGCTTATTACGTGCAGAGAACGTGAAACCCGTCCACGCGATACGCGCCACACAGCATGGCCAGAATGCGGCAAAGGCCTTCAGATCTGGCTGTAGTAGGATGGTGAAAGTAATGGTACAGCATTTTAACAGTGAATAAGTACTGAGAAATAATTTTTAAACTCATAGTTGCTGTCGACATAGGAAGTAAAGTAAGCAAATAACACCGAATAAACGGCAAGGTAAAGACTATGTCTAAATATAGTAAATACGTACTGCGTGCGTGACTCGAACCGGCGCTCGCGTACGGCACCTAATCGCCTAGCTACACGCCACTACACGTCTTCCCCTCGGCCACCGGGAATCCCCAAAAAAGGATGCTTAATAACTGGAAAACATGATACATTTATGATACACGACTTTTTTATGTTGTTACGTAACTTTTCACAAGATTAAAATAAATCGGGATAACTAGCCTTGGTTGGGTGCTAGCGCTTGAGTAACATTTGGTGAACATAGAACCATTAGCAGGCATATTGTTTTTACATCATCCTTCATGTCTGAAACAAATATTATGCAGTGAATTATTAGTGAAAGAGTGCTCACAAATATTTTTGTTATAATCTCTATATAGTCACTTTTGTAAAATTCTATGATTGAATCAATAGCAACCACGTGTCACTCTTCAATCTTCGCCTGTGTTTTGCTTGCTTGTATAAGCCTCCTCGTACCCATCCTCGGCCGTATCTCAGCAGAAATGTAATTAGGGCTGTTTGTACCTATTCCATACTTTACTGTACACACCCCTTCTTCTGTCCCCCAACAGGCTTCTTGCGATCAATGTGTGATCACTAGTAGGTAGCTGTTAAAATAGAACTTATATAAGCCAGTGAGGGCGAACCACAGTCTGAGAGGCTGACAGTCTTCAACTGTATACTCACCTGATGCTTCAACTTCCCCGAAGAGAGCAAACACATAAGCCCTGTCTAGTATGAATATTTTGACTGTGCGATTTTGAATGGCCTTGTATAAATCAATTCAACACCTTCTTGAATAACGATGTGTGACAGGTATTTTCTGGCTGAACATGAAACAGTTAATTGTTTGAGTCATTAAAGTACATCACAAATGTCTTCCACTGATGTTTCATAATTTGTTTTCATAAGTCTGTTGACTTTACCATCAGCCCTAAAATATTTTAATTCTCAATTACAACATCCATAATTGTGTCTTTCAACATAACTTTATAAACATCAATAATATAAACATTTATCAATGAATTAATAATTATTTTGAAGACTTTGCATATAATTTTCTAGTGGTTGTTTTGAATAATACTTAAGCCTGTTGTACATCAGACAATGTTCAATGTCAATAATTGCAATATAAACTTTTACAAATGGCTTGAAAAAAAATATAATTGATATGCCACGTGATGATGTGATTGTACTTTTATTTACTGCATAAACAATTTATATACCACGTGATGAAGTGATTGTACATTTATTTACTGCATAAACAACTGATATACCACATGCTGATGGAATTTTATTTTTATTTACTGCATAAATAATTGATATAACACGTGACGATTTGATTGTAGATTTATTTACTTCATATATAATTGATATACAACGTGATGAAGTGATGTAGCTATATACAGCATAAACAATTGATTTAATACGTGACGATTTGATTGTAGGTTTATTTACTCAATATGTAATTGATATACGATGTGATGAAATAATTGTAGATTTATTTACTGCATATATAATTGATATACTTCGTGATGAACTGATTGTACTTTTATTTACTGCATATGTGATTGATATACCACGCGATGAAGTGATTGTACACTTATTTACTGCATAAACAATTGGTATACCACATGATGAAGTGATTCTACGTTTTTTATTGCATATATAGTTCATCTATTACGTGATGAAGTGATTTTCTTTTTAATTACTATATAAACAACTTATATACAACGCGATGAAGTGATTGTACTTTTATTCACTGCATATATAATTGATATACCACATGATGAAGTGATTGTAGATTTATTTACTACATAAACAATTGATATACCACGTGACGAAGTGATTGTAGATTTATTGACTGCATAAACAATTGATGTATCACGTGACGAAATGATTGTAGATTAATTTACTTCATATATAATTTATATACCACGTGAGAAGTGATTGTAAATTTATTGACTGCATAAACAATTGATATACCACGTGACGAAGTGAGTGTAGATTTATTGACTGCATAAACAATTGATGTATCACGTGACGAAGTGATTGTAGATTAATTTACTTCATATATAATGTATATACCATGTGAGAAGTGATTGTACATTTATTTACTGCATCTTTAATTGATATACCACGTGATGAAGTGATTGTACATTTATTGACTGCATAAACAACTAATGTATCACGTGACGAAGTGATTGTCGATTTATTTACTGCATATATATAATTGATATACTACGTGATGAAGTGATTGTACATCTATTGACTGCATAAACAATTAATGCATCACGTGACGAAGTGATTATAGATGTATTTACTTCATATATAATTGATATACCACGTGAGAAGTGATTGTAGATTCATTTACTGCATATATAATTGATATATCACGTGATGAAGTGATTGTACGTTTATTTACTGCATAAACAGTTGGTTTGCCATGTGATGAAGTGATTATACTTTTATTTACTGTCTAAACAATTTATATACCACGCGATGCGACGCGAGATTTATTTATTGCATATATAATAGATATATCACGTGTCGAAGTGATTGTAGATTTATTTACTGCATATATAATTGATATACCACGTGTCGAAGTGATTGTAGATTTATTTACTGTATATATAATTGATATATCACGTGATGAAATGATTGTACATTTATTTACTGCATAAACAATTGATAAACCACGAGGTGAAATGCTTACTGCTTAAACAATAGATATACAAAAAAACACTCTGCTTATAACTCTACAAAATGTTAAAGGTTAAAGGTTAGTGACTCATACCAAGCATCGCATACGTGATTTATGTTCTGTGCAATCCTGTGCATATTTGTTCAAGCAGTGTAGTGATATCATCGCATAATAAAGTCTAATGATTGTGGAAATGATAATCTAAGGTTAGTTATTTTGAGCAAAGCTGATTGTCGATATTGTGTATTTTGCAGTCAACGTAGATTCGATGTCCAATCTGAATGTAGCGCACCCATGGCGTCCGCTATTTTTACCGATAGCATCGGGACCACCTCTGTCGATATAATCAATGCTCTACTAGGTGTACTGACAACATGTCAGAATTGATTGCAAATAACAACTTGATAAACATTGTTGTTTTATTTTTGAACATTACATCGTTAACGAATGTAGAACATCTGTAAACAAAGTTAAAGTACTATCCAGCAAGCAATATTTTCATTTCCAGTGTGTGTCCAAGAGGTGACTATGAACATGCAGCTGTGAATTCATTAAACCGATCACTTCGACTCGTGAAAACAAAGGTGGATCTTTTATTTACAGTGACGCAATATCAGAAGTAACCATGGGGATAATTTGCATCTGCAAATCCACACTACTATCAGACGACGCGTCTCGTGCTACAGCTGGACATATTTTCCACGAGTGTAATTTCAATAGACAGCACAAAACAGTTGCGACGGAAGATGTTAACATTGCTGGGAGGCAGGCCAGAATGTCGCGTATTCGTAACAGGTATTCGATGCTGGAGCTGTGGGAAAACGGGTCGTAAGCAGAAATACTGTAACTTTTAGGTATCTGTCCAGGATGAGATGGCCGTTTCTAGCTACTCTAGTTGTAGTGTTCCGAGCAATCGCAACTTCGCGAATAATTACAAACTTCAAAATGGTCCTGTTTTTATTAATATTAACCAATTACCTAGCAAAGTTTGAAATTTAATGACGATTGTAAACAAAAAAAGAGTTGAGTTATATATTGTATGTGAAACCTTTCCTTAATTCGTCTTACCATGACAATGTGATTCATATTAAAGTTTTAATTCAATTAGACGAGACCGTCAAAATAGGAACATGGGCGGTCTTGTGGCATTTATTAACTCTGACGTAGACTTGACCTAGAGAACCAGCCATTTTCTTGAAATTATGTGGATTGAATTAACTTCACACAGTTGTAAGTCTATTTTACTTGGTGGCGTTTATAGGCCATTTCATAACATAAATGTGCTGTTAGCTCATAAAATAGAAAAAAAACCTCACTTAGATGTATATTTTTTGAAATTTTATTTATTTACTACTTGTTTAATTTCTTAGGTGATTTAGGCTTTTCTCAAATGTAAATGTCTGGATCATGATAATGTATATTATAGTGGAAACGTTAACTTGGCTCTTATTCATAATTCAGGAATTTCGTGATTCGTAAACTCTGCTCCTTCCCTCAATCCAACAACGATGTTTATGTTTGCTATAGAAATTTCAAAGTGTTCATTGAGTAAATATTTTTGGCTGTTTTTCTGAACACGCCCCTACTTTAAGTGCATAACATTACCGATACTAATTTGGCATTTAAGACATGGCATTCTATTTTTAATAATATTTTCGATTCGCATGCCCCTTTGTGTGTAGACCTGTGAAAACATTAAGGCAGCCATGATGGATGAATACGGACATTCCACTTAAAATTAAAAACAGGGACAATCTTCGGAACATTTTGGAAGATATTACTGTTCTAAACCACAATAGAGCCAAAGGTAATTTGGTAATTAAGGCCGCTAAGAAAAATCATTATATTCATTTTATCAAAATCAATAGATTAAACAGTGCTGCCATGTGGAAAATACTCAAATGAAATTGATCAGTGGTGGTAAACCTAACTGCCTCGACGTTCATATTTCAGTTAGCAATAACCTCAAAACAATATTGATAATTCTAATACACAAACCCAAATTGATCAATACTCGTCAATTTATTATACCGCCAGACACATGTCAGCTTGTAAAAGACCAACTGTTCATATCAAGTTCTAAGGCAGTTGGTCTTGACAACACATCACCCTTTCATTTAGGTATTGTAAGTGTTGATTATTCATTCAACCTCAGTGTTTCATCATGTATTTTTCCGGACATGTTAAAACATGCAAATGTTATTCTATTACTTAAGGGTGGGTCCTATGACTTGCGTAATTATCGTCTAATTTCGTTGCTCCCAATAATCTAAACAAATCTGTGAATAACACGTACATCATCATTAATACTATTATATGAATAGTCATGTTTTAATTTCAAAAACGCAGTCCGGCTTTCGTAAATCCAATTATTGAAATACAGCTATGATTAAGCTGTGCGATGTATTACTTAGCAATATGCATACTGGCTTATTGTGTCGTTTTCTTGTCCTTGACTCAAGCAGAGCATTTGATATGGTTGATAAACACGCATAATTGAATAAGCTCTCAATTTATGCCATTTGTAAAGTCGCATTATATGGTTATAAAATTGTGTATTTGATGGTAAATTGTCGGATGCTGTCAACATTCGACATGATGTACCACAGGTTTCAATGTTAGAACCATTATTGTTTCTTCCATTTACAAATGCTCTACATTTATTTCTTGTGAATAGATCAACTGCTATGTATGCTGACGATCAACTTCTGTTATCGTCTAGACAAAGTATCAATGTAATGTATTGATGATGATTTTTGTCCAATTTTCATTGTGTTAATTATTAATTACATGTCAATCAACACATGCAAATCAACATCTAAGCTCGTTTGGTCACGTCAAAAGCTAAATAATGAATATTTTCTAGGTAACTTTAGTTGTAAAATAATTAAAACAGTCAGTTTCAAAAAGTCACTCGGGGTGGTAATAGAGAAATGTCATGGAACTATCATGTAGATATTCTTTGTAAAAAGCTCGGCCAAAGACCAAATAAATTGTGTTCTTATGAAAGTTGCAGCTTTTTACCTATTTCCGCCAGGAAAACTTTGCAGTTTTCATCGAATTTAATTGATGGTTGGATGACACATTACAGTCTTGTTAAATGAAAAAAAATGATGACCTACCTTCATGAGTTGATTCGTAACATACAAAGGCAACACTTGAATGAACTTATTCATAAACAAAAAATAAGAAATGCGAGTTGATTTATACTCAGATGTGAACGTTTTCTTTATGTTAACAACTACATGTATGTAAATCCATATTATATCATTGTTAATAATATAGAACAGCTGTTCCTAACTCTAGTAGATCTAAGCTTCAGGCAGGGGCGTCGGTGAGATTATTTTTCAAAACACCGGCAAAAGAAAAAAAAAATCGGCACCAAATTCAAGCAATTGCAGCGGAATTGTTGACATTTAATCCAATGCTAATGTGTTTACACGACAGTCATATTTACAAATATTTGTTATCGGCATCAACATGTTGGCTACCACTTTATTTGACGAAGAGCGTATTTTTCAATTTTCTCATTTATGTCATTCCGTCTATTGTAAAACACTTCTGAGCTATTTGTGGGACAGACAGATTTTGAAGCTGACATACTTTTGATGAATATTGATTGAATTGCTAGAAACTAATCAACAAAATATCAGATTTACATCTATATGTTGGTCTCCTCAATAAATACTGTTAGCTCGTCACATCAGGATATAATATTACAAGGACCTATGTTACATTTGGGCTCACGTTACATGATCCCAAATGATTTAGGTGAAACGAGTAAAATCAAAAGGTTAGGTTTCATTTAATTTGTTCCAAAATTCTGAACCCAAATAAATAGATGAAGGTGATCTTCGGGTGGGTTTTTTGTGTCTATTTCGTTAATGCCTTAAACAATAAGTTGACGCTCTCGTCTGTAGAACAGAAGATATTTGTATATTGATAGTGAGTACAACAATGCATAATGACATTCAGTTGTTTAATATAAATGTCAATTTCAATGGAATAAATAATTTTTGAATGTTGGTCATTATTTATTGAGCAAATTCGCAAATAGTATGACATTTATACTCGCTATTTATTTTGTTCTGCTGACAATCAGAGTATAAGTAGACACACAAAGCCCACGAATCAATATCACTGATATCAGTTACTGTGAAACACAGCACCAATTTTACAGTCTTCACTTTACATGCATGTTGACGAAACTGGATACAATTTTTTTCATTTACAGTTGTATTATATTCTAATGTATCAAGATTAGCTATCCATTATTCCATATTACATGTGAAGAATATAGTGGAAATGTGTAACATCGAAAAACTTTCTACAAGGAAGACATGAAAAATATTAGCTAAAACGTCTGGAAGTTGCAGAGAGTATGTGTATATCCTCATTGTTATGATATTTAATGTTGGGATACTGTTGAACACCAAATTTCTTTGTCAAATTCTTGACATTAAATATCTGTAAATTAGCAAAGTTTGAATAATTACTGGTTTCTGGCAATATAAATTTGGATCTGTAATGTTACATTTGTGATTTGGCAAAAGAAGATTTATAAGCAATACGTGACCATACAGAAGAGTAGGATAAAACCATTTTTAATGATGCTATATGATTTGTGCAGCATGACACTGAATTTTGCATTGATTGATGATGTACAACAAAAGTTGATTGGTTGAAATAAACAGTTATTGACTGAAAGAAGAGAATGTCTCAATGATCCAAAATTGACATCAGGCTCATTATATTAACAAAATGGTTCATGACACCACTGATCCCAACTAAAAACTCACTGCCACACAGATTGTAAATACAGTATTTAAGTACATATAAAAAATAAGTAATTTGAGGAAAATTAAAGAAAATCAGGAAAGTTGAACAAGAGCTTCTTTTGGCCCAGGTCAGTGACCTTGAAAGACATGAGTGTTGCGCGTGGAGGGGTCAGTATGAAGATGGTGACAGTTAAAATCTTTGGTCCAAATATATGTATGGTCTATGTGAAAATGAGGTCATTTCCAAGGTAAAATAGCTAATTATGTATGTCATATTTAGTCTATTGAACAGACTCAACTAACATGAGCAAACATACACAGCTTATGTGGGGAGGAGTTTGGGTGGCAGCATATACTCATATGGCCAAACAGGGGATAGGAGTAGTGAAAGTGGGAATTCATGGTTGCTACAGTGAATATTATGTAGCAGTAACTCTATTTAAGATGCAAACATCTCATTGCCAAGTTAATTTAAAATTTGAATAAATAAAATGGTCACATTTTAATTCTTCCAAGCCGAAAGACACAAATAGAAATGAACACTCAAAAGTTAACATGCTTCGCTTAAAACACCCACAATGCTGCTTGCATTTATATTTGTTATTATATCTATATTACATTTAGCAAACAGTTATAATTAAATTTCTAATTGATTTACGGACATAGACAACATGTAACCCTGGTTGTCAAGTGTTAAATAATAACTTTTAATAATAATAATAACTTTATTTAATTAAGCGCAACAATTCCAACATATGAAGATCAAAGGCGCTGATACAATAAACAATCAGTCAAATATTAAAAGCACATTTAAATAAGTGCGTTTTCAGTCTGGATTTAAAAATGTCTACTGAAGGACTAGAACGAACAGACAGAGGTAATTCATTAAAAAGTTTAGGACCTAAATTTTCAAAAGCACGGTCTTTGTATAACACCTTGGACTTTTTACTACACACCTGACGAGTTTTAATAAGAAACTTTGATTCAGATCTTAAACTACGACTAGGTACATAAAATTCGATTAATTCACATAGATAATTTGGGGCAAAACCATACAAAGATTTATACACTAGTAAAAGTAATTTGAAATTGATTCTTTGTACAACTGGTAACCAATGAAGTTTAATAAAAATGTCTGTAATGTGGTCATATTTTCGAGCACGAGTGACAAGGCGGGCTGCTGCATTTTGTACACGAATAAGAGGTTTTATCTTAGTTACAGGGAGACCAGACAATAATGAATTACAGCTGTCTAAGCGAGAAGATATGAATGCATGTACCAACTTTTCAGTATCAGATTGGGATAATGATTTACGAATACGATTAATATTTCTTAGATGGGAATATCCAGATCTACAAATAGTAGAAATGTGTGTTTCCATAGATAGCTGCGAATCAAACAAGACACCTAAGTTTCTAGCACTTGACGAAGCACTAACCAATTCTTCACCAATTGCGATACTAGACAAAGGACACGAGTCTTGTGAGAATCTCCGAGACGACATGCACACAAATTCAGTTTTCGACACATTCAAAAGTAGGAAATTACAAGACATCCAATCGCTAACGTCTTGAATACATGTCTGAAGTATCACCCGGGCGCGAATTTGATCATCTTCAGAAACCGATAAATAAATCTGTGTGTCATCGGCGTAAAAATGATATTTTACGCCGTGACGTCGCAATAACTCGCCCAATGGACGCATGTACATTGAGAACAATAATGGCCCTAAGACGGAGCCCTGTGGAACACCGGTTTCTAATATAGACGTCATATCAGAAAATACATTTCCAATTTTCACTTTTTGAATGCGGTTACTCAAATACGACTCAAACCATTTGATGATGAGACCATTTAAACCAAAATTTGATCTCAACCTATCGATGAGAATCCTGTGATTCACAGTATCAAAAGCGGCTGAAAGATCCAAAAGTACGAGAGCAACTGAATTCTTAGAATTATCAATACTGCATAGTACATCGTTAGCGACCCGCAAAAGAGCCGTTTCAGTGCTATGTGCGGTCCGATACGCTGATTGAAACTCTTCATACAACGAATAATTCTCTAAATGTTGTTTCACTCTGGATGCAACGACACGTTCAAGGACTTTAGATATAAAAGACAAATTAGAAATCGGTCGATAATTTTTCAGCATGTTTGAATCCAATGGCATATTTAATTTAAAAACATTTTCAGTTTTTAAGCATAAGCTATATGCATTGTTTATTATTATAGCCAGTTGTTGTGAAATCAATATTTTTTACATTTAAATTTTCTCTTCACTACGCTGACGTTAGGAGTCATTTGGAACACGCGAGCTAGTAGATGAATGGCGTCAATATTGAAAAAAAAATCATTAAATACTTAATGGTTCAACAGTTTAAATGGTATTATAAGCTGTTTTGCGTCAGTTTTTATTTTCATAATCCAGATTTTAATATATGTTGTTTCATAAATTTTATTCTCTAATCAGACCAGATGTATGATGGAAATATACATATGACATCACATCAAACTCACTCACATGCCGTCCATTAAATTGTACATATTATTATTGAATACATACCATTATGTTAATGATGCTCCAGATTGATTGTATGCATCAGCGCACTGATAATAGAGTTTGCCCAGAGCAGCGGATTTAGTTACTTTGTATTTTGCTACCAAAGATTGTAAAATGAATACTAACCCTGTAACATCTGCTGATCGCGCGTTAGTGTGGAATTTTAATAATGCTATTTCCATAAAAAATATTTTAAAAAATATTGAAATTGGTCAAAATCTTCTAATCAAATCAAGTATCATATTAAATTGTGGTTATAGGAGTGTAGATATAGTGAAATCGAACAAACGTTTCACAATTTGTAACTGTTATATTAATATTTGAAAATGGTTATTTTGGTGTTCAAGTTATTATTGAGACAAGTGAACCTGACGCTCATCGATGCGATATAAATTTATTATTCATGTGTTTTATTTTAACATTTACCTCCAAAAATACAATAATTTATTCATATCTAACCACAAACTTAAAATAAGTCACTTAAAAATGTGGTATATATCATAACAAGCACAAAATTGAAATTAATTCATAAAAATAAATACCAACAAATAAAGGGTGATATCATGGGTGATATCGTACTTGCAAACCACAATTCCAAATTTATTATGGAGTCATATTCGAAGGGAAATTCTCTTCTTTTAAATTTATTTTGTGAATATTGTCACCGAATTAAACTTGCAATTAGAAACTAAGACTATGTTCCTATTTTCAAACGTGTCAATAAGGTCAAATTGGTTAAACTAATATCGAAGTAGCTGTGTATAATAAGACAACAGTATGAACGTGTTTACAACATTGGAAAAGCAAACATAATTAATTTACTTCATACTTAACCTTTTCCGGTTGCCTTATAATCATACATAATGTATAAATTCAAGTACACAAGGCAAACGGTTGACGAACAAACGACATGCACCTTTAAGGATAAACACCTAAACACAATAAACACCTGTAACCATTGGGTTGCACAAGTCTGATTCTATGTATATTACTGTTGATACAACTGTTAAATTGCCACACATCCACAAAGTGTGACATAGGCTCTAGGAACTAGGATCATGTCCATATTACCTACACTATGCCATGACTTCATCACGATTGACAGTTTTAATATAAAAACATGGACTGGATTTATATTAGCTAATCCAAAATATAGCTTATGCTTACAAAAACTTTTTGAACACAATAATCTCATTTCGATTTTGTTAGGTGACTTATTGTGTCAGGGAATTGTTACATAAGGTAATGGCTATCAAAAAAAGGAGAAGTCTAAACCATTCTTTAGTTAGGGTATCAGAAAGATACCCTACTTACATAACATATTTCAATGCTATGGCATCAATGTGACAACACTCTTGACGTAGTTACAATATGTATGTATGTACCACATTATGCTGAGGAATTTGATAATCAATTAAACTGAGTTCATTTGCTAATTAATCATGATTTTCATTTTCATTCGTATTATTGCCCAATTCGTTGATATTTATCGCAGTTTTAGATGTTTTCTCAGCTAAATCCATTGTATTAGCTGTGATATAGTATTGCTTAAGTACATATGCTAGTACTTTTTGTTCAATCACTTATACATTTTAAATAAAATTTAAGTAACGCTTATAATACCATAAGCAAATCAAGCTCCAAACAAAATGAAGGAAAAAGGCTGCACAGTGGTGTTATCCAATAGTTTGCAATGGCTAACTATATTATATAATATTTAACTTAATTTATATCGAGTCAAGTCGATGAATATTGATTTAATTTTCATTTTCATCAACTAAATATGAAGAAATGTGTGTGTGAGTGAAACATTGATAATTTTGTTGTATTACTAGAATTTGTTTCCCAAGTTACTAAAATCGTGTTTGCTGTAGAACAGTCTAATGTTGCGTGACGACAACCTTGTAAGTTATTGTCTATTGTGCGTATGCATATGGCTCTGGTTATTTAATTGTCAACGGTTGCGAAATTAACAATATTGAAACGGCAGACCGATTGCAATTACGTAATAAACAAGACTTTTGAAAGCGGTGTTTGTGGTATGAACAAAACATACATATAGCAAAACCAATAATAAAAGGTCAGCTTAACATTCTAATTAGGATTGTGAATTACATGTTTGAAATAAACTCTGCTGGAGGAATCATTTAAATTCATACATACCATCATTACATGTCTCAAAATTAAATTCAGTCATTTAAGGAATAGTAATAATTATTATTCGACACAAATTAAACATAGAATTTCAAATGTTTAAAAATCGGTGTCCTAAGAGGTCGTCTTGTCTGGGGTCGGTTTATGTTACAATTAACTGGTAACAGATGACAACATTTATTATTATAATCACATTGTATACCACATACTGGATCTGAGTTTTATATCTTGTTGACATAGTTACTGCTTTACCGGATAACTTTGTAGTCAATATGGTAAACTAGTCCAAGCCTTCCATCCTTGCTAGAATGTGGAAGTACGTCTTAGTGGGTTTGTTGCTTGTGCTTATTTGTAGGAGGATACTGTATAAAGAACGAACATTGTGACACCAGATGCACCGGTAAAAATAAAGGAAGTCGGTACGTAAAAATGGAACAAATTACGATCAGTTGCCAGAGGACTTTACATTCCTGATGAACCCACTAATTTTAGGTGTTGAATTATTTGTGCTGAACTTGAACAGCGTGAGGGCATCAAGCATACAATAGTCTTTTAAATAGTTCATCTGCTTGAGTGATATTTCTCGTTGGAATTACCGAGGATGCGCAGGCCCAGAAAAAAAAATAATCGAGATAAAGCAGAATACGACGACCTAGTCTAAGGCAGTTCTGCTGACCATTTCAGAAACTTGACTTTGAAAACAGTCATGTTCCTTAGGTGGTCACAGTGCTTCTGTGCAACAGTAAGTTATGCCATTGAAACCGACGATGGTGTTAATTTAAAAATGATTCTACAAGTAATAAAGTAGAATCCAGCATCAGATTACATGCGAGCCCAATTCCACGTGATTCGAAATCCGAAGAGCCAATATTATACTTCATATGAAGCATTGTCCAGAACAATCTTATTCAGTCTATGCTTCTGGGGCGCTGTATATTCATTCACAGGATGTTGCAACGAGGGCTTATGAATATATGTCATCTCATTCAAAATGGTACATATCTTCAGAAGACGCATTTATTGGAGCTATTTTGTCTAAGCTAAATGTGTCTGTCCATCCAGGCAAAATAATTAAAATTAACAGAGGTTCGTCCACGGTGTTGCACCAAGTAAAGTGGACTTCTGGCCAGTTTATGAGACAGAATGCGTCCTGAATAAACAGAACACATAATTATGTCACCGGGCGCATATAATGCATTGCATACATATAACAGGAATTCTTAGACAGATATTCATAGCAAATGATTGAACCAATTTGTAACTTGTACGTATATAGTTTGTTGTAAAAACTTGTAAAATCAGATCTCTTGCAATTTCCTTGCTCAAACTGTGTTTCACATACATCAAATAATATCTTAGTCAAAAAGGAAATAATTAATATTGTTGCTTAATTACAATTCATCACAACAATATTAATAAAATATTCGCTACATATGATCATAAACAGTGTACATGATAATAATTTGCCATATATGGGCGTTTCCAGGTTAAAATGAGTTTGTATTCTACAGCTCAAATTTTTTTACGCAGATGAAATTACAGTGGGTGGAAGCTCGATGAATAGAACGGAAGAAAAATATATGCAGTTATTACACAATGGATGCATAGCGCTTTAACACGGATGGCAAGATTTGTTTACGTTTTTCGTCCCCTTTGCAGCCGTAGTGCAGTGGGACCGGAACTTAATCTTATGTACACACAGGCATATTTGAATTTGTTGCACACTATTTGACCAATACACTCTGCATCCCTGTGACGGTAGTATTAGGCAATGTGCCTATCCACCACGCTCCAGTTTGACAAGTTTTAGTGATGTGGTTGAATCAACAAGGCATTGATTTGC
The DNA here is from genome assembly GCF_978046115.1 of Saccoglossus kowalevskii. Classification (NCBI taxonomy): domain Eukaryota; kingdom Metazoa; phylum Hemichordata; class Enteropneusta; family Harrimaniidae; genus Saccoglossus; species Saccoglossus kowalevskii. The sequence continues at coordinate 17,824,261 of NC_140652.1, read as the reverse complement.
ACCGCAGCTGAATTGTAATAAACAGGTGTTTGGTACGGCTATGGCCAACGTTGCCTTTGATCACCTCTTAAAACACTTCAGTATCCTAAACACTCTGCTGTTGAGAAAATTATTCTACAGTGTAAACGGGGTATAAGTTTGTTTAGCTCAGAAACTGTACAAAAGGCCTTTTCAGGGCCACCACATCCTTCAGAACGAGATATACCGTATTTGTAACAAGTGTGCGCTGTACGGTTTGATAATGTTTTTGGTGCATAGAAAAATATTTATTGCATAGGACAATATATTTAAATGAAAACATTTTTCTGATAGCGAAATACCCGGCATTTATTCAAAGTATCATCGTCTAAGAATTATAAATATCGATCAAAACTGAAAAAACACTCAAAACAACATTTAACTTCATGTATTAATATTACGTGGAGTAGCCATTTTCAGTGCAGACGACTAGGCGTTATGTATGCTGCAATGTATTTGTTTGTCATAACCGAACATAATCGTTTACAAAGCCTGTCGTCGGCACTGGTATTCGTTTTGATTTGACTAATTGTGATGTTTGTTGTATTACGTTCGTTCATTATTGCCGTGCCTGTGACATGTCACTCATTGTCACTCCAAGACCATGGCCAAAGCTGCGCCTGTGTGTCAAATTGCGGACTGAGTGTCGGATTTACCTCCTATCCTTTTTTCGTAATAATTACAACAGAACGGCTGGTATTGTACATGAACGAATATATATTTAGCGATTGTACATGTGCTTGCGCCAACAACGTAATCACTGTGTAAACTAATTGTTTCCACTGTTAAAGCGGGAGGGTGTCACCTGCGCACGCGCGGGAACGGGTAGACGCTTGTTTGTAAACAATGACACGCTATGGCCATCTGACGCATGTGCAAGTGACGACTCCCCCGCTTTAATTTGATACATGTATCATAACTATGACACTGTCGTTTTACAATTACATTTATCGCCGTGTAGGTGTATTATAGTCTATACAAAGGGGTCACATTTACAGCTGGCTTTATATCGATGTATTATCGCTTGGCAATCATCAAAACAGATACGAGAAACAGCTTGTTTTAAATATGGAATATAATCATAATATGAGTGCAGTGATGTCAAACCATTAACATGGAAGAACAGAATTATAAATGAAACGTTCTCGTTTCAGATAAAAATATATAATCATAAGAAGAGCACAGGAACCTCAACCTCCTAATAGGTTGTGGTAACGTCGGACCTTTGTCTGACCGAGAAAATAAAACACAAATCTGTGACATTTTGAATATAAATTATTGTGAAACCATGACTTCCATTGCTCATTGTGATTTGTATTATTTTCACTCGAATCGCCCAACTCACAGCGAGTCAACGTTCTTCTAATGTTCAATTCAAACGTGCAAATTCAGCTGACACAATAGGCTTTGAAAAACTCACTTTACAATGATTTTAAAACTATTCATAAACACGTATATTACTGTTTTCTTTGACTGTTGAGAACACTCACTTATTACTACATGCCTCTACTTGCTGAATGTGTGTTCTCGCGAGAATACGTTAGCGATATAACACAAACTAGTTCAGGTTAATTACACCTTCGAAATATATATTTTCAATACATGTTGTTCTCAACTTATCTTTTTTTCATAACATCAATATATTTGTCATTACAAAAGCTTTGTGTTATTTGTTGCCTTAGTCCCGACTAACAAATGCCTCCTGGGACTCTCAAATTTTATACACAACAAATTCGTCTCGCGATAGTGTGCCAAAATACGAAATTAATCAGTATTTCCTAAATCTTTATTAGTCGAGTATTTGTCCTTTTATGATTTTTATATTTTAAATAACGAAGTGAGTGGTGAGTGTGGTGAATGAACCGGCCCCAAAAAACAGCCGTCTCTGCGAGACTCCGCTAGATTTAACAGATGGCATTACAGACTATCAGTATATAATTCATCGTTCTACAATCTAACGTACTCATCTAGTGGCCGATACAGGTATTTCACGATTATGCTGAAAAGATCTAAGCCGACGATAATAAAATCAGATATGACAACCGTATTACAGAAACAGGTAAAACGTAAATGAATTGCTGTAATGTGTTGTTCACGAGATAAAAAAATCAAACAAGATGAACACTCGACTGCTCCGTGATTAACAAAGATTCAGGAAATATTGATAATTTTCGTATTTTGACACACGATCACCAGACGAATTTGATGGCCACATATTTCGGGTCTAGGAAACAAAAAACACAAAGCACTCGAAATGAAAATATACTGATGTAATGAAAGTAGTTGTGTATTGAGAACAGCATGTTTTGAAAATAATTATTTCGAAGATAAAATTAACCTGATTTAGTTCGGGATATATCAATGACATTTCGCGAGAACACACAGTGCTTCCTGTGACGGCAACATTGACGCTGCAGTCGGTGTATTTTCTACACCGATCTGACGCATATCACGCAAGGTGTGTCGGGAGTTTGTTCGAAACCAAAGTTTCAATGTCAATCGTCGGCCGGCACATATTTTACAGATATATTAAATCATTTCAATGATTTCTTTACTAAATAAAAATAAATGAAACTTAGAAATATTGTAAAAATAAACTGGGCCTAAACTTTCCCAAATCTGCAATCACTTTGCGTGATTAGTCGCGTGATTTTATTTCGTTCAAGGACGTTCTATTCGAAACATGACAGTACGCGGGAAATTTATAATTTTAAAACAATTTGTTATTTACGTTACAACGTGTCAGTTTATGCTGTTGAATTATGTTTGATATTAAAATTTCACTCGCTTAACAATATTTCACTAAAAAGAATTATCTGTGTATTGTTAAAACACTGGTGTAAAAGGCGGCAGAGCGCAATTTTAGCCCAAATCGGTAACTAAGGCGTCATATGACACAGGTCTGCGTTCTATAAAAATGACACATTTAAACTTCAACCACGATCAAATCACGCAAATATTCCTGGTTGTAACACGTTTGTAGGGTTTCCTCTGTATGTCAGCATAAAATTCAGATAATCGTCAGCTGTAACGTCATTATACCCTAATATGTTTTTCACTCATCTGGGAAAAAATACTCGTCTTCGATTCAAAGTGACTCAGCTCTTACGTTACACGTATTTCTCCAGTTGAGTGAAGAAAATATTAGAGAATAATATATAATTATAATAGCATTATTACTACCAGTGTATTGTATGACGTCATCGTGGTAGTTTATAATGTAACTGATTATTGAGCATTAATGCATTCATATGAATACAATGTCATATTCGAATAAAAAAGAGTGTGTACAAAAAAGAAAGAAAAAAAGGTTGAAATGATGATGATGATGAAAATGATGAAATGAAAATGATTCTCATGATTGGTGATTTAAATAATGCAGATTCCAGAGTCAGTGACACTGTAAACATTTCCCCAAGTATCCTGATTTATAGTGACAGCAAATACCCTGGGACTTACAACGCTACTCAAAAACAGTAGCAGTAACACACCCACATCAAATCTATAATTGACTCAAGCGCCCTCGTGTGTCGCACAATGTGTGATTTCGCCAAAGATAGGCGCCAATTATTTGAATAATAATAAACAACCCGACCCGCCAACCCATATTGGAATTAAGCACACTTTGTGCGACATACATGTGCGAGGAGTGAGCCGAGTAAATATGGAGCACAAAGTATGGAAAGCCACAGTTATCATAAGTCGTGAAATATTATGTCATGTAGTGCATTTACCATGTTGTGTAGTGCATTTACCATGTTATGTGGTGCATTTACCGTGTTATGTAGTGCATTTACCTTGTTGTGTAGTGCATTTACCATGCTATGTGGTGCATTTACCGTGTTATGTGGTGCATTTACCTTGTTGTGTAGTGCATTTACCTTGTTGTGTGGTGCATTTACCGTGTTATGTGGTGCATTTACCTTATTGTGTAGTGCATTTACCTTGTTGTGTAGTGCATTTACCTTGTTGTGTGGTGCATTTACCGTATTATGTGGTGCATTTACCTTGTTGTGTAGTGCATTTACCTTGTTGTGTGGTGCATTTACCATGTAGTGTAGTGCATTTACCATGTTATGTAGTGCATTTACCATGTTGTGTGGTGCATTTACCATGTTATGTAGTGCATTTACCATGTTGTGTAGTGCATTTACCTTGTTGTGTGGTGCATTTACGATGTTGTGTAGTGCATTTACCTTGTTGTGTGGTGCATTTACCTTGTTGTGTGGTGCATTTACGATGTTGTGTAGTGCATTTACCTTGTATGGTTCATTTACCTTGTTGTGTAGTGCATTCACCATGTTGTGTAGTGCATTTACCGTGTTATGTAGTGTATTTACCTTGTTGTGTGGTGCATTTACCTTGTTGTATAGTGCATTTACCATGTTATGTAGTGCATTTACCGTGTTATGTAGAGCATTCACCATGTTTTGTGGTGCATTTACCATGTTGTGTAGTGCATTTACCTTGTTATGTAGTGCATTTACCTTGTTGTGTAGTGCATTTACCTTGTTGTGTAGTGCATTTACCTTGTTGTGTAGTGCATTTACCATGTTGTGTGGTGCATTTACCTTGTTATGTAGTGCATTTACCTTGTTGTGTAGTGCGTTTACCTTGTTATGTAGAGCATTTACCTTGTTGTGAGGTGCATTTACCTTGTTGTGTAGTGCATTTACCATGTTATGTAGTGCATTTACGATGCTGTGTAGTGCATTTATCATGTTGTGTAGTGCATTTACCATGTTTTGTAGTGCATTTACGATATTGTGTAGTGCATTTACCATGTTATGTAGTGCATTCACCATGTTATGTAGTGCATTTACCATGTTGTGTAGTGCATTTATCATGTTGTGTAGTGCATTTACCATGTTATGTAGTGCATTTATCATGTTGTGTAGTGCATTTATCATGATGTGTAGTGCATTTACCATGTTATGTAGTGCATTTATCATGTTGTGTTGTGCATTTACCATGTTGTGTAGTGCATTTACCATGTTGTGTAGTGCATTTATCATGTTGTGTAATGCATTTACCATGTTATATAGTGCATTTGCGATGTTGTGTAGTGCATTTACTATGTTATGTAGTGTATTTATCATGTTATATAGTGCATTTATCATGTTATGTAGTGCATTTATCATGTTATGTAGTGCATTTATCATGTTGTGTAGTGCATTTACTATGTTATGTAGTGCATTTATCATGTTATGTAGTGCATTTATCATGTTATGTAGTGCATTTATCATGTTATGTAGTGCATTTATCATGTTGTGTAGTGCATTCATCATGTTGTGTAGTGCATTCATCATGTTGTGTAGTGCATTTACGATGTTGTGTAGCGCATTTACTATGTTATGTAGTGCATTTATCATGTTAAGTAGTGCATTTATCATGTTGTGTAGTGCATTTACTATGTTATGTAGTGAATTCACTATGTAATGTAGTGCATTTACCATGTTATGTAGCGCATTTATCATGTTATGTAGTGCATTTATCATGTTATGTAGTGCATTTATCATGTTGTGTAGTACATTCATCATGTTGTGTAGTGCATTCATCATGTTGTGTAGTGCATTTACGATGTTGTGTAGTGCATTTACTATGTTATGTAGTGCATTTAGCATGTTATGTAGTGCATTTATCATGTTGTGTAGTGCATTTACTATGTTATGTAGTGAATTCACTATGTTATGTAGTGCATTTACCATGTTATGTAGTGCATTTACCATGTTATGTAGTGCATTTATCATGTTATGTAGTGCATTTACCGCGTTATGTAGTGCATCTATCAATTACGGAATTGACATTTACAACACCGCACTCGATAAAATAAAATCGTATTAATTATAAACAAATTTAATTTGGGGTTACCTGTGGTTGCTGTTAGTGTATTTTTTTAAACACTTATAAATGCAGTTGTATAGATTCGATACCACACCCTATGTAGGAAACTGATCGGTGGGCTCTCAAATCAATGCGATGTCACATTCAAAGTTTATGTCGTTTGTCGGATGGGTTCCAACCGCTATGTTGAGTTTCTAAATATTTTTTTAAAAAATAACCACAAACAACTTTTTGTTAATCTGAAATGAGTGTAAAATAATGAGAATATATCTGATCGATATCTTGTGTTTTTGTTTTTTTCTCTGCGTGAACTCTATATTTATTTTAATAAACAAGGCACTTCGCGGTGGGCGACTTTCGCGGTCAGTAATATTTACGAAAATGTTCCACTGTTTTATAAACTGGCTTGGCAATTCCCACCACCAATTAGGCAATCTCACAGCATTTCGGCTACTTTTTCACCAAATCCAAAATCACTCGATAATTTTGTTTACTTTACATTTGTACTATGATTACGTTTAAAGTTTTGATAATTTTAATGCATGCATGTACACTCACAAAAATACCCCCAGGATAAGGGAATTTAGTATATATCCATGACAAGAAAGCATTTTCATTGTCTTAATATTGCATTTTTTTCGATCTGTGTAACTTCATGTCAAAATCCTAATGACATTTAAAGTTCAGCTCACAACTGTGAACTTATCCATAGAGGCTGCAAACTGCAATTTTATATTTATACATATTGTATTTACTGACATATATTTATTCTGTATTTACATTTGCCATGAGTTCCACAGTATATTTTCCTCGCTGGCGTGGCTACAGTGACTGTGTAGTGTTTTTTTTTGTTTTTTCGATTGTTGTTAGTTGTTTTGTTTTGTGTTCCTGGAATTTTGTACAAATCAACAACGGTTACATAGGTATATTATTTCCACTTTGCAGTATATCGTAGAAAGTACTTGTATACTTTGTTCTCCAGCATAAATATCGGATTGTTCGGAAGCATGAGATTGTAATGTAAACTATGTCTCGGCCAGCTTATTTACTTGTTGTCAGTGTCTGACTAGTATATAAAAAATTACAACAAAGTAAACGTCAGAATATTAAAAGAAAAGAAACCCACAAATCAATCGCCCATGCCACCGTGTTGAGGGACCGTGCCCATGCGCAGAACCAAAACATCAGCCGTCGGCGTCCATAGCAGCGATATGATTTTACACATCGAAATTGAGAATCGCAAGTGTAGACATATTACATAGAAATGAGCACTAAATACATCTATCCCGGCCAGCAATCAAATCATCAATCTTCATGAGTGATGTAACTGGTATTTCCATCCATCCCGCTGAACAGGAAGTCTATTCTGGACTAGTACCATTGCCATTGTTTTTTTGTTTTTGTTTTTTATATGTAGAATCTGTATTAACTAATACATGGCCATCGGCCCAAAACAGTAAATACAAAATATTTAAATTATTTACAATATTTCAGCGGCTTCCCTTCTAAGTTTCATAGCATTAAATACAAACGCAGCTAAACGCTGTAGAAGTACATCATTTTGAGTTTTCAGTAATTCGATAAATTTATTTACAGTTGGTGGGGTGCAGTAGTAGTGTGGGATATAGAGACATCTAATGTGGTTATAAAAATTACAAACTAATAAAAAATGGAACTCGTTTTCAATTGAATTCGTATTGCAAAGCTCGCACGTACGTTGATCTCTTTCAAGATGACCTCTGTCTTTTTCAATTCGTAAACAATGTGATGAGCATCGTAGCCGAGATAGTGATTGCATATGGGTACGAATATGAACAGAAAACAAATATCTTTCTGGTTCTATGGTAGTTTTAAATTGGCAGTAAGTATCTAACTTGTCTAAAGTACACAAGTCAGCCCGCCATACCAAAGAAAGATACTGTTTGAATCGTTCCACAAATGTATTTATAAAAACATTAACATTTCCAACTTCTTGTGCATGCCAAGCATCATTCATATTACAAATGGAAAGTAAATTTTGGATGTCACTGATCCAGGTGTGTTTTGTTCTGGTTCCCGACCTTTCGATATTGTATAGCATATTGTAACATTTCTTGGGGTACCTTGAATTTGGCATGGAAATTAATTTTGCCCAATATTTAATGCAGCGTTTTGCTGAGTACAGATAGATAGGATATCTCCCACATTCTCCTAGAATACTACTATTTGGTGATCTATTTGAAACACCAAGAAACATTCTGCAGGCAAGATATTGAACTCGTTCTAGACATTTACACTCTCTAAAACCCCAGATTTCCGACCCATACGTTAGTATTGGTAATATCATTGTATCAAAGACCTTAAAATAGGTTATGTAGGATAGAGGGCGTAAGCAATTCAAAGCTTTAAATGAACAAAATAAAGTTTTTTTTCGCTTGTTGCGCCAATAGTTTTGTTGCCATTGACTAGTGTAGTCTACAGGAGAACATAATACCAAGATATTTGTAGTATGAGACGGTGTGGACCTCCATCCCTCCATAAACCCACTTTTCTTTCCTTGATAAATGTCCCCCGCCCTTGAAAACAATAATTTTGGTCTTTTCCAAGTTTACAGACATACTCCAGCGCTCACAATACAATTCTAGTTTATCTAATAACCTCTGGAGTCCGACAACTGAATCTGATACAATTGCAACGTCATCCGCAAATAGAAGACAGAATAATTCAATTAAATCAGGAGATAATTGAACACCGTGGTGCTCCGAATTATTCAGCTCATTACATAATTCATTGATAAAGAAGGAGAACAGAAATGGGCTTAACATACAACCCTGGCGAACACCCATAGGACACTGAAAGTATTCAGTATATCCGGTTAAAGTTGTGACACATGATTTAACATATGCATAGATATTATGTAATACCTTAAACATCTTTCCATTTACACCCCCTTTAAGTAGGACATACCAAAGACGTTGTCTCTCTACATTATCAAATGCTTTGGAGAAATCCACGAAAGCGCAGTATAATATTCCCCGTTTTCTGGTTATATATTTTTGAACAATTGCCTGAAGGATAAATATGTTGTCAGTTGTAGAGTATCTATGACGAAAACCCGCCTGTTCTTCGTTTATTTTCCCCAAAGCATCTGCCCAAAAGTTTTTAACGTACATTAAGAATTGACGTAAAAATTTTCCCAAAAATATCAAGTAGTGAAATTGCCCTATAGCTCCCTGGATCAACCCTCGACCCCTTTTATATACAGGTATAATGATTGCATTTGACCAGTCAGCTGGTATTTCGCCAGAATCAAAGAACTTATTGAACAAGACGTGTAGGTATGGCAATAGTATATTTACAGAAGATTTAAAATACTCGCCAGGCAATCCATCAGGTCCTGGTGATTTATCATTCTTGAGCCGTTTGATGCTCTCAATTATTTCTATTTCAGTAATTGGACCATTTAATATGTCCCAGTCAATTTCATTTGCATAACTATATTCATTCACAGACTCTAAGTAACTTAACAGTTTGCTCTGATAGACGAATTCATTACTTATAGGTGCACAAGAAAAGAGTTTTTCAAAGTAGTCATGCCATTGGTTTGCTTGTATGGCAGGTGGGATATTATTACTTATTGTACTATTGCGTCTAATTGTTGACCAAAACAGCTTAGAACTTGTTTGAGGTGACATAAGGTTAGCTCTTTGGTTTTCTAAGTATTCGCGTTTTTTGTTCCTGCATATATTTTTGAATTCATTGCGAACAACCTGGTATTCGCGTAAATGGTGTACATTATTTGTTTGGCGGAATCTTCGCAATAGCTTATATTGTTTCTTTTTATATGAAGTGCATTCTGTATCAAACCATTTTGGCTGATCACGCTTAGTACTTTTATTCGATCTAATCATGTGACATTTCCCAGCTGCGTCCTTTAACACACTACGGATTATCTTTGCACAGACTGTGTTTTCAATATCTGGAGTTTCTAGATTAGTATTTAGTTTATTTATTGTGGCCTCTGAAGAGATAGTTTGTGTGAAAGAAGTTGCACGGTGTTCCACCCAGACACATTTTTTCAGAGTACCGACTTTATCAGGGATTTGAACTTTTTCATTCTGCCTGCTGCAGCATGGCAAAGTAAAGGTCAAAGGCAAATGGTCAGACTCCACCCGAGTATCAATAGAAAAATGTAGCACCTTATAAAACAATGACGATGAGACGAGAACATAATCAACGGTGCTTGTCCCATTGTGTGTGATGCAGGTGTAGTCTCCTACACCTGCATCACTCCCTATTCTACCGTTTAGCATATGAATACAAAAAGTACAGCAGAGATCTAGAAGTGAACGACCAAATAGATTAATTTCTTTATCTTTTGATATACGTGGTACTTGGAAGAAATCTTCCACATAGCCAACCGAACTGCCTCCACAAATTGGGAATTATCATCTAAAATGTGATCAATTTCATTTGCGGTTCGCCCGTTAAAATCACCGCCGATAATAATATGAACATCTGGGAGGCTTGTCTAAATATTTGTTAATTCAAACTCTAACAAGTTGATACCGTTGTTCGTGTCCAAACTGTGGTAGACGGTGGATGTTTGTGGCGGAATATAAACACTACAATAGAGGACATCTTTCTCTGTATTGAACAGTTGCCCTTTGAATAATAAAATAACACAATCGTGTAATGTTACATGTATACGTTTAACGTAGCTAGATATGCAGTCCTTAACTAATACATGTACTCCCCCCGCAAATCGCCCACGTTTTGGAGATCTTGGTCTTGAAATGCCGAAAACAGTGTAACCAGGAAACTGGGTATTATATTGGTCATGGTTTTCTGCCCATGTTTCTAATAGTGAAATTATGTCATAATTATAGATATAATTAATAAATTCGGATGAATTTAGTTTATTTACCAAACCTCTAATACTCCGTGATACGAATTTCAATTGCTTCAGACCGTGGCCGGTTTCCTATTCTGTAGAGGATCCCGGGTCGTTATTATTGGCTAACATTGTTTGTAGGCGAGTTCTTGGTCCGGTTCTAGTCGACATCAAAAATTCATTCACCGTCCCTATGTGGCGTGGGTCATTTTGTCGCTGAAAATGATCTACGGTGTTGTCGTCTCTGATCACGATCAATTTGCCATTTTTGTAGTATCCCTTGCGTCCTTGTTTTCTCAGATTAGCCAGACATCTACGCTGCCGTTTGGTTTTGTCACTACCAATTCCAACTCCGTCTACTTTCAGATCAGCGCGTGCCGACAGTGCTAATAGTTTGTCTTCGAAATGATGGAATTTGACGACAATTGGCGTTGGATTTCCAGTTGATTGACCGTACAGGCGGTGTGCTCTCACGATATCGCGATTTATCCATGATTTTGCTTTCACCTTACGGGTCAGAATTTCAATCACTTTGTCTCTGCAGTTTTCATAAGTCTCGCTAACTTCTTGTTTGATATCATACAAAATGACATTGTCTCTTCTACTAATTGCTTCTTGTTTGTCAACGTCATCGTCCAAATTTTCGACCTGATTTGTAAGTGTGTCTAGTTTCTCATTAAGTGCCTCCACATCCAGTTTGTTAACATGCATGCTATATTTTAATGCACCCACGTCAGCAGTTATGTTCCATACTGTTTTGGATAAGTCTTGCAATTTGTTGGCTAAATGTGAACACGTCTGTTGTAGTTTATCCTGGGTCGCTTTTATTTCGAAGATTTCTGCAGTTATGTTGTCCATTTTACCATTCAGTTCTTTGCCAATTTTGCGAAGTTCTGCCATTAGCTGTGTCCTTTGGGCCTGGGTTGGATTCCACATTGCCAATACACAGCAGCATAAGGATAAGTCGTAAACTCATCACCAGACTGATTCCATTGTCATGTAAATGTATAGGTGTCACTAATGGACACCTCACCTTGGCGGCAGTTGGCTGTGTAAAACAACCAATTCTTGCTCTGTACGCAGCGATGGTTATTCCCATACTGCTGGTATTTTCACAGCAAATCAAGTATGTATTCACAGTACTTACAGTTAATCTTTACGTGAGATTGTATCTAGTGGAGCAGCAAAAATTGGAGAAATTTGGGAGACGATTTACACTTACGTGCGTTCGTAAACGCCCTCAACGATTCAACCATTGCCATTTGTTGAAGAGTAGAGAACCATTTATACAGGGGACGCTCCAGTAAGAAATGTTAAAATTGCCCGATTGCCCGATATCAAAATCCTGTATTGAAACAGCACATATTCTGTATTCACTAAAACAACGTTGTTATGTCTCTTGACTTACAACGAACTTGAAACAAAAGAAAAAGTCCGATCCAAACAACCTGCGTCCTTGAAAATGGAGTCTCATCGCCCTTGCGTTTCTGAGCGAAAATGCGTCCACAAACGACCGATTTTCGCAAAATCTTCTATAATTTTTACATAATATCATTAATTCAGTCAAGCGGTTAAATAGGTTATTATTACAGACATTCGGGAACCAAAATTGACGATGTAAATCACTTCGGCGACGAAAAATCGGTGACAATAGCCAAGGGGTGAGGGACTGAATTTCAAAAACATATTTTATATATAGGATTTATAAACATCAACAAAATAAACAAGAGACTGTCTAAATCATATCGTAAAAATGCATACTATCCGCCATGTTATGCTGTGATTTCATCTTGTTGTGATGTCCTTTCGTCTTGTTGGGTGGTGCGTTTGTCATGTTGTCTTGTGGTACACTGTGTTATGATGTCCATTCGTCTCGTTATGTGGTGCATTCACCATGTTGTGCTGTGAGTCGTAAAATGAAATACGGCAATGAAAATTTTGAGATGCCGTAATACGGTTCTTACGCATGACATCATAATTCTCTCACTTCGCGCGGTCCTTTGCAGCAGACATCGTAAAATCAAGTATGAGCTGGAATTGGATTCAGTACTGCAAAATTTCCAGGCAGAAAACAATAGATCCACCAATAGTATCTGGCATGGCTGGCCGCAGGGAGCCCAGGAACTATAATCAACTGTACACAGTACCTATGAGCGGGGCGGGGGCGATATCGGCTGGTATCTAGTGTAAGAAATAGACAAGGGATGAAGGGTCCAGGGAGCCCATATTTTTTAAACTCGAAAAACAGACGGAAAGAATAAAAAATAAAATCTATAAAAAATACGAGCTTGAACAATACTAGTTGCTCTTTCAAATTTCACCAAAGACTTATTTTACCGATATCACTAGAATAAATCAAGAAAACTACAAAAATTGAATCCATTTACGAACAATTAACGGTTAACAGAAAGCACGCACAGGTGGCGTGGCCTGTTCAGAATTTTTCAAGAACCAATCACAAGACTGGTTACGAACCAGTTGAGCGAGGCTAACCAAGTCGTAAACTCGGCGTGGTTCGTAAGCACGCCTCCAACTGTGCCGCGCTTTCGGGGAAATGCAATCTGACAATGCTGTTCATTGATTCGTTAGAGTTCATGAATGAATTCCAATCATCTGTTAATACTGCAAAAAATATTTTTAGTTTTCAAATATAAACAGATCTCTGTTCCTGTAACTGATTCTAAAGTTTGGTTTTCAATGAAAATAGTATTTTTAATTCAATTGAAAGGAAACTACTATTAAATCATGGAAGTATGTACAGGCCAAATAATAGACTGATTAAAGTACAGATTTCTTCACAATTATATGATTTAAATTTATTTTTAGCAATTTTTAAAATGGTAGCCTGGTTACAAACTAATTCACACTGGACTAAACTGGAAATAGCCTCATAGGAATCACACTGACGAATATTTAATATATTGAACATTCCATACACAATTCCATATGCCGCATTCCTCAAAACTAATTTATAGGTCATTCCATTATTGGGGCAAAATTATTTGCTAATTGATGAAGCTATTCAGTAAACCTGTCATGTGATAAATACACGACACAACAAGGTAAATGCACTACACAACAAGGTAAATGCACTACACAACAAGGTAAATGCGCTACACAACATGGTAAATGCACTACTTAACATGGTAAATGCACCACACAACATGGTGAATGCACTACGTAACATGGTTAATGCACCACACAACAAGGTAAATGCACTACATAACATGTTAAATGCACTACACAACATGGTAAATGCACTACACAACATGATAAATGCACTACACAACATGATAAATGCACTACACAACATCGTAAATGCACTACATAACATGGTAAATGCACTACACAACAAGGTAAATGCACTACACAACACGGTAAATGCACTACATAACAAGGTAAATGCAATACATAACAAGGTAAATGCACCACACAACATGGTAAATGCACTACACAACAAGGTAAATGCACTACACAACAAGGTAAATGCACTACATAACAAGGTAAATGCACTACACAACATGGTAAATGCACCACACAACATGGTGAATGCACTACACAACATGGTAAATGCACTACACAACATGGTAAATGCACTACATTACACGGTAAATGCACTACACAACATGGTAAATACACTACATAACATGGTAAATGCACCGCACAACAAGGTAAATGCACTACATAACACGGTAAATGCACCACATAACATGGTAAATGCACTACACAACATGGTAAATGCACCACATGACATAATATTTCACGACTTAAGATAGCTGTGGCTTTCCATAACAAAGTGTACTTGATTCCATTATGAGTTGCGGGGCGTTCATTGTTGCCGTTGTTAATGCCAGTGGATTTGCTGCCACTAAAAAGCGGACAATTTGTAAAAAAAAATCCACAATGAACAAAAGATTTTCACAGTCACTGGCCCGCGACTCTGAATAATTACAATTTTTTTTGGAAATTTTAACCACAATCTCATATGGCAAACTAAAAATGAAACTAGTTTTATTCCATCAAGTATTATTCTATTGAGTAGACCGGTGACGAAGTGTAGTAGGGAGTAGCATTGTATTGATCGCCCGAGCGAACGGCACACCGTGATTGTCGCGGCCTACCCCCCCCCCCCCCCGTTGATACGTAGCTGAGTAGGGAGGTGCCACTGGGTGCTTAAAAGTATGTCAATTTTTATACCTCGATAGTGACAAAATCATAACCCATATTTATACCGAAATACCATTTCCGTCATCGCTGTTTATTACAAATAAAACAGTTACCGTATTTGCTCTATTGCATCTCCAATACAAGCACATGTAAGCCATATCACTAAGGAATGTGCGCCCCTTTTCTGTTAAATCTCTGTTTAGATGTTGTTTGCTTTGTTTAATTTCCGGGTTGATGTATGTATGGTTCTGAGGCTGGAATCTAAAATCTAATCTAAAAACGAGACTAATTTCAGGGGCACGTCCCCATTCGGCAGATTCTATGTTTTGTCCCCCCCCCCCACTACACTAGCTAGATCGCTGCTGTGAACCGGCTGGACCATCAAGGTAGCTGTTATTGGCAACTGTATAAGGGTACGCAATGTTCCTTTTATTTATTAGTAGCATTTAGAGTATAGCAAGCATTTGAATTGTATGTTAATATATGAGATTTGCATACGTGACGTTACATGGTACGACCACATATCGAGGACAACGCGTCATGGCGGCTATGAAGGTTTACCCGACCCTATATATATGCAAAATATTTGCCATCAATAATATGTATGATTGTAATAGGCGAGTGATCAGAGTGTAGCGAACCTCATAGCATCGGACGAAACCCCCACCTGCATCCGACTACGCTGGGATCCAGCAGACGGAAGTGCCGAATATCAATATCGGATATTAATTTTGTCTCCGGATATGACGGCACAGTTGATCACCGATACGACCGATATTGTAATTACGGACCTGGAATCGGAAACAGCTTACACGTTCAGGATTAGCTGTCAAAGTACAAATATAACATTTACTCAATCGGCGGAGGTAACAGCAAGAACTCTGGGTGTTCCAGGTAATTTTGTTCTGTAATTTAAAAAAACAAACAAACATTAATTCTCTATTGCGTCCAACATGGCGAAGCGCTTGTGTGACGTAGCTATCACGCATGAAAGAAACAACAACCTCGAAATATTTAGCTTTAGTTACGGACAAAAATAACAAAATATTAATGACGCCATTTTACATATTCAGTTAGAGAATGCAAATAATCTGGCTTGAACTTGAACGTTTCAATTTTATTATCCACAATCTTTCGTCACGTATTACGACAACCTGATTGGAATGACTGACTTACCAATTAATGTAAGTAATTGTATCTTACTTGTTGCCTCAGCTGATGTCCCACAATCATTTGAAGTTGTAGTGAAGTCACTGAAGATAATATCCGAATTCAGTGGACGAAACCTAGTGGTGAATTCTCGCATTACCATATATCAAGAACACCGATGGGCAACATGTACTTCCGACAACAGTAGCTTTGACAAAAACATCGCAGACCTTTTCTGAACTAACGCCTGGTCAGGAATATGTGATCACGGTGAACACCGCGAGTGGCTGTGTAATTACTGGAGATGCGGTAGGTTCAGTGACTCAGAAAACTAGTAAATGATTTTACTTTTTATAATTTTCTACTTTTAGAGAAAATAGTTTTCATAGGCTCATGTATGTAATTGAAACCTGAACCCAGAAGAAAAATGCGCGACCGATTTTGCATTGTGGAGGCGGGGCAAGATCTGCTCACCAACCTTGCGCCGAAAGCGCGACCTTACGAGGTGTTCCTGGTGAATGCCTCCCTTAAAATAAAGACCCTCTGACACGCTATTTTTTTGCATTTTGATGGGCAAATTTTTGACACAAAGGGTTTCAGCTTGATTTTGTAGGGAAGACGCAACCAACATCCTCCCTCATGCAAAATTTCGTGCCGCCTCCCATGCTCTTGTCGTCACGCGTACTCGGGCACTACATACGTGCTATAGAAATATTGGTGTGGTCAGTACCCACCAAATAAAAACCAACCTAAACGTAACAAATTGTGTATTATTCTATGTTTCATTTGTGATTTGCCAATCAACAATCTGTTCACGTAATGTACAATTCGCAACTTTGCCAACACATGTGTACATAAAAAATAATAAATAACTAATATTTGAGAGCGAATGGGATCCACTACCTTAATTTCAGTATATGTGACACATGTGAATTTAAAAATAAAATCTTTCACTCTGATATCAACTAGAAATATGCCATACTAATAAATAACTACAAATGCGTTATGCAGGTACATAATACAGGCCGGTGGTAGTCGTGTTGCTTCATTTTTTGTATTTAACGCTGTAAACGAAATATCTACATGTTCTGATCGTTCATTAATTGAATACCACCGTTAGACATGTTAAAAATACATATGAATCCAAAAAGATGTATGTGATGTTACAGACATTTCCTTGTATGCTTAAGAACCATGTCTTTTCATAAAAACAATCACGTGAAAAGTTAAAACGATTGACATTGGAATCTAAAAAATTAAGCACATTTGTATTCAAATCAGCACAAATCCTGAAAAAAAAATAATTCACATAACACTCTAGTAAATACGATTCAGAAACGATCTCTTATTGACAGCTCCATGTTTTTTAATTGTTTTTTATAGAACCCGAAAGACCCGGCCCGATCGTCATCACCTCCGTCACCGTTAATCGAATTTATATCTCGTGGTCTGAAGCAGCTGGTATTGCTGATCTCTATGAAATCACTTACATTCCCGACAACTCACCGACCTATGTATCGGGAACTGAATACACACTTACTGGTCTGACACCCGTCACTGAGTATAGCATCGCCATTAAAACGACTGCCGGTCAACTGCTCAGTGAAGCTCGACAAACAAACGTGTACACTAGTAAGTTCCGATCCTCTAATCATAAAGCATGAAGGTTGATGGTAGAAAAAAATATCGAAATATTTTCTTGGCTCTACAGGTGATTCAAGAAATGTGAAATACAACACAGGCAGGCAACGGTATACCCGTCCCAAATACACTTTTTAACGTGCATGATTGTATAAATGTATCTGATTATTGATTCCAATTATTTCTCGACCACAGTGGCACCACCTCCAAGGGATGTTCTAATCACAGACTATGATACAACCTCTATATATTTGTCTTGGTTGCAACCAGTTGGTGTGAACATTGACCGGTATATAGTTACTTTAGATCCTCCACGTGATGATGGAGTTGCCGAATTTGATGTCGCCAACACTGATTTAGCTTACACTCTCAGAGATCTTAGACCTGGCAGAGTATGACATTGATCTGAAAACTGCTGTGCTGGCTAGAGACAGGGTGATTAATAGTGTTCCTACAACTGTTGTACAGCGAACGAGTGAGTGATCTTGTTTCGTATAGATCAGATATATGTATATTTGTAGCATATGATGTTATTTAAGGTAGAAGCCTACTCATAAATTAAAAAAAAAACACAGAATTTATTCATTTTAAAATAGATTTACCTAAAAAATGTTGGGGGTCACCAGCCTTTTTTTTCGATAAATTGATGGTTCTATTTTAGTAGAAATTAAAGTCGCCATTTTGACACTATTATAACACTTTTACCACAGGTTCTATGGCAGAGATATTACGCAATAAATCTAGCCTGGTGACATAGGCTGAAAAAATCATATATTGTTAATGATGGAGCACATTTTGTTGTTCCGAATTATTTAAAAAATCAGGGTTTTAAAAAAGTTTTAAAAAATGCAATATTTCTTTAACATTGTGTTCTATAGAATTGTTCTAAAAATAGCAATTTTCAAGAAATATTAGGACACGTTTCTCAAAAAGCTTAACTGTAACACACAAAATAATGCTATTTTACTGTACCATGGGACATTAGCTTCACGATTGTACATATTAAACTATGACATTGTCATGCGATTTATGACCAATTTTGTCAGAAATTATGACTAGGCTTCTACCTACTAATGTTATTGAACTAATTAAAGAGGGCGGGTCCTCACCTGCGCACGCGCGGGAATTGAGTCCCAAGCGGCGAAAACAACACATGCTTAAAACGCAAAGACTCTCGGGAAGACGCTTGTTTGTAAACAATGACACGCTATGGCCATCTGAAGCAAGCGCAGGTGAAGGCTCCCCCGCCTTAATTTAATATTCAGGATTCTGCTCATCCGACTCACGGGGTCTGACTAATAGGTAGATTTAAAATAGCTTAAAGCGGGAGGGTCATCACCTGCGCATGCGCGGGAATTGAGTCTCAAGCGACGATAACAACACACGCTTAAAGCGCAAAGGCTCATGGGTAGACGTTTGTTTATAAACAATGACACGCTTTGGCCATCTGACTCATGCGCGGGTGACGACTCCCCTGTTTTAAACCATAGACACTTATTCTCAACAAAATATTGGTTGGAATGCATAGCTTCGTTGATTTTGAGATACAAATTGTCATCAATAATCGACAATTATCTAATAAAAGAAGATATATGCTCACTTCCAGTTCCAACACCACCACATAGTATCACAGTCGACCTAGATGGCATTGGTCCTACATATGCAAGGGTGTCGTGGCAACCATCTACAGGCGGTGTGGATGAGTACGTCATCACGTACAGTCCGTACACAACGGCATCGGAGCCTTGGATATCGGCGTCGCCATTAGAAACGTCCAAAGATATTGTTGGTTTGGTGAATGAACCAACGTATACATTTACTATCATGGCGTACAGTGGAGGTCTACAAAGTACACCAGTTACGTCAATGGCAGTGCATTTAAGTAAGATATACAATTGTCAAAAAACAAATTATATTAATAATATATACGTAAGGTGATAATTTAACAATTCAACACAATGAAAATCAAAATTGAATCAATAATTCTAAATCACTGGAGTAAATGATTCTGTATATTGACGGACAAACAAAATAATTTTACTAGTATTAGTCAACCCACGTAGGTGAACTGAATTATTTTCTATCTAGAGGAACTAACACTCTTAGTGATAGATGTGCATGATACTAACGTTAATCTACTAGGCAATAAACTTATGTTGATATATTTCTTATCATATGCACATGTAGGACCATACGAACCTGGTCCAATCCGTGTGGTTGAGGTGACCAGAACAGAAATAACCGTGATTTGGTCGGAAGGGCTAACTGGAACGGAGATCTATGAAGTTAGCATTCGAGAATATGATGATGTTGATGCAAGAACTCTCACTGACACGATATCAGATAGCAGTACATATACGTTCACGAACTTGCAAATATTTGTAAAATATCTCATAACTGTTTGCTCAATCAAAGGCGATCTTAAAAGTCTCGCTTCTACGTTTGAGCAGAGAACATTTGGCGACAATGAGTATATATTCAAAATAATTGCTTCGTGTAAATAACACTCATTGACTTTCCCACAATGATGGTGTCATGGAAATAATCTTCACAATTTGGAGGGCAATGTATCCCAGTCGGGGCTGAAATGTATTTATTCTACGTACACTTTGCTTACTCGCACTGTGTTCATACATTTTTTACAATGCTAACTATTACTACTCAATAGTATGTTAAATAATTTATACAACAGTTCTTGGTCCGGTTCGTAACTTCGAGGTTTCCTATCAGCATCCCTTCACTGTAGTTGTATCACTCAGATCACCTGTGGAACCTAATGGTGTTCTGGAAACGTACATCGTAACGTTTTTAGGAATAATTGAGGTAATATAATTTTGAAAAAGAAACTTCCTAATGCCATTATTGACTTATTGTTGAATCTCCGCAACATACTTTATACAAGGAGTGACAATATATTTTATAGTTCGAATATATAAGAGTACTGGACAAGAAATATTAATACACGTTTAGCCCCACGTCTGTACTAATGCAATTAACACATCATTGTTAAAACAATATTAACTGTCAGTAGATCGATTTGACATATTATGTTAATAGTGTTTTTTTTCTTTTAGAATGCCATAACTCACTCCCCAGACACGACATTAATAATTGCAGACGCTTCCAAGGATGTATACACGGATCAAAAAACAACCGGTTTTAAACCTGGCTATACGTATACATTCTCAGTAAGTCAATACCCCACCGTTCTTAGCCGTATTGTTGTAAGATAAATAATGTAAAATTCGTAATACCTTTATACGTCCATGATTGTCGATTACGTTTCACGGGTTATTTTTTAACATGGGCCAACGAGCTCGAATGCCTTTTCCAAGTGGTTAATAACACAACAAAGGCTGGAAGCATGTATTCTAAATATATCGAACGCAAATCGGTCTGAATAATAATGTTTGAGCAAACAAAAAAATCAGTTAAACCTTGATTTTTTTTTTTAAATTCTATATCTATAGATCCAGGCTGAAAATATTCAAGGACGAAGTAATGCTACATCATCGACACCACATAGTCTAACAATGCCGGTATACCCACCACTTGTACATGGTGTCAGTCCTCACACATTGCGTCATCAATTGTTCAAGAGTTCCACGCATACACCAATCACATTGAATTTATGGTATGATCTTTTCGATGAGAGCAACGGACCTATCGTGACATACACTATACTGGTTGCCGAGATCGGTGGTAAGTTGTATTATCTTGTATCAAAAGCGCTTTCTATCCAAACACAATACCGAAATACAAAAGCGTTTTCCAGTAAGTTATTTCGTATTTGAAAAGTAATTTTCTATATATGTTATTTCATTATCGGGGTAAAAACTGGGCTAAGTTGCATCAAAATCCGATTCAATTAAGTTAGCCATATGATACGTAATACCCCTAATTGAATGTACGTTACTTTTGGAGTGCTGGAGTGAGTAATACTTTGTGCATTTCATGCATTTCAAATACAATGGGAAGCTAAATATGTCATTTTGAAGTGATCCCAAATACATTAAGTACTAATAAATGTCATCAATTCACTATGACATTGCAACAATATTGTTTTTCTACCAATATATTAATCACATTACATTACCATACACCTAAATGGTCTGCTGATGCTCCATAAATTTGACTAAAATTCCCAATTTATTTATTTAAAAATGTATCGCATATGATATCTGCTTGTAACAATAACTGCCCCCTCAGAATCAACGTTATTTGTGATCAGATTGGGTGCGATATTGGTGTTTCATAATGCATGTTTGTTAACTTGGTATAAAACAGTTTATGCAAGTTTATGCAGTTATACCCAAGATTACGTACATTTCAGCAAGATAAGATCATACTTTCATATAGCAAGATCAGCGATTGTGATAATTTTCAAACGAACGTCAGAAAATGACGTGTATACATTGATTTTGCAGTTTTTGGTATTACAGAATTCAACTCAGTATAGTATAAAGTATTCTGGGGTGTTTTGACTGACTTTATTTTGCAAAATAATAATTATTTTTTCGTGTATGGATATATCACTTTAATAGAGAGCGAATATTAGGGTTTAGTTCATTTCGTACGAAACAAAGAAGCGGAAAATACTATATCCATTCTTCAGACCAAGGGTGGTAGACAAAAGAGCCTGGGTTAATAGAATACTAGAAATAATACATGAAAATTTCCCTTCTTGGATAGAATAAGTTATTAGTAACAATCTAGAAATGATAAAACAGTACTACGAGCATTGCCGTGGTGATATGCTTTGACTCGAACTCTTGTATTGGTTCGATAACACAAAAATTAGGCTCGATCAAGCAAAGTATTTAATATGTACATAAAACATTTGTTTTATTTCAGTATTCATAAAAATCTTTCAAAACCATCACATAAAAATTACGTTCCATTTCACACTAAAATAATGATGATGTGGTTATTTGGCACTGGGCCGTCAGCTACGAACACCACAAATAATGTTCACGAACGAGAAGTCTGGTACGTGGTGTGTCCGAAAATGAAATGTGATGTGTCACATCCCGTCT
Source organism: Saccoglossus kowalevskii (assembly GCF_978046115.1). Lineage (NCBI taxonomy): Eukaryota > Metazoa > Hemichordata > Enteropneusta > Harrimaniidae > Saccoglossus > Saccoglossus kowalevskii. Next base: position 17,801,533 of record NC_140652.1, on the reverse strand, counting down.
ATTTTATAGTTTAGCGGAATTTATCATTTATCGATGGCCGCGCTGTTAAATATTTGTTTCAACTCATGCACGCCGCTATTGATTACGACTTTTTCAATTTATCTATTACGTGTCAAATCGGTAAGGAAATTAAATATAGATATAAAGGCACAGTATCTAGTTTGTGTATGTATTTAATACGAATATTATTTTATTTAAATCTTTCAAAACAGAATGTATCACTGATCAGACACTTTTGCCTAACGCCCTTGTTCAGACATGTACTTATTGTGTTTTGTTTATTGTAATAATTCAGATGTATGTGATTTAGTCTATCTGTAAGTGTCTAGAATAGATAGAATTGTTTTATAACTATTGTTCAACTGGCAAGTATGTAATTTTGTAACCGTTCTCATTTTTGTTCGTATTTTCTTCTTCTTAGTCACGACTAGAGTGACACCAGGGGTTCCACAAGGTTGGAGAGAGGTCAAAGATCAAACACCACGGCAAATCTGGCAGACAAATGAACAATTCAATCCGTTTGTGAAAAATGATCTGGTCAGCACCACCTCGCCGGATGTATACGTGATTGGATCCGAGGATTGTAGCATGGATACTGATAAATACTGCAAAGGACCATTACAACCACTCACACAATACATGTAAGTAGCATGGAAATTATGTGGATATGCATTACATTGTAGAATAGTGCCCTAGGTAGGGCATAGAACAGTCTAGTAGAGTTTTAAAATTAGTCCAAACTTCCAGCAAATTCAAATGAAATTGAAATCTTCACCCACAGCGACGTAGCTACCCAAATCCTTACATAAAATATCGTCCAAAATAGCGAATAGTTAACAATTGGTTTTCACAGAACGAATGATTTGATGACAATATTATTGGAATTACATATGATTTTATGGTGCAGCTACATCTCGCATTGGTCGACATCATGTATTAAAATGTGCATTGTGTATGCAATACTTATTTATTACAAAGTTAAGGTAAGAGCTTTTATATATGATGGACGATACACTGATACTGAATGGTCAATGCCAATGATGACAGGTGAGTAATCTATATAGCGAATAAATTAACTACACAATGTACCTTTCTGTTTGTTTCGGAAAACTATTGATAATATCAACGCTGGACTATGCTATAACAGATAGAACACAGACATTCTTCTAACAAATTGAAATCTAGATTTTGTTCTGTACACATCGATAATGACTCATTTTCGTCATTGTGTGAATCTTTCGTTTTGGGGGAAAACAACAGATTTTGACAAGAAAATTCAGAAATATATTAGGAATAATTCATAACGAAAAACAAAAATATTACAAGAAAAGACATTTCGCTATATTCTCTATATTTTTGCAGTTTATTTGTCTTTAAGTATGACTATATAGTGTGTGCAACAGCTCATGTATGAAAAGTTAACCAAGTTGATCTTCCTTGGTAAGAATATTATATTTGTCTGAATGAAAACGAAAGAATTCCACAATGTTGTAAACGGACATTTGTTATCGTAGTTATAGATGTGATTGAAATATTTAATATCCATATATTTATTGTATTTGTACCTTATGCATTTGTGAGTGGCTTTATATTAGAATGAGAAATATCAGGTTATTTTGTTATTATTCGAAAGCTTACTGTCCATGGTGGTATGGGTATGCGGTTATTGGTATTGTGGCGCTTGGTATAATTGTTCTTATGGTCATTGTTTGCTGGAGATGGTGAGTTTTTATCATGAATATTTTATCACAAAAAATATTGTATTCGTGTGTATCTTACACATTAAATAAAGAATCACTATAAATACCATTCTTATGTGGAATGTATATTCATCGCAATTTGCAACGAAGTCAAACTGCAATAATTGAAAAGAATTTGGACCTTTTCACAATTTAGCCACAGGTGGGGGGGGGGGTCACACTTGCAAAACACTCCTTAACCAACTTAATATTGTAAACTTATTTACTTTTTGTCCTCTATTCGGCAGCTGGTGCGCAAAATCGCAACAAACTTCGCAAGATTACACAAACAAACAACAGCATGACAATCCTGTTTATATGCGCGACAAACCGTCTTACCAAATGTGTAATGGTGTTACCCGTCTGACAAACGAGAATGTGTTAGTCACAACAGCGTCGTCGAGACCGAGAGAAATGACAAGGGTCTATGAAGATACTGCCGGTGTTACAAATCGGGCGGGCATACGTGAGAGCTGAGGAAAGCGTTCATCACAATCGTCCGAAATTTGAGGATAGAGTGTACTTGCACAACCCAAGATCTGAGCGTTCGACATCATCACATTACGTACATTCAGCGGACGATTCTCGATACATAAGCAGAGAAGATGGTGTATATTTGCATGAAGGAGAAGTTAATGAGCGCGGTCAACAAACGTACGTTTCACAGGAAAGCATCTCTCCCCAGAGACGCGATGACATTGTCTTTGCAATAGCGCCATCGCCGTCGGAACAAAGTGAGACAACTTATTATGGTGATTACAAAACCGATAACCGCATTTACGTTCGTGACGAAGAAATAGTAAATCGCGACCCATCAACCATTTCCACGGGAAGCAGCCACAAAATAGTAGTTGTACCACAACCAACCCGCTATATACAAACAGTAGATGATTCGCAATACATACAAAAGTCGAACAATACGCACGTAAAAAGAGAAGCGATTGTTAAGCGAAAGGAGCCAATATATTTGTTCCGGCATCTGCGACCATGTTCGTCCACTCAGAAAGTTATTGTCACCGAAAAAACACCACAGAGAAGGATTTATAATACGTACCCTATATCACACAAACTATCAAGGTGAGACTGTCTCTTGCACTCAAACGAGCATCACGGCCGTCAAAAATTTGCTGAGCCTGTCAAATGTATTGAACCATACGGTGCTATTCATCAATTGATATTTTCACAAATAAGCTTACTATGATGACGTCGAACTTATCTATTTCACACCAACGAAATAAATTTTAAAAACGGCATATCTTAATTTACACTGCAGTCCGTCGTACCCTATATGATTTAGGTGATAGTTCCAGTGCTCATTTACGTACGGAACGCGATGTTACAGCTAAATCATGTTTACTTCTATTTTGAGTATTTCTGCACTGTTTTTGTTACTATACACTAAGGAAAATGATACTAACACGGCTTTGTCCACTTATGTGGTGAATTGTGCAGTATGTCTTCGGCGATGTGTACTGCCTAAATACACATATATTATCGTCAAATATTCTTTGAATAAGTAATAACGTAAACGATAAAAATGTGTCGTTACGTTAAAGCGGGTGGGTCGACACCTGCGCACGCGCGAGAATTGAGTCCCAAGCGATGATAACAACACACGGTAAGAACGCAAAGGCTCATGAGTAGACGTTTATTTGTAAACAATGACACGCTATGGCCACCTGACGTATGCGTAGGTGATGACTCCCCTGCTTAAAGGAAACATGGAACCAAATAACATAATGACCCCTCAAGAAAAAGCTCTACGAATGTAGGAGAATGCAATTTAGATAGAGGACTACATAAATTGATGAAAAGTTGAATATCTAGAGAATGAAAAGTGATATAAAAAGTAATTGTAAGTTGCATGTTCTTACATTTGCCGAGCTCTTTCATCTAGGAGTATTATGTTGTTAGCATTGACTTTCCTTTAACATGCTTAATGGTTGTATCAACAGTTGTTAAAACATATAAATCTAATACAATTCAGTAATTTTTTTTTTTATTAGACCTGTTCTAATTGAAGCGTTCGCAGAGCATTATAGACAAATGGCAGCTGATTCTGGGTATCGATTTCAGGAAGAATTTGATGTGAGTAATCCGTCTTATTTTACCCAATTCGTTTATTACCTTAAATACACAATTCGAATTTGAACCGTTACCATACACATTTTTTATCACCAAATAAAAAAACACGTAACGAGAATTGAGTCAAAATGCATTGATGAATAAAGCCACATTTGTCGACGTCGATGTACAGTAACGAGAAGTTATCTTGCTAATGTAGATACAGTTTCTATTTAAGTAGGTAAGTTTGCAGCATTTATTTCTTATGCGCCATCAACGGGCGAAATACAGTTACTGTTGTTTTTATTTATTCGAAATATGATGGTCAGATGTTGATTGGTGTGTGTATTTTTCCATACACTCATTTATTACTTTTCAGGATTTACGTTCGATTGGCAAAACTACTCGTCATTGATTGGCGAACGTGCAGAAAATTGGCTGAAGAACAGATACACAAATATATTTCCGTGTAAGTATTAACTTTTCAATGCATTCTTTCTCGTGAAAGCATATACACACTGTCACGCCGCTTGACACATAGATACGACCTCGCTCAGCTCATATGATGTCAATCAACTTTAAATATATTTACTCTTCCATCAGATGACCACACAAGAGTTAAGCTGATAGAAATGGACGAAGATGACGAGGAAGACATTGGATCAACCTACATTAACGCAAATTACATTTCAGTACGTTCTTAAACACGCGCTATTATGACCAGTGTTGTTAGAGTGATATGAAAAAAAAAAACATTGATACAGTTATAGAAACGTATCGTGAACACGGTGCGTTAGTCTGAAAATGTTTTGTTAATTTTTAAACGTTCAACAAAATCAATTATTAACTTGTCATATCAAGGTTTTACATTGCTGTTTTACTCGCCCAATTCAGAACACTAGACACTCTCGGATTTGCACTGTGGGAAAACATGCCCTCTTCGTGTTTTGGACTATTTTTGTTAAGGACGTTGTTTCTAAAACTTTTCTTTGTTGGTGAATTATTTACATCAGCAATAAACAACTTTGTATGTATTGTAATAGCCAAAACTTTATATCGAAAGAAAAATATAAACTGCGTATGCTGATAATAATAACGCATCACTAGTGTATGTAATGTTTGTATGCATAGGGATATACCTCACCAAGAGAGTACATAGCAACCCAAGGGCCTCTACCGACAACAAAAGACGATTTCTGGAGAATGGTCTGGGAACAGAATACGCAGACTATAGTTATGATTACCCGGTGTGTTGAGAAAGGAAAGGTGAGAAGACAGCATGAATGATACCCGTCGTCATCTTACTAGTTGATGTCTTTGTTGGTATTCAAAATGCACCGTAATTTATGTACACGTGTGAATTTTGTATTTTTTATAACAAATAATGAACATGATTAGGTATATATCTGCAGGTGAGATGTGATCATTATTGGCCATTTGATTCCGATCCGACTGAATATGGAGACATTACGATTACCATGGCTTCAGAATCTGTTTTACCAGAATGGACTGTACGAGATTTTACTTTAGAGCTGGTGAGAAATTGCAATATGCATATTAACGGATGTGATACAATATCGACTTAAGTGATGACAATATAATCGAATGGCCCAATTATTAGGGTCAATTAAGTAGGAAAAACAATCAATATACTAAAATAATAAGTGTTGGTGTATGTATTCACAGAAACGTGAAGTAAGGTCACTTCGACACTTCCAGTTCACTGCTTGGCCTGATCACGGTGCCCTACGAAGAACAGATTTATTACTCAGATTCGTTCGTACTGTGCGTGGTCAGACACCGAGAAATGCTGGTCCGACCATCGTTCATTGCAGCTGAGCCCATGTAATGATCATAATCTAATTTCTTAACTAGGTAAGTAAATAATTTTATAGCGAATATTCTTACTCACATTCTTTATCATGTGCAGTAGCGTTTGTGAAACACTTCTAATGTTCTATTTCAAGTGCTGGTGTTGGACGTTCTGGTACGTTCGTGGCTTTCGATTTCGTCCTTTAACACCTTGCTAGGAAGGAGAATAAATTCATTGAGATATTTGGTGTAGTAGCGAGGATGAGACAGCAGAGATGTTACATGGTGCAGACAGAGGTGAGATTTGAAGAGCGATCAATTCATTTATAGGCGTTTGTCACCCCCGGCATTTCAGTAAACATAGTGTTCCAACAATTGTACAACATCAGAGTAATAATTTCTTATTGTTTACAGGCTCAGTACGTGTTCATTCACAAAGCTGTACTGGATGTACTAGAAGGTCGTGTCAGCGATAGTAATTGGTTGTTGTCCCCATCGCTGTGAGCAATATACATTATACTACCTTCCACTATATCGTAATGTGGTTCTTGAATAATGTCGAGCCCATTTGTAAATATGTAAACTATCGTGTGCCGATTATATATGCTGCCAGCAAATTTAGTGAGTGAGTGAGTGCTCATACACAAGGTTGTGTCGTAGTTGTTATCGGTACATTGAAAAGTGTCTTTTTATATTAAGCACATCCGTAGAGTTATAATTAATTTACCTTTAATTATATAAACTTAGGACACAATGTATCAATTTTTTTACTTGAATAAAATAAAATATAATAACGTAATCACGGCATTTGAACAGCTTATCAAACAATGCCAGACGATTGACAACTACAATTGATACGATACGATGATGAACTAATCACGAATTGATTAAATCGCTAAGTAGCAGCGAAAGTTTATGAAATACGGAGAAGTGAATTGAAAAGGAATATTTGCATCTCGGCTATCGTTAGTGGTAAAACAGTCAAGTTGTTAATATTGTCAGTTTGACTCTTATGTAACTGAACAAACCTACCAATACTATTTTGTTTCTAGTATGATTAAAGTTAATATCACATATTTAAGAACAATGTATTTAATGCTTAATATTTGTATTGAATTGTAACAAACATGGATATTCATATCTAGTGATATATTTGTTAATGCATCAATTAATCGTTATGTTGTACGATAATAGCACGCACATAATTTTGAACCATGTTGCATGTTTTACAGTATACAATTGTTTATACAATCACATTACAAACATTATAAAATGGGACCTGACTGAAAATTATAAATACAAGTACTTGCCTGCATAAAAGCATTGTATCTTGTGTAAGCGAGCACTCTCCCAGTGAAAACTAATTATTGGGAACAAAACAACTCCTCATGGGAAGCCGCAATGTTTCGATGCTCAATTTATTCTGATAAAATGTACCAATACACCAAGCCAGCCCTTGCTTAAAATTGCAATGCAGTCAAGCTTCACATTATATCCAGCCATTATACAGCACACCAATGCTCACTATCAAATGGAAAACTATTTTATTACTCGAATGTATTCCCTGTTATTTATAGGTTTGGCCCGCACGATGCAAACGAATGTACACAGCATGGACACTGATAACACATAGAGGGCAGCATGCTACCAAATTTTGAATATTTATCAATAACATACCTTTCTTTTCACTGCCTTTTAAGATGAAACCTAATTGTCACTACTATCCGGTATATAGTGTGTATGAATAAGTTCGATTAGTTCATCTATTGAAAGTATTTATTAGATGGACAATGTTTATTTGCTTTACATCGCAAAGAGGCTGCGTATTGCATCAAAAGTACAGTGTGTAAATTGCCGACCCTTTACAGTAAATCCCCGATCATCTGTACCGGATTCACAGACCTCCCAGTTTAATTTCCCCTTGTCCAACTCAATTGTGCATCATACAAAATATGCAATCCCTTTCACTGTCAAAACCTTCACTTGATTGTCTTGTGATTCTCTTCAATGCCACAGAACAACTACTTTTCTTTGCAACATGGCTTTTAATGTATTTATCATTTATGTAACGTTGACAGTTTTTATGCACTTTAGTACCAGCTTCAACTACAATATCGTTCTTCCGCTTTACACTGGCTTAATTTATTCCCTTCGCCATCTTCCACTGAATTGCAACCCAGTTATCACTGGTATCCTCGATCTCGTCCTTGCAGATTGGACAAAAAGCTTGACTGGATGTGCTGGCACTCATTGTGGAATCAAGTATCTGAAAAAGAGAAAGATGAGAATTTGTTATTCAGTTAGATCCAATACATATTCGTCAGGTCAATATATGTAAAATGCGCCCTCAACCATTAAAACATTGGTACAAAACGTTTCTCAACTGATGATAACACTGAAAATATGGAAAGCCACTCCAGCAAAAACCTTAACTTGCCCAATTTCCAGTTTAGAATGTGTTTCTTGGCCACCCAGAAAACAGGGATAAATCTAACACAAGTTTAATCACATTAGACTGAAACACTTGTCACACAGAAGTGCCATATTCGACACCATATTGGACTTACTAGTTAAATATTTACCCACTTTCATTGTTAATGATCCTAATGTGTTTCTGGGGATGGACATCAAGATTATACAATTCGAGTAAATACTTATGAACTTGCGGCCATTTGGAAGTGTTGGCAGCCATTTCTGACGACATTTTGGATTTGTGTGTTATATAATAAGCCAACAACATTGTTTATGATTTTAATGTGTTCTATGTCCCCGAAAACCTAGGGATAGACACCACGATCATCAAATTTGAGTTGATAGCTACAGAGTTATGATCATTCAGCTGTGTCGGCGGCCATCTTGGACGCCATCTTGAAAAAAAAAACTTTTCCGGGGGTCCTACTTTGGTAAACTTTTAGTATGTTAAAAAGTACACTGAATCCTACCAGAATCAGTTGAGAAATCTTTTGTAGCATTTTTTGGGGGGTGGGGTGGGGGGTGGTATTTTCCATATATCGAACTAAAAGCAGATTAGCTTGATCTGTCTTATCAGAATCAAGCTTCAGAAAATGAATCGTCATAAACTCATTGATGGATTTCTTGGATAATAGTGTCCATGCAGTTTAGCTACTTATTAGTGTTTCCTTCGAATAACTATTCTTTTTTGTTTATGATTAAATTATCAGATGAAACCGGTGTTGAATTTCATATAACTTATTTGGTATATTTATGTACATTTATGTAAACTTAGACAATACATCACAGTGAACACGGAGTGGCATGTCTACGAACCATCCATTCAGTAACTAATGTGAATATTTGCGAGACAATGAATATATAACCATTTTTCACTTGAATATTTTCATATATGACACATATATTAGGTTGTTATATATCACACTTTCCATCCTTACAACAAATCTTGAGTCGACTTTACCCAAATACATCCCATTTTATACTGTAGCTATACACCGTTTACAAATTCTTGTGACTGAAATATTGATTCGTAAAAATCCCTTCTATTATTTTCGCACATTAAAATCATTGCGTTAACACATGTACATAATGTATACGTGTATGTGTGGTTTAAACCCATGATTCAAAGATGTTGATGTCTAACATACTTTGCATAATGGAATCGATAAATAAAGTTCGATAAATAGTTGTAGGAATTCCACAATAGTTATAAAGGAGAATCCACAATACAGTCCCATAGTACCTCCAATAGAACCGAGCAACACTTCCTCCTGAAAGTACAAAGTTGTAATTTTTTCAACGTCTTAGTAATTAAATTCACACATATATTTATATATAATACAGTGTATTTTTTAAATATCTATTTTACTAACGCGGATGATGAAATATCGTCGACATATGTAATATTATCTCATTATAATGCAGAATATTAGTAAGCGCCACATATATAATTTTTCTCTTCAGCACTGCAATATAATATAATCTGGTAGTATCGTACGTACTTCATCTCTATGTAACGCCATTCTATTACGTACACACACATTCGTTTCCGGTGTAGCTTTTTTTCGAATACACTATACCAAATAATTGTCTATACGCTTATACACATTTGAAAGTTTACACCAATCTTAACACACACAAAAATGTAAAAATGTAAGACTCGGTTATAACTTGGTAGTTTAGTTCTTCAAAATATACTTCCAATCGTAAAAAGTTTTGACTACAAAACATGTGACGTATATTGTGATTATTGCTTCACGGTGCACGAGTGACGCCACCGGTATCGATCATGTTTTTTTAAATAAGTGATGATAGTAATAAACCTTTCATACGTGGGCACTTAAAGCGTTAATGTTGTTTGCACGTAGTGAGTGGAAAGTTACACTCAACAAGAACGCGCCATGATAAAACAGCAGTTGAATGCAGAACCGACGTGTATATTCATGAGTGTTTATCCTTGCCGTAAATCCAATATCACTCAAACTACGCAAACTGCACTCAGCGGCCAATGTCATCTTTCCTTACCAGAACATTCGAGTGTCGAATTCCGACGTGTTCACCTCTCTCTTATTCGAGCGCAAATTTTAAGTTAATTTCCGTCTTTCCCGGATAAGATTGAGCTGCTTCGATAGTTATCAACCTGGGAAGACAGTCGGAGAAGAACATACACTCGAGGCATATAGGAATAGTAGTGTACATAACTATATATAAGTTTTTCAAATCTCGGTACAACGTTTTCTAGACAACATCGCGCCAGTAAAGTATTGATTCACGTTGAATGTGTTTCGTCCACTGCAGTTTCACAATTAATTATTCCAAATATAGAAAGTTCACATTGCATCATTGTTTCATTTCTTTGCCCTCAGCCCAATAATATTTGGATTCTTCTCAATTACAATATGCATACTTGTGTCTTGCAACAGAACGTCTGCTACCACCACATCTATTATCATATCAGTCAGTTAATATTGATAACACACTATCTTCTTTCAACGAAATAAAGTGTGGAGTTACACAAGGATCGATTTTAGGCCCTATTTTATTTCTAGTTTATATCAATGATATTATAAATTCCAGAGATGCTAATGCTAACCAACTAACTTTTAACAGAAAACAACCTACATGACTATAAAGTCACCACAATAAACAGTTACTGCAGAGGTCAGTTTGATCATTAATGGGTCACCAATGGAGGGCGTTCGTTCCACACAGTATTTAGGCGTGAAAATTGACTGCGATTTAACGTGGAAACCTCATATATATTTACTAACTGAATTAATCTCTAGGAAAGTGGGTATTATCTCACAGATTCGGCATTATGTTCCAAGATCAATTCCTCTTCTTCTGTATAATTCCTTAATACTTCCCCCACATTTCTTACTGTTTAGAGATTTGGGGAAACACATACTCGTCTTTCCTTGAGCCAATTTTGCGCCTCCAGAAAAAAGCTGTACGTCTCATCACATTCTCCGACATTCATGCTCACACTGCCCCTTTGTTTAAAAAACTTGGACTATTAGATGTTTACAAGTTATGTAATCTTCAAACATGTCTATTTGTTTTTTATCTAAAAACTAGTCGTTTTGCACATAGAATGAATCATTATCTGGTCTTGATACCCCACAATTATGCAACACGTTTAGCAATGGCTGATAGTTTTTATATCCCCAAAATGAATCTAACTTTATGCCAAAAACAATTACATTAACTGCAACACACAATTGAAATTCCCTTCCTAGCGCAATCAAAAATGAAATGAACAGACACACATTTAAATCCAACTTAAAAAAGGCTTACCTAAGTCAGTGAAACGACAAAATGTCTACTATAATTTCATTTCATATGTTTTTATTTTGTAAGTTTATTGTTACTCTTCTGACTTTGTATAATTAAGTTTTTTTTTTTCTCCAAGTAATTGACAAAAATGCTTCAATCAGTTTATTTTCTTTCATCACTTTTGTTAATTTAAGTCTTTGAATCTATTCAATTATTTAAATGTACAACTATGTATTTGTATATAGCTTATTAATGTTATTAATTACTGTTTATTTTGTTCATTCTGCATAAATGGTCATGGACTAGACTAGTTCTAGGGAACTATTTTCATGATCCTCACTATAAAAAAATTATATAAATATCTAAATCTAAATATATATATATAATATTTAATGAAAAAAAGTACATTTTTCTTAGTAATAGTGACACCTGTTGTTTAGTGTGATGGACCCCCACGGTTGGGTACAGGAGCATAGAAGTTTATAATTAAAATTGTTTTCCATAAGGAACATGAAACCATCATACATGGCCTTATAAACAGCCTTTTACTTCATAGTGGGGTGGGTGGAGTAAAGCTGTGATTATTTGTATTACTTTCTGACCATCTAGTTTGCCATGTCCATATAAACTAAAGCTCCAGCCAATATCAGATTTGACTACTTGTTTCAAGCTATGGCACTTGGAAATGAGTGTTGTGACATGTGGCAAATGTCCAACTGTCTTGGTTAATAAGATTGCCCAAATTTCAACTAGAAACAGGTAAACCAGTATACCTGTATGTACGAAGCCAGTGAATGTTATTCAAGCCAAAGAAACTGTATCTATTTATATAAATACACATGGACAGAGAATATTTTCTTGGAGCACTAAATGTGACAATTGCCCTACTGTCTGTGATAAATATATCACACCCGCTACATAGTTCCCGACGAGGAGTTGGGTAGGTAGTGAAGAAAAACATTGACTGAATCCTGGCAGAGGACTGAATTGTTGTCAACTGCAACAAACATACTGGGAAAGTCAAAGACAGTGAAAAAACAAAAACAAAAAACACACAGGCATATAAATACTAACTTTCTAGGATCTTTATTGACTCCAAGTAATCCAGAGTAGAACGAGATGAATCAACGCTATACTCCGCCATCTTTATTTTAATATTAGATGCAACCATTATTCTGTAGGGGACAACGGGTCATAACTTGAGGGGAGTTAACACCCATGATTTTTAAAATGCCTTGATCAATAAGAGTCTAAGTTACAGGGAACATTATTTTGATTTTTCAGTGGACTAATAAATGCATTTGACAGGAAAATAGAAAAACTCTACCACAACAGCAATTAGAACAGCTTGCTGCATTATAACTATCACTTCCCTGTCAAATTAGTGGTTCATGCTTATTTGAATCTGAACATAACAGACCAATTCTATCACACCTTGCTAGGCTTGAACTTCCATCCAATCAGAGCATTCCAAATGAACATGATTCTCCACAATACTAGAGGGCGTTCTGACCAAACAATTGCCATTATCTAAATAAAAAGAACTGAATGTCCACAGTTATGTCTGTAGGTGTACCTTACCTGCATGCAAAATGAAAGTCCAAGATTGGTCGGTTATGTACGTACTTATCCAGAGTGAATTCAGACCCATTTTATCACGTAGCCAGGGTAGTAAAATTAAACGGTACCCACCGAAAAATACACAGGGTCAGAACCCTGACCAACACATTGAATTAAAGTCCAAGATTGGTCGGTTATGTACGTACTTATCCAGAGTGAATTCAGACCCATTTTAACACGTAGCCAGGGTAGTGAAATTAAACGGTACCCACCGAAAAATACACAGTGTCAGAACCCTGACCAACATATTGAATGAAAGTCCAAGATTGGTCGGTTGTGTACGTACTTATCCAGAGTGAATTCAGACCCATTTTAACACGTAGCCAGGATGGTGAAATTAAACGGAACCCACCAAAAAATACACAGGGTCAGAACCCTGACCAACATATTGAAATAAAGTCCAAGATTGGTCGGTTATGTACGTACTTATCCAGAGTGAATTCAGACCCATTTTAACACGTAGCCAGGATAGTGAAATTAAACGGTACCCACCGAAAAATACACAGGGTCAGAACCCTGACCAACATATTGAAATAAAGTCCAAGATTGGTCGGTTATGTATATACTAGTGGCATATAATATGGTAATTCTAGAACGCCCATTGGCCAATTCAAGACGTGAATGATACTCGTCCTCTGGCTGAAAAAATCTTCGTTGTTCGATCTACTCACACATAGATTCTTATATTATAAGATTATATTTCGTAAACTTACCATTGCATTGTTTAAGCTCATTTGATCATTCTTCCGTTCTTGTCTGGATTTGACTTCGCACATAAAGTAAGCAATTTCACGACTAAATTGGTTGACAGTGCAGCAGTGCGGCAATCAATTTGCCTCTAAGTTTGTTACTAATGTTTTCCTGAAAGCTGCATTGCTTTTAAAACTACTGTCTTGTTAGCCGATGCCATTGCTGACGTAGTGTACAAAACAAAAGTAATACCAACTGCGTCTTGGTCAGTCTGGGCTTGTTGTGACGTTTGTTTGTTTGTTAATGTCTTCTCGCAACTAATCAATCACACTAATTTTTTGTGTAAACATTTATTTGATCAAATTATCGTGAATAAGAGACTTGTATGTATTTAGTTTGTTCATTTTCGTGATTTGTCGAAAGTTGACGAAGGGCGTATATGCATGCGAAATCGAGGCTCATTATCGTGCTAAGAAAAGCATACGCGCATGCGTATTGATTCAGCGACAATCGGCTACCCAAGCCGGAGGGAGATCGTAGTATGAAGATAAAACAATTCATTTAGATCTAAATTAATTAATCACGGTTTGCATTTTATCCGATGCATATTGGAATTTATAATGATCACTCCGATACCAGAATACCGATGGCTATACAGTATAATTTAGTAATGTCCGCCCTCTCACACTGTGGGGAGATTGTGCCCAGTACTAGTAAGTTCCAGGTTCCAGGGAAAGTTACAGAATACTACCAGAGTCAATAAAAAAATAGTTGTGGCCAAACAACACGGGCAGCTGACAAGTTGTGTCCTCACTAAATGATTTCGTGCTGCTGGTCACATGAGAGTACCACACATGACACTCACAATGTGATTTTAGGGAATTGCTTCATTTAGATTTACCCACAATTCTCTTTGGCACGTTTTTGTTAAAATATGTAACATCTACTCTACTAATCTGAAAGTGACGATTGATAGCTTGTTTTAATGGTATTCAACTAATATCCACGACAGTGCAAATTAAGGGATGGTCATGAATTCAGAATTGTCTCAAAGACAGGAAACAGATGTTGCTATGTCAAGAATTCGAAAAACGCTTGTCGTCTTTGTCAAGGACGGGTAGGCGTTAGATTGACTTAAAACATATGTGATATGTCATGTCCCATTGGGGGGGTAAAATATATATTTTGACTTTGTATATAAATAATGTTGTCAATGAAATAATCAAGCAATGTTAGGGAGTTACAATTACAGAAATAGTTTGACAAATGCAACATGGAATACTTCAAATGGGTATGCTAATCATTATTACAAATTATCGTGATTAGTTGAAATTACCTATGCGTCCTTCTTGACAGGGGTGAACGTAAGTGTGTTTACAAAGTATACCCGTGAAGAAACATATATAAAAAATAAGAAAATTTGTTCGTCTACATACATGTATTTATTTAAAATAGTTAGCAATTCTCGCAAATTACCAACCTCTACAATTATCATTTAGTTTTTGGTAAAAATACAACCAATTTGTCATATATATCAAACTTCTTATTATGTTTCCTTCAAGTCACACAAGTCCCATATAGTGGTTGCAATGCCCATTGATCAGTGAACTGCGTTACCGGGTCTACTAAATATTAAAATTACTATTTGCAAAGATAAGATCAGAAAATTTCACGTACAATGTAATTAAAAAACAACCACAAATACACACATTTGTATATGCGAATATTTACGATTCTCTGACTTTTGGCAAAGCCTGATACCATTCTTGTGCGCGCGGGGATAAATATTTTATCGCCAATTCATTCACGTCTTGAAACACCTTTCCAGGCAATGGTTTTAATTCTCTACTAAGAGTATGTAAATGACAATCTGTTATTCTTGTCATTTGCTTAATTTTCCTGAACGACACAACAATCGGAGTTTCTTTCGGATCAAGAGTATTACGCACCCAGGCTGTTTCCGGATGAGAAAATGTTTTGACAGTACCATCAATTAATCGTTCACCAATTCCAAAATTAAAATAGTGAGCCTCGTCAAACGAAAATTTGATTCCGTTGACATCTTTGTACCTGTATGTAAACTCATTTTTTAAGTATGAAGAATAATCATAAATGTCATCAATTGTCAACAGTTTGGCTTTATAGTGTCCCGCAAATGACGATTGTTCTATCACATTTAACCAATCTGTAGGAAGCTCTATGACATCGTGTTTCCGTGAATTCTTTTCAATCAGCCCAAAGTGACGATCTGCAAAGCTGTATGAATGTCCCTCTAACAGCGTTTTATAATCTATTCGCTGGAAACTTCCCTGGTCAATTAAACTCTGAAGATACCACATAAATTTATTGTTTAAACATTTACCTGCAAATGGCAAAAAAGAAAGTCAGGAAAGACAAAAGTATCACTCAATGCCCGAAATTATTGTCTAGCACAAATGTACTATATATAAAAAAAAATATTCACCTTGATGGTTATCCAAACTCAAAATAGCTTGCCGTGAGGTTATATTCTGTTGCACGAGAAGGCTTTGGAATGCAGAGATGATTTCATTTGGACCTTTACCTCCGTTCATTTCATCCCAAAGAAAACAATGAAAAGTTCTTGTCTTAACAACGTCCACTCGAAGACATCTCAGATGTAATTTACTGCGAAAGTGTCAGTCTTGTGTGGAGACCTAGTAGTTGAAATAAACAAATAGATCAGATAAGGGACTAGATATGATATATCGTCTATGAACGGTAATTCGAATCATCAACTTTGGTCAGCTGAGGAAAGCAGGGATCGATATGACATCAATAATTATCGACTGTTTAAATATGGAAATTTACGACCGATATTAGATCGATATTAGACATGCTTGATGTTGGGTCTTAATCAAGATTTTTGGAATCGCGAGCTCCCTGATAAACATATGGTCCTATAATCTATAATTATCAAATTATCCGATAATAAAAAAAATAAGCAATATCCCACCTTCATGCTAGAATTATTTTATATAAAATAATCTAAATCAAATTCTATGTGGAGTAATCTAGATAACAACATGAAAGTGTACGGCATTATAGAGAGCATGTAATTTAACATTAAAACTGATATGTCTTACCTTTGGACATGGAAGGCTTTTTGAAAAATCTAAGTGAAATACAGCGACGTCATTCGTTGAACAAAAAATATCCATCTTTAGTTCCGACAAGCAAGATGTCTGTTTCCAACTAACCACCACGCATTTATATTGCAGAGCAAGTGGTTCGTCTTCTGTAACATAGTGCTCTCCCTCGGCGGTTGAACACATGATGAGATCAAATTCAGTCCGCTACGAAAATACTTCGGAAATTTCCCAGTTTTGTGTGTCGGGTGGTTTCATTGCCAAAACTGTAAAATCGTAATTTATATTACTATAATGTGTTTCGGCAATTGACAAATGATCCTGTAGGGCCTTCTGGAAACGCCATTTGTCCTCGGTCGTTCTTGCATATTTCATTTTTTAGCCATCACATCACATCGCTGACAAGTATCTCGCCGAGGCCGTTTAAAATGGCTATCAATGTTTTCTAAAACGTGTGTTCGAAAAGTTGAAAAGGAACCGTATCGTCTGTTATTATTTCGTTGTTTCTTCAGATAATCGAGATAGCAACTACTAATACTATCTGAAGCTGGCATATATTTTGTTTCAGTGTTTCCAATATTACAATAATGGGGGATTCGAATGTATAACTTGCCATATGATTGTCGATGTCCATAACGCATTGTCTGTCAACAGATCTGTGGTGCAGTCCGTGTTTTCCGCGGCGGTCGGATTGAATTGTCGAAAGTGGTCTTCTTTTCCCCATAAGAGTTGCAATACTTTGCTTGCTGATTCCGAAGATTTTCAAAAATCCCAGACGGCAGATACGCTTTCTGTTCATTGTAACATCAATAATATGATAAGTGCGTGAATTGTATCGGCGTACCGTCCGTATATCCATTAGTTGTATTAAAATGAGATTCTGCTCATCATAGCATTTAAGGTCAAAATCACGGCGAATCATTCTGATATTTCGAACGCCTGTTTGGATTAACAGGAGAGCGACATCCGGTCAACGAAAGAAAATGCTCTGTATTTCCTCGCTGTAGTAGATTTTGCAAACTTTCTCGTGATAGTTACTTTTCGTTTATATAACCCTTTACGGGGTAGTCTTTGAACTGTTCTATGAGCCCACGGTTGTTCAAATGACCAGGTATTATAACAGAATCCTCAACGTACGGCCATCGTTCAATAAATATGATTACTAAGTGTAGCGTGACACAAATATTCACATTCCTTGACTGAGGAAGTTGACGTTGCATTTGTATACGACCTTGTTAATATATTAAAGAAACAAATATGCAACCTGAGGTTCGCGGTTCCACAATCTCAGTTTAGTACTGGTGCATCATGGGAGACGTAATTAAATGGGCTGTTCAAGTCACAGATCAATTTATGTAGTTGTTGATAATGACGATAGCTTTTCCTCGACCTCGTGTAAGTTACAAAATTCTGATTCCAACAACGTAGTTTAGAATTATAGACCCTACAATAATACGAAACCAGTTTAATCTCGAAGTACTATAGACTATAAAGTAAACTAAAATTTGCATGTGTATCGCTAACCACAGTTCCTCCACTGAGATGAACATCTCCTCGGCACTTACGTACAAATTAATAAATATTACCCAACAATTCAAGTATTGAATCAAAAATAAAGTATGTGATTGTTTTTGGTGTGGTAACGCGGTTTACCAGGGTTGAAACTTTCCGTCGTGGTATAATGAATATGGATTTTAAACTACACGTGCATTTTCATGAAACCGATATGATCGCATATAGACTTGTAACTTTAAATAAAATTTACCGACTTTACTTAAAAACACGCAATATTTGTAGACGTGACACAGAACTGAAGTGCTCCCAACGAGAATGATATGACGTCACCGCTGTCTCCCCACTGCAGAGCAACGCGCACTGTATGCGATTCACAACTTAGAACAACAGCGTTTCCCAACCGGCTGTTGGGGGACTGTGCGCTAACTATGTCATCTGGCTACACCATAG
Source organism: Saccoglossus kowalevskii (assembly GCF_978046115.1). NCBI lineage: Eukaryota > Metazoa > Hemichordata > Enteropneusta > Harrimaniidae > Saccoglossus > Saccoglossus kowalevskii. The sequence goes on along the minus strand of NC_140652.1, from coordinate 17,782,788 downwards.
ACCCTCTAAAAGAGGGTCTATGGCTACACCAAGCACGGGCTAAAATTTAAGCTAATCTCATATGTTTGTATATAGGCTAGCCCGAGTTGCGTCCATGTAAGGAGGAAACAGTGTTTAGCACTGGCTAAGAGACGCCCAAACTCATGTTCGTCGTGACTATGAGTAACAATCACAATCGTTTCCTCATTCTCATCGTGATTACCACATTGATAATTTTTTTCAAGTCACAATAACTATTCATATGATTATACAAGTCCACGCAACAATGACACTCGCTCTCATAAAGAATCAAATCTCAGTCCTTTTATCTATGATTTACGATCTGTCACAGCGGCTTACAGTGATATATTTTGAGTCTGTTATTTGTTTGATACATACAAATCAACGGGAAGATTATACTAGTGTTTGGCAAATAAAATAGAAAAAGAAAAACGTCTACATCTAAATGCTTGGTTCATGTTGAATCCGTAGGACTCGTACAGTTACGGTCACACGGTAATCGCGGAACTTTCACACAGGCAATAACACAAGAATGCATTTAATAAACCCGTAACGAAACGTAACTTAAATCAATTTACATACAGAACATATGTTTGGCGGTATTAACAATTATCAGTATCGGTCATCGGTACCATATATTCGGACACATTCAATGACCTGATATGTGAATGCAATTTTGACCCTTTATCATATTCGATGCGTAATATCACAATATTCTTTCGTTTAAATTAGATTTCTAACAAAACAGTACCAGTCGCTGAATGCAAACGCTGTTCTTAAAATGGATTTTCGTGCGGCATTTGTTTGAGCTGCTTTCGTTGACATTATCTAATATAGAAAGACAAATTCACGGTTGACGAAAATTCAGGGTGATGTGTTCGTGTAAAATATAGTGCCCTCACTCAGTGGGGGGAAATAACTCACACATACAAGTTTAATTATGATTACATCGCGTTCTACCTTATCTTCATTTTGGGTCTCGTGGAGACCACAGTCTAATGATCAGATCAAACATGACGGGCGGTGCCAGCAAAACGATCCACTCACGCAACTCTTACGGCTATTATTCGGGATTCGGCTTTCTAGTACAAGATGGAAAGGGTTAAAACACGCCCGAGTATGGCACAGGTGTGACACTTCTAAAGACGGATTTAGCATTCCACCATGCACAACGTAACTAATTTGATGGACAGTACGAACTGCTCCATTCCGAGTTATCCTACAAGTCCCGTACCCTCTGCTTGTAGAACCACTCCAAACCCAACACCCATACTTGCCACAAACTATTCGTTTTTCCAAAATTTTGAGTTTTAGAGCATATTTTTCGTTGGCTGAGAGATCGCTGATTGAGGTTGCCATATCTATTGCGCTCATACGCGAGTGCCCTACAAGAGTTTCAGTCTTGTAGTAGTAGCGGTGACAGTATTATGCAAATGCATGGGATCGACGTCTCAAATACTAGTGAAATTGTAGCAATAAGAGAGAAAGTCAATTATTCGATTTACGGAGATCGTATTACAAAAACGAGTTACGAAAAATGACCACGCCCAAATATTTCATCACTAAAGCAATAAGATAGCATTGCATTAGAAGGGAGGGGGCAATTTGAAATTAAAACTGGGCGATTTGCACGAAACACCTTGTATATTGTTTGTTTATGAAAGCTTCCCTATTGTTATGTATATTAGTAAACACCACGGTTACATTGTTATACAAACAGGTTAACCAGTGTAACTGTAAATGTTTATTAGTTTGCATATGAGAAATGAACGATGAGAACTATAGAGCACCTGATATTGAGTGGTATAATCGAATGGAAAATGTTACCCGAGATAGAATGTTTCCGATGGACAATTATGACCATAGGTGAACCCCGTATTTTAGCATCAAAATAAGTTTGAAGGTTGCCCTCGTGTTTTATAGCATTTTTCGTTTGAAAATTGTGGCAGAGGTCTGCTTTCCAAATAAGAATTGCGTGCAAAATTGTTTACAAGACTCATTGAAGGACCCCCCTGCGTTTCCCAATTTGATTGCATATGCCCTCCCAAGTATATCTACAGTTATATCTAGAGTGGACGTTCACATATTAATTGAGGGGTGAAAGTTAGTGTTAGGATTAGAGGTGGGTGCAAAAGGTACTCTTTCCTGAGAAATTCCTTAAAATATATCACATATCTATATGTTTTCTCAAGAATCGTGATCAGTCATCATGACCATCATATAATGACCCACAATAATCTATATTACATACCACATAACACACCCTTTATTGCTTTAAGTATTGTTGGTTTTATCAATGTAACGCGATTCCATCTGTTCCCTTTGATATATAATGAATAACGTTCAAAACATTTCGTTGCATGGACGTATTTAGCCAAGCAAATAGAAAATCGTAATATCAACCATATGTTGACGTGACCAATTATTTTGATAACAAATACATGGTCATGATCGGTCAACTGTAGGACACTTTCGTGGACATCAATGTTAGGAGATGGACTTCATTTTCGTATAAAAGTGATTACTTGCAAATTTCTACAGGATGAGTGAACGAGTGTGTATTGATATTTGTTTTACTGATTTTCAAAATGCTCGTAAGTGCGTTATGCAATATTTGATCTTAATTTTTCCCGATCCTTATACGACGGCAACGATTGGTCACGGAGTTTTAAGTCCTAGTCGAACTCTTCTGATATGAAGCCCTCGCCGATTTATATTACAGAAAATCTCTCGTAGTCTTACTTCATCATATGCACGGAGTAGCTGGTGTTCAATTTGATCAAGTCTAAAAGTACCCCAGGTCCAGTTGACTCACTGTTAGACTGATAACTTTGTATGGGTAATATTATAATCGAAGCTAACTTTAGCAAAGCGGAATTGTCACTACACACTCGACTCGACAAATTATAGTGATTCTTTTTTCATGAATTTGTTTTTTGGAGAAATTCAATAATGCATTTTTTTATCATTGCGTACCAAGGAATTGCTCTAAAAGAAGTGATTTTTATGACAAGTTTCTCAAAATACATTACTGTAACACACACAAGAATGTTATTTCAAGGTGCCATCTTGAAAATTATGTGTAGGCTCTACTATAACGCTTCGATTTCGAGCCGAATTCAAAGTTCCACTACCAGCGGCGGCACGGGGAAGTGGGCGGCAGTCGCCCCCCCCCCCCCAAAAAAAAATGCGCGACCACTTGCGCTTACTGACTACCGAGCATGTTGCAGCATATATATATATATATAATCTTTAATTCGGTTTGGACCTCGTTACTATCATAACGGCATTTTATTCATTTTATAAAAGCTAATTTTCTGTGCACTCTTGTGTGTGTGTTTGCAAATATGTTGATTTTAAAAAATAACATTTGATCATTTACTAGTAAACTAACGGTCCTGTGGAGTGGCTAAATTGAAAAGTAATTACGTGCTGGTGCACGGACGCGACAACTTTTGTCTCTTGTCGTACACACGTGTAGATGTTGTGCTAAATATAGATCATCATCTAGGTGACGCAGACCAAAATAGAAATTTGCAACAGTGTTTAAATTGCGTTGAGAACGAACGCGAATGTATGAGACCATTTCAGAAAGTAAATGCCGTGGTTTCTGAAACCCAAGGTCAATCAATTATGTGTGCCATTCTGAATGTAATCACGTATGAAAGGTATACAACCATTATCCTTTCTAGAATGGGTGACAAATTGAAGGCAAAATTTAAATTGAATTTGCATTTATATATTTATTATGCGAAGAAAATAAAATGAACATATATACACATGAATAGTAGTAACATTACATTTTATTTTATTTATTTATTGAATACTCGTGTATATTTATCACCCACATTCTGATTTTTACGCAAATCGTTCCGCCCAGTCAAATTCATGACAAGTGAGTCTTATTATTTCAAGATGGCTAGCAAAGTCAACGTACGCAAACTCATCAACGGAGTAAAAATATGAATCAAGTGCCCATTTCTGAGCTTATTTGTAGAGGAGTATTTGTGCTTCACACGAGAACTTGGTGACATCATTACCCCAAAGGAGCTGTTTTTTTCCTTATGAAAATTTCATATCTTTAATGACAAAAAATGATCGCCAGACACAGTCAATGATTGGTGAGACTCGTTTTCATAAGGTATGTGCTTTTGTGTGGCCGGGTGATCGATGGTTGAATTTGTCATATCACCACAGTTTAAGGAAATACAGACGAGAATTAGTTCACAATGACAAGTTTCTTTCTTTTTTCATTGTGTTTGGATTTAATTGTTACATAAATATTGTAAGCGTTATACAAATTCAGAAAACTATACATTGCTTACATCGGTTATACATGTGCAGGGAATATTGTGAAACGCTAGTGTAATTCGGGATCAGTCTTATATATTATTTGTGTTTTGTAAAGACACTACACACCAGATTAAAAGTACGACAATTGATTAAAACTAGTCAGCTATATAGAAATAAAATACATGCGTTGACATAACTACTAATAGAAAGATTACACAATAAAAAATGGGCAAGGGGTCACCCTTCAAAACTTCCACTGGTGTTTAAATGTTATAATTATATCATAAATTGTATCTCATTTGACATGTGGTATTTTACAGCAAATCAAGGTTACACTTGTTCATAATGGCATATCGCCAGTCACCTCGGGTGGTAAGCGAGATTATCGCGGGTTGAATATGCGGCAACATCGGCTAAGAACGGAACACTCCTCGATGTCTATTAAAGAAAAAACAGAACACTTTTTGAAAAGAAAAAAATGGGATGAATATATACAGGTACAATGCGGAACGTAATTACAAAAAAAAGCAAAATATATTAAACGTGGAAATCCACATCTGTGGAAAGTTCACACCTTTATATTTAAATTTGACGAGTTCTCTCCTGATGAGGGAATATCTCAATCTAGAATAAAAGTCTTAGTATGTGTAATGGTTTAATGTGTTGTATATCCATAGTATAATGATTTAACATCTCACTATAATGAGATTATATATATCGTTATGGGGTGCATGTTGCTATACTGAAATATAATTACTATGTCACATGTAGCTGATTTTAATCAATGCATAATCATTTGCAATTTCAAAATATGTTTGCATAGCATAATTGACGAATCCTTCTTTGCTCTGTATATTCATGTACGAGTTTGTCCCGAAATTATTTAGCATTTCTTTTCACCCATGTTTTCATTAAAATGAGTTACACTTTCATAACAAAATACTCTGTTTATTATAGGAGTTTCTATCTCGAAATATGAAATAAATGAGTAAATTAAACATGTTTTACGAATCAAATGCTATTATACATAGAGTGTTATCTCATGGAAAACTGACAACGAGTTAATAATAGTACATTATTTGTGTTAGAATATAGAGAGCTGCTGAGTTGTTCGAGTTACGGACATCGAAGTACGAACATCGAATTACAAAAAAAGTTACATTTTGGAAACCACACCCACTTTTGTGAGACCTCGCCCAAACTGTAACTCGATTAACTAGTCAACAGAATTCCAAGTTACAGGCAAAATACATTTTTAGTTGTTGAAAGCCCACATTTAGTATCTTGAACTTTAAGTAACAGTTAACCAAACATCGAGTTACAGGCAGCATGATTTTTTTAACGTTCAACTATTAAGTATATTGCCCGTAACGCGAAGTTTTGTTAACTGTTGATTGGCCATAGTTACAATTTGGGTGTGATTTCGCAAAAAGGGGTGTGATTTATAAAATATGGGCGTGGTAATATTTGTAACTCAATGTTTTCGTAACTCGATGCTCGTAACTCTAACAATTCAGTAGGGGATCACTGGTAAAACTCACGGAAAAGCGAGGCACCCAACTGTTCTAGAATTTATGCTTCATAACAGGGTCCCTTTTCGACATTCTCAGAAATCAAAAGGAATGATATTTTTGCTAGCTTTATATATTGTGTAATATGCGGCAATGATAGTTTAATTTAACAATTATTTTTAACTAGTATAGTGTACATGTAATAAAAGAGTGTTTTTATCTTGAAAATATATTTCGAGAGCCGATTTTTGAATTTGATTTTTACCAAAAGACCCCCAGAATGGTCTAGTGAAATCAAAACAGAAAACAATATTTGTTTACATTGAAATTAAAGTTGAAGTCGTTAAATAACAGAGATTATAGAGAATCGGGAAAGTGCGCCTTTGCAAAACAAGATATAAAAGCAAATGAGCTAATTGGGGTGTACGACGGAGAAATAATTGACAGAGCAGGGGCTGAACAACTAGAACGAGAGTATGCGGTAACAGGTGAACGTTGTGGCATGTATCACCTGCAATATTCGGGCATGGTGTGAGTATATAATCAGCCACAATATTTGCCATAATATTTTCTTAGTGTTAGTAGTTATATGTAACACTACTTTCATACAATTTAATGTAAAACTAATGAAATGAATTATGCACTTGCTGTCACACACTCGCTCTTATCAACTAGCTCACTCACACACACACGCACAATGGCAATTCACCCATTCTCACGCACTCACTTACCCTCTCCCACCCCGATTCATTGAACTCAAACACTCCACCCACTCACACACACAAACTCGCACACAAACTCACTCACCCACCCATTTGATCACCCTCCAACAAACTCACTCACAACTAAATCTAATTCACCAACAACTCTTACATTATCAAGCCACCCTTTCATTATGTCAATCGCAATTCACTCATTACTCTCAACTGATTGACTAAATGAGTGACTCATTGTTTAATAAATTCCTCTCTACTCATCCACTTAACAACGAAATAATTCAGTAACAGACATATGTTATTAACTCACCAACCAAATGACTTGATGAGTGAAACATTGATTTCTCTCTGACTTGCCCACATTTCATTAACCCGTTTTAACTCGCACACGCTATAACTTAACTGTCCCACCTTACCACTAGCTCACTGATTTGACAACCCAAGATAGCTTCATTTGCTCACTCAATCAACACTAAATCTCTAGTTAATTCACTCAGTCATATGTACATTATATCAACTTATTCATTACACACTTGCCAACTCAAGCACCCATTCGCTCACCAACAGATTGACTCACTGTTGTATATATAAACACATCCATCCAACCAACCACCCACCCATCCATTCACTGTCATACTCAAATGACACATCAATTAACCATTTCACTCACTCACTCACTCACCTTCACTCATTCACATTCACTCAGTCACACACCTTCACTCACTCACCCTCTCAGCTTCACTCCCTCAGCCTTACCTTCACTCACTCACTCACCCTTACCTTCACTCATCTTCATTCACTCACTCACTCATTCACACGCCTTCACTCACTCATTCACACAACTTCACTCACCCACCCTCACCTTCATTCACCCATCCTCAGCCTCACCTTCACTCACTCACCTCACCCACTCACATCTTCACTCACTCACCCTAACCTTCACTCACCCTTACCTTCACTAACTTACCCATACCTTTACTGACTCACTCCTTCACTCACTCACCCTCATCTTCATTCACTCACCTTCACTCACTTGCTCTCACCTTCACTCACTCACCCTTACCTTCACTCCCCCTTATCTTCACTCAATCTCATCCACACCTCCATTCACTCACCCTCGTCTTCACATACTCGCCTTCTCTAACTCACTCTCACCTTCACTCACTCACTCCCACCTTCATTCACTCACCCTTACCTTCACTTCCCCCTATCTTCACTCAATGTCATCCACACCTCCATTCACTCACCCTCGTCTTCACACACTCGTCATCTCTAACTCACTCCCATCTTCACCTACTCACTCACCTTCACTCACTCATCTTTACTCCAACTCACTCACCCTCAGCTTTACTCACTCACTCACCCTCAGTCTCACCTTCAATCACTCACCTTCAGTCACACACTTTCACTCACTCACTCTCACTCACTCACTCACTCACTCACTCACTCACTCACTCACTCACTCACTCACTCACTCACTCACCCTTACCTTCACTCACTCGCCTTCTCTAACTCACTCTCACCTTCAATCACCCACCCTCATCTTCATCTTCACTCACTCGTCTTCTCTAACTCACTCTCACCTTCAATCGCTCACCCTCACCTTCAATCACTCAACCTCACCCACATACCTTCACTCACTCACCCTCACCCTTTCTCACTCGCCCTCATCTTCACTCACCCACTCACTCACTCACCCACTCACTCACCCACCCTCACCTTCATTCACTCACATTCACCCACTCACATTCACTCACACTCACTCACTCGCCCTCACCTCACCTTCACTCACCCTCACCCACCCTCACCTTCATTCACTCACCCTCACTCACTCGCCCTCATATTCGCTCACTTGCCCTCATCTTCACTCACTCACCCACCCTTTTGATCACCCTCCAACAAACTCACTCACAGCTAAATCTAATTCACCAACAACTCTTACATTATCAAGCCACCCTTTCATTAGGTCAATCGCTGATTGACTGATTGACTAAATGAGTGACTCATTGTTTAATAAATTCCTCTCTACTCACCCACTTAACAACGAAATAATTCAGTAACAATCAGACATATATCATTAACTCACCAACCAAATCCTCTTCGCTTAAATGTTCAAATATATGTAATCGTTGATTTGTGTTTATTTGGAATGTGGTTAAGGTAGCGAGAAGGGAAATTTTCACTTTTTTCTTGATTTTTCAAAAATTGATAAAACGGTTACTTTAGACCTTGATACATCATCCCAGGTTTACACAAGATCGAAATTGCGAAATAACGTTGCTCAAATTAGTGTTTCAAAACACTAGCAGAAATTTGAAATTTGAAAAGTGTTTATTTTTGGAAGGAATTAAATGATAACATCTTATCTGTATACTCTGTTGTTGACGATTCTGATATAACGGGTGATAAGCTTCCAGTTGCAAACAATGCGTGTTTATCTAACGTCGTCCATTGTCAGCATTATTGTCAGTCGAGACTTCGTCGGAGAAACATGGTCATACAGTACTCATTTCGCCCAACCTTCCGCTTTTACATCGACCGCTTATGCTTAATTTCCGACCACGCGGTCTTGTCCGACCGGAAACCGACCGCATTTTCATCGCGTTTTTTTTTTTTCGCTCGCTCGCTCATTGAAAACATTGACCGCTCGCCCAAACACTGAACACTGGCACATGGGTGGTCGAAATGGTGGTTTTGATAGTAAAGTGTGAACATACAACTAGTATTAACTATTATTACATTCTGAACGACACTTCAAATCTAATAGTTGTATTACACTTGTATCGTGAAAACAACTGAACTGGGATCTCTTGTTACGTGTTTTTGGTGCTTGTTCTAGATGTAATATTTTTTTTAATTTTAATGAGACAGTTACGTGAAAAAAGCCTAGGTAACTCCTTTTGACAGAGCAGAGAAACGAGGAAATGTTAGTGATTAATTCCAAAAATAACGATACCGAATCCACATCGGTCCTCGTCTGGTAAAATTTGACATTCAATTTTTAAAATTAAGTCACGATCATTGAATGAGCTCGGTCTTTACCGTATACGTACCGCAAAAGTGTTCCCACAAACAATATTTTCGACTAAAAACGGCCACATGCCCTGAAAAAATCGAACAGAGCTTGACATGTATGAATAATTTATTGGGCTTAAAAGAAAAACGTGTCAAATTTAGTTATAGCCATAACTATTTGGTGGCCAGTCGATGAACAATTCGAAACTCAGGATTCACATGGAAGTCCTTCAAGGCTGAAAATCATCGACCCTACTCTGTTTTACTTTATTTCACAACTTGCAGAGAAAACTGATTCGCGTGAACTCTAATGTATCTTAGCCTAGTATTTTCTTTTTGAACTAAGGTCAAATTCCATCAGTTTGTCAAAATGTATGTTTTTCAGCGAATAATTTTGAAGCCTGTCACAGCACAAAAAACTATGTGAATTGACGCCGGCGATTGGATTGTACGACGACCCTTCAATTAACGTCAAATATGCTTTGTTACAACATCATTGATTGGCTGAGAGTCACCTGATCGGAGCACGACCTGGGTCACAGAACCATATTTGTCCGTATTATCAACAGGACTTTGCAAACTTGAAATAACCACACCCACATTTTCAATCTTTTTAGCGCGGAAGTTGCCAACAAATGTAAAAACAAAATCGTGAATTTCATGGATTCGAATAAAATAAAGCAAGCGATTGATGAGGATGATTATTAATATTTTCCCCGATGCTCTTCGAATTTTTATTTTTTTTATTTCAAGGTAAGAAATGGCTAGTTGAAGTTGCATCGTCTTCAATGCGGTTGTTTCACCGCGAACAACTCTAGCTCTGTTTTGGGCATGGTTTAGTTTTGCGATGTAAAATAAAATATATATTAAAATAATAATACTTGATTAATTATTTGTGGTTTCAGCCCACAAATTACGGACATGATCCCCATGAATTACGGTCAATGTTTGTCTTCTCTCGGCTGATTGTCACGGTGTTGATCGACGCCCTTCCTAAACTCAGTATGGAGAAACTAACGGGGATCGACATTCCAAACAAACAATCGAAATTATCAACGAAAACGAAATTTTTCTAGATATTTACAAACATACTGTCATGACAAACATATGTAAAATTAACAAATACACAAAGAGGTGTAATATTAGGTTTTATTTTAGGCTTAGAAATATTTTCTTTCACTCAGTGCATGCATGTAACTGCCATTTAGCTTTACGGTCCTTCAGCATCGGGGGAAAACAACAATAATTATACAAAACACATTGCGAAGACTCAACAATCAGGAAAGAAACCCCAGACAACCATGTCGTACTTGTGTTGAAATACATTTTGTATTTCACGTCAGAATATTGTTTAAAATAAAATATTCAGTCCAAGCCAAATCGAGGTCAAAGGGTCAGGTTGCATGCATATAATTATATATAGTTAAAAAAAAGTATTTGAACTTTTGTCAGCTGTTCAACATCTATAAAAAACAGAAAGACAATTATAAGACAATGTGAATCTCGGAAATTATTCTGTTAGTCCGAATTTTAAATGCGCGCGAGCGAGCAGGTGGGCGTTGATATTTCGGGGTTCGCGCGGTCGAAAATAAAGCGGAAATTGTACGGTCGAATTCAACAAGCGGTCGCAAAAGCGAGAGAAAAAGGTGATTGGAAAGCGGAAGCGGGCGGGGGGTTGTGCGAAAGGAGTACTGTAATTTTGCACAACTTTCTTTTAAATCGTTTTATTTTCCAAGTCAATATTCTATTTTACTAATACATTTTTTTCTAACGCAATGGCGAAGAAAAGAAAGAAAGCGTTGACAGACGAGGCAAAGAAAAATCTGCCACTCAGTGTCGCACTCTGACACAGCAATTGTTTTTCAAACATCGGCCATTTTGTTTCACCAAGAAAACCGTTTTATTAGATGTCTTATCAGAGACACTTGAAGGATTAGCTTGTTTGTAAACTGTCAGCGTGTACAGTGGGACAGTAATGTTTGTCAGAGGATTATCCCTCGTTGTTCGTTTGCATAACAATAGAAAACCCGAACGTTCCTGGAGTACGGACTCAAATGCCAGCAGTTTTCTTCATTTTTCACGCTCGAGCTTGAAATTATTCATTATCTGACACTCTTTATGAGTTCTATGATATCAGTGGTTAATATGTTTGGCCATTTTTAGTGTATATTTATAATAATGCAGCAAATCTACAGTGTTTTATTAACTAAAACTGTTTTTTGCGTTTTTCTCGAGTTGAAGTTTTGATCGAGTACGACTCATTGGGACCGCCGCCAAATCAAGTGCGTTCGGACTAGGACATTCAAACTCGCAGTTATCGTTCAAAAGATAATGATGGTGCGAAATATATCTAGGTTTTTAAAGAAAATGCTTTGTCATAGAATAATAGTCTGTTAAAGTTGTCAAGTATGAAATAATTTGGGAACAAAAAAACAAACCTGCACAGAAATCGCAATAATAGGTCTTTTGATTATCGGAGACGCATTTCAATGGACTTGATTACGGACAATGCATGACGTAAATTTCACCTGGAAATTCCGCAGTGCGCTCTCGCAATCGCGGACTTGGTCATTTTTACAAGGTTCGCCATTTTTGATGTCACGTGATAATTATGTAAACAATGTCTGTCCAGTTTGTGCGAACTTGCACCTCTATACTTAGTCTTTATATAACCTAAATTACTGTTCTGAACGAGACAACAGACAGAGAATGTTTTATTTAAAAACGTCACAAAACCATCTCGCTACCTTAAAACAAGGACACATTCCGTTGAAAGTTATTGTAATTGAAGGACTATGATTCACTGATCCAGGGAATGTGATGTGAACGTAAATTGCGCTTTCTACAAATGCCTCGTTGCAGTATGGACAGGCTCAAAACATTCAATCAAAAATTCGATGACATGTTTTACTTAATCCTACGAGCCTTTGCACAGACCGTCCTTGAAACTGAGTACATTTCTTCGATTATTAGCAGGCTAAGATAAATTTACAATATACGTGTCTAGAGGCCCTGTATCCATAAGCGCCTTCTGTAAACTAACGATTTTAAAAACATCCATATCTTTAATTATTTTTTGCAAATTACAAAATATTCAGGCGTGTACCATTTTAAAATATTATTCATGTTTGTGCCGAACGGTCAGACGCGTTGAACTACATGTGAAAGCATTTGTGATTCTGAGTAAGTTCACTGGACTGATAGTTTAAATAACACATTTTGTAAAATGTTAATAAATTAGTGTGGAATATCCGTCGTACGATGGGTAAATAATGGCAACGAAACAACTGCAAAACATGCAAAAACAAAAACATTGCTTAAATAATTATTGGGAATTTTCTATGAAAGTAACTCAGTGGAAATTAATTGAAAGGAAAAATGGCGAGCTGAATGCAGAGCACGATTATATTTCAGAGGGGAATATTATTAGGTCGAGGACGGATATAAAGTCCTGGAAAAAAAACTTAGTATATCATTTTATTACTTTGTGGCTACTTGTGCGTGGTTATGTAGTTCAAACACAGAGATATTTCTATGAAAAAGTTATTTCTTCGATTGTGAATACATACAATACTGGAGACCCGTCTCCCTGGTAAATGTGGACTATAATATATTGCAGCATTATATATTGATTTGCCCGTGAAAAAACTTCTCCGGGGCCTGATTTTTCAGTTCAAACCGGTGGTCGTCAAAGATGTATTGGTGATTGTGCTTGACTTGTAGATGACATTTTAAAGTTACAAAAGACAATAACGTTTTTACTAGAGTCTTCGATTCATTAGAATGGAATTAAACATTTGGAAACTTAAGGAAACATAATTTCGTGAATTCGTTGGTTGGATGGGTGCTAATTTTTTATTGTAACATTTCCAGCTATGGACAACAGTTAATTCATTGCAGTATTTTGAAATTACTCGGAGTGTCAGACAGGAGAACCCTCTTTCACGGGCTTTGTTTATTCATGAGTTGGAACCTATTTTAATTTCAATTCAACTAAATAATGATATTCAGTGTATTGGAGAGACATGACATTAAATATTGTCCATATGCGGACGATCGAACAACTTTTGTCCAGGATTTGGGATAAGTAAGAACATTTTTTTGATTGTACTAAATCCAAGTTTTTTGGCCATCAGGTGAATAAGGGGATTTATTTTTTCTTAAAAACTTCTATTTAGCTGCATGTGGGAACTGTGAATATATATAATGGCGATAAAACAACTCTTGAAATATTGGAGTTACCATAAACTGAATTTAAGTGGCAAACTAAAAAATTATTACGTCATTGGTAATGTGCGAATTCACATATACTTTCAAGTTCGTAGTTGTACTTAATTTCACTCTACTGCTAATTGCTTTTAAACTTCCTGATAAATGGTCCTGATAGGATTTCACGAATGACAGCAGTGATTAATATTAAAGACGAGGGACTGACCATGTGGGATATACTAAATATTTATTCAGTGCCAAAAGCAAAATGAGTTAAGAGACATTTGAACAAAAATAACACCCATGGGAAATATTTTTTTACAGCTATCTTGCGTCAGTTGGTGGCACAAGCTTTAATTGCGCTGTAATTATATAAGTGACACTCATTTTGCCACCGTTTTCCCGAAAACGTGTCGAAGGCTCGGTCAGTTGTTGAACAAACTACAGATTTTATAGAAAATAAATTATTGACAACGAAATTATTTAGAATAACCGATATATTAACATTCAAATCAAATCAGATATGTATATTTCAATAAATTTTATGATCTTGGTATTGTATACATCTCTGAGAAATGTGATGTAAAGAGTATAGTTATAAATTATAGACAAATTAGTATGCATGCATTAGTTTAGTGTGTTTTTAAATGTAGACACGCAATTCACCATCGACTGTGTAATGTGCAATGACATAATACATTACCTTATTCAATTGGATACGAGATGTGAAAACACTGCGATCCGTGTCAAAGAATGGTAGTAAATAATTTATACAGTTAAATAAACGATGGTTTCAGTCAGAGTTGTGTGATTGACTGGATCAATGAGCTGTGTTTTATTTAGTATTTTGCATATTGTCATGACAACACATACGGTGAAAATGTTATTTAGTCCTTGGTGAATTCGTATCAATTTCTCAACACGTTCAACAAATATATCGCAAAAAAACGTCGTTAAATATCAGTGAGAGTAAAACTTTGGGAGAGGGCAGACTCGGGTATGGCGGTACCAACTTTTTTGACTAATGTCCTCTAGCCTTATTTTATTGGATTATTCACGCTTCTCGTTTGTCTATGTCCATCCATATTACAATCTGTGTTTGCACATTCTGAATTATGAAGGGATTATGCGTAATGACGCATGCGCAGTGGCACTATGTATGTATTTGATACACCGTCACATAGTAACTTAATAAAAACTCCCCGGTAAATGACCTCAATTGAAAAAAAAATATGGGAATGAAACTGATTTTAATATGAATTTTTTATACATTGACAATAGTAACAATAAGAATAAGAAAAGAAATAATGAAATGATTGAATCAAAATAAAATGTAATATTCAAAAGGATATCTAAGATGCGATCTTTTTGTTCTTCTGCGCATTATACCTTTTTAGTCCGAAATTGTGGAGATGTATTAATATGTAAAAAACAGATAATAATTGGGTTTTTTCATCTGATCTATATTCATAGAAAACCTTCTCAAATTAAAGAAATTCTAATATTTGAAAAATAAGAGTTAGTCACTAAACAATGTACTCTCACACTCACAGGCAAGAGAAGAGACATGTTGGTGAACTTGACTTGCACTTGCACACAAGTTTTAACAAATAAAAAAAATGCAGACCTCACTTCATTATATTTTTGAGTGGGCCAGCAAAGTTTCCACATACAAAAATAAACTATTTCTGTTTCTATTTAATTTATTTTATTTTATTTTATAATATTTTCACTGAATTCTTCACAACTAAGTTACAATATCCGAATTAATTTTTTGTACACTATTTCATCTTAATATTTTACAATCCATATCCTTATATTTGAATCTGTTTCACGACATTCTAACAGTTTATTTTTATAGGCATAACAATACAGGTACTGGATTTGGTGTCACAGTTTGCTTCCAATTCATATTCGAATATTGCCAGCAATAATTAATATCACTTGTTTAGCATACCATTTATTCCCGAAATCATATTTAATGGCTAGTTATCAGGATTACAGCAGTAATAAATAAACATAAATCATTTTAATGACATGTTTTTAGGAGACACCGCCATATTACATTTTGAATGGGACCATACCATTTCAAATCCAACAACCAATCAACATAATATTCCAACAAAATTTCATCCATAAACGAAAAAAACAAAATAGCAAATATCAGGCTACATCCTGAAAACAAGATAGCAACACTTCCAAAAGTTCAGATCACGTTAAGTGTATGTTATTTTGAATCTTATATATACAGTATTCATCATTGTTTGAACGTCTGTTGTGGTTATCGTACCCAAATTGTGTGAGTAGCATATCACAACGGCATAAGATTTATATTTAGCCTTACATTGGCTAGCAGTGCTATTGTTAATAGTGTAAATATAAATATATTATATGCATGCAGGTATTAACCACGCCTGATTTTGCTTTACTATAAACAATGGTCGATCACCTAACCACACACCTACATGAGTTATACGAACTTTAGTCGAATTAGCGGCTGTTTTATGTTTTGGAATGTTTAACATTGGTATCGCTTGCACAAGCACCATCTAGAATTAACCTATGGTATGTTCCGAGTAACACTACGCTAATTTAACGCCGATTTACGAAATATTTATTCACATTTTCAAACTTTTAACTATGGGACATGTTAATATGATATCACAGGTAACAATCACAAATAAATCTATCAACTTTGCAATCGCTTTTCACAGTTTTGTTTGTCTTCGATTTTTCGTTTCGCTGTTGTGATAATCTGCTAATATATTAGTCATTTCGAGACGGTTATTTATTGTTTTCGATATTTAACTGCGGCGTTGTCATGACAATGACTTAGGTTAAATATACCTGCAACTCAGCTGTCATTACAATCGGTTTTTCCAACTGTGCACGTTGTTTTCTAACATTTTACTGTCAGCTCACGTGAACATCGGCTAATATAGGATGTTTTCAACTGGCTTTTATTAAATTTATCGACTTTAAAACTGCGTGGTTCTATATGCCAACAACTTAGCTCATCTATACATATACATACACCAATCTTGTAGTCACTTTGCACAACTTTGCACGGTGCGTTAACAACATAAACCTCTGTAGATGCCGACGGCATCAACAATTTGTTTCTTTGAAGATGATAAAGTATTCGAAAACTTTCCATTAATTTAAAAAAACATACAAAAATTATACGATTATCTACGATAAATGATTGACATAACAGTAACAACAAATGCAGGAACGTTTCCACCTATTTTTTATATATGTATGTTGAAGCAAAAAGAAAACAAATCCAAAACATTGTTTACTGATGGAGTCTCCTATGCAGGTATTAACAACGCTGCTTTTGCTTTACTATGAACAATGGTCGATCACCTAACCACACACCTGCATGAGTTATCCGAAATGTAGTCGAATTAGCGGCATTTTTATGTTATTGAATGTTTAACATTGGTATCGCTTGCACAAGCACCATCTAGAATTGACCTATTACCTCTAGATATTCCGAGTAACACTACGCTAACCTAACGCCGATTTACGAAATATTTATTCACATTTTTCGAATGTTCAACTACTGGACATGTTAATATGATATCACAGGTAACAATCGCAAATGAATCTATCAACTTTGCAAACGGATTTCACGATTTTGTAAGCAGTTTGTCTTCGATTTTTCGGTTCGCTGTTGTGATAATCTGCTAATATATTAGGTATTTCGAGACGGTTATTTATTGTTTTCGACATTTCACTCGGGGTTGTCATGACAATGACTTAGGTTAAATATACCTGCAACTCAGCCGTCATTTCAATCGCTTTTTCTAACTTTGCTCGTTGTTTTCTAGCATTTAACGGTCTGCTCATGTGAACATCCGCTAATATAGGATGTTTTCAACTGGCTTTTATTAAATTTATCGACTTTAAAACTGCGCGGTTCTATATGCCAACAACTTAGCTCATCTACACAAGTATATACATCAATATTGCTGTCACTTTGCACAACTTTGCGCGGTGTGTTAACAGCTTAAATATCAGTATGTGCCGACAGCATCAACAATTTGTTTCTTTGAAGATTCTAAGGAATTCGAAAATTTTCCATTAATTTAAAAAATAAAAAAATTCTACGATTATCTACGATAAGTGTTTGACATATCAGTAACAACGAATGCAGGAACGTTTCTTCATATTTTGTCCATGTGTGTGTTGAAGCAAAAAGGAAAAACAAATCCAACACCTTGTTTACTTAGGGAGTCTCCCATGCAAGTACTACTCACGGCTGATTGTTCTTTACTTTAAGCAATGGTCAATCACCTAACGTCACAGCATCATGAGTTATTCAAAATAGAGTCGGATTGGCGGCTATTTCATGTTTTGGAATGTTATAACATTGGTATCGCTTACACGAGCACCTTCTAGAATTGACCTATAACCTCTACATGTTTCGAGTTACACTACGCTAATTTAACGCCAATTTACGAATTATTTAATGACATTTTCGAAATTTTAATCATAGAAAATGTTAATATGATGTCACAGGTAACACTCGCAAATGAATCTACCAACTTTACAATCGTCTTTCACTACTTTGTAAGCAGTTTGTCGTCGATTTGCTAATTATGAGGCATATATAGACGGTTATTTATTGTTTTCGACATTTAACTACAGGATTGTCATGACAATGGCACAGGTTAAATATACAAGCAACTCCGCCGACATTTAAATTACTTTTTCCAACTTTGCACGTCGTTTTCTAACATTTTCCTGTCAGCTCATGAGAACATATGCTAATATAGGCTGCATTCAACTGGTTTTTATTAAATTTATCTACTTTTAAACTGCGTGGTTCTATATGCCAAGAACCTAGCGCATATATACAGATACATCTTCCAACTTGCAATCAATTTTCACAACTTTGCAGTCACTTTGCACAACTTTGAACGGTGCGTTAACAGCATAAATCTCAGTACGTGCCGACGGCATCAACAATTTGTTTCTTTGAAGATTTTTAGGAATTCGTAAACTTTCAGTTAATTTAAAAAATACAAAAAAAATACGATTAACAACGATAAATGATTGACATGACAGCAACAGCAAAAGCGGGAACATTTTCTCATATTTGTTCTAAGTGTGTGTTGAAGTAAAATGAAAACAAATCCAACACCTTTTTCACTCAGGGAGTAACCTATTCAAGTACTAACCACGCCTGATTGTACTTTACTTTAAACAATGGTCGATCACCTAAGCACACAGCTGGATGAGCTTCCGAAAATTAGTCGAATTGGCAGCTATTTCATGTTTTGGAATGTTTTAACATTGGTATCACTTGCAAAAGCACCTTCGAGAATTGACCTATAACCTCTACATGTTCCGAGTAACACTACGCTTATTTAACGCCAATTTACGAAATATTTATTCACATTTTCTAACATTTAACGATGAAACACGTTAATATGATGTCACAGGTAACAATCGCAAACGAATCTACCAACTTTGCAATCGCTGTTCACAACTTTGTAAGCAGTTTGTCATCGATTTTCGGTTCGTTGTTGTGAAAATTTGCTAATATATTAGACATTTTTCAGACGGTTATTTATTGTTTTCGACATTTAACTACGGGATTGTCATGACAATGACTTAGGTTGAATATACAAGCAACTCGCCGACTTTTTCAATCACTTTTTCCAGCTTTGTACGTCGTTTTCTAACATTTTACTATCAGCTCATGTGAACAACTACTAATATAGGATGTTTTCTACAGACTTTTATTGAATTGATCAACTTTAAAACTGCGCAGTTCTATATGCCAACAACTTTGCTCATTTATACAAATACATCGACCATTCTGGCACTCACTTTGAACAACTTTGCAGTCACTTTGCACAACTTTACAGAGTACCGTAACAGCTTTAATCTCAGTATGTGCCGACGGCATCAACAATTTGTTTCTTTGAAGATTTTTAGGATTTTGGAATGTTTGAACAATGGTATCACTTGCACAAGTTCCTTCTAGTATGTGTCGACGGCATCAACAATTTGTTTCTTTGAAGATTATTGGGAATTTGGAATGTTTGAACAATGGTATCACTTGCACAAGTCCCTTTTGAATTACCCGATGACCACTACATGTTTCGAGTAACACTACGCTAGTTTAACGCCAATTTATAAAGTATTTATTCACGTTTCTGAACGTTTAACTATGGGACATGTTAATATGATATCACAGGAAACAATCGCAAATGAATCTAGCAACTTCGCAATCGCTTTTCACAACTTTGTAAGCAGTTTGTCGTCGATTTTACGGTTTTGCTTGTCATGACAATAACTTAGGTTAAATATAAAAGCAACTCCGCCGACATTTCAACCACTTTTCCAACTTTACACGTTGTTTTCTAAAATTGTACTGTCAGCTCATGTGAACATCTGCTAATATAGGCTGCTTTCAAAAGGTTTGTATTGAATTGATATACTTTACAAATGCGCGGTTCTATATGCCAAAAATTCAGCTCATATATACAAATACATCTACCAATCATGCAATCACTTTGCACAACTTTGCAGTCACTTTCCACAATTTTGCATGGCATGTTAACAGCTTTAGGCTCTGTAAATGCCAGCGGCATCAACAATTTGTTGATTGACATAACAGTAATAACGAATGCAGTAACGTTTCCTCATATTTTTCCATGTGTGTGTTGAAGCAAAACGACAAATAAAATCCAACACCTAGTTTATTCAGGGAATCTCCCACGCAAGCACCTTCTAGAATTGAAATATGACCTCAACACGTTTCCAATAACAGCATTATTCATGTCCATATTGAAAATGCTGCTTGATCGAGCCTACTTTTTTTGACGCCGGCTGTACAAATATTGTTCAAAATCACCCGGGAAGTTGATTGTTAACAACGCGCCACTAGCTGCAGTAGTGTGAGGGTATATCGTTGTTTTAATTCCGTTTAGCTCATTCCGCCCGTCATCGAACTAACTTTAAATATGCACAGAACGGTAGCTACGCATCTAGTGACAGTGATGCATCACGAGTGACCGCACAGCAGCGATTATTAAAGTTTCTGCATTTTACAGCAAACATTCGATATTGAGACCAGATTGCTGAGTTATGTTTTTTTAATGATTGAATATGGTGTGTACCTGCTTTTATAAAAGGCAGACATGGATGTGTCATACCCCGTCTCCATCTACATGGCAGAGTTCTATTTTACTTTCGGTGATCTAACCGCAAGGAGCTCTGGGAAGGAGAATGACCCTTTCTATTGTTGACGCTGCAGGTCGGCGTCCATCTACACCGTCTGTTTTTTCCTTCAAGTTTTAGTGTATCACGTGCTCCATTTCACTACAATAACATTACCTTGCAAAATATAGTCCGCGATAAATTGGTTCGTATTTACATTTTTTACTGAAGTCTGGCATTAATAAATAGTTCGGATGTCACATACGTTTTTTCCACTTTTTTTAGTACGTTTTCAGATGTAACAACCACAGGCAAATGGCCGAAACATGTAATATGTGTTTTATTTATTGAGGTATACTAGGAGTCTCTTATCCTGAAACAAAACAAAGCAATGAAAGAGTGAAATTATTTGTGGTTCCAGAAGTTCCTATTCTAAACTATGTATCGAATTTGCGTGAAAGTTAAGGCATGCATAAATCTTGTGAATAACAGTGTACTTGTGATTTCATCCACGCGGATGTACAGTGACGCTATATGGAAATGATTTTTTTTAATCATTTGTTCACCGCAGATTTTTTTTTATTATCCAGACTCGACGGCTATGATTGCGATGGAACAAACTGATCAGGATTTATAAATCATTCTATTCACCACGACAATATAAAGAAGTACATTTACAGAAAGACCGAAGAACCGATTCTTATATTTTTAGCAAAGAGAATCTACCTACGGGAGTGGAGCTATTGCACAACTACGGGGAGAGTTCAGCGGAATTACTGCTTTCATCGCAGACATTCCCTTAAGAATGATATGCACCTTTTGTGGCACTTATTGTTTTTTTTCAATGTTTGTTAGTTACGTCAAACAATGATTTCATGCAGTGAACTTGACTTGTAAATCAATACCCTTTGTTGAAAACACCGCGCATCTCTCCCAAGTTGCGTATGCTTGAAAATCGGAATTTATGAAAAACAGAAGAATACCAACTGTATTTGTTTCATCAAAACGCAAAATACATACGGAACCTGTGGCCAGTCTTGTCTTGATGAACTATAGTAACTTCGGAATTATATATTTCATGATTAACAATATCTTTAGATCGACCGCCATATCTAGCTTTCTGTCATTTATAAGTGTCATTAAAAAGGTGCATCACATCCTTAATTTGTCCACTTACGGGGAATATTCATTCTGGTTCTATCTGTCCGTTTATTTTTGGGCAATTAACTTTCTTCCTGTCATCAAAGATGACTCAGCGAATGTTCACATTACTGATTGTCCGTTGTTTTACCGTCCGGCCTGCGTCCACCCGTCGTCAATTACTTTTTACAGGCTTTTTGAAAACAAGTAGCCTGAATGCTTTGATGTTGGTACATTATTATCTAGGGTGGTTTTCTCGCAGATTTATTTATATCTCAAATTTTCTATCTTTGGTTCTAATAGGTTATTTTTTTGGAAAAACAATATATTTTCGACGTTTTTTTATCTGACCGCTGCTCATTTTTGTCAAATTCGGTATATATCTTGCATGTTTTAAGTTGTTCTTGTTTAGATTCTTCCTTTTGTGCTTATATTTTAATTTTGTAATTTTGGTATATATTTTTGCTAATTATTTTAGATTTGTTGATTTTATGGCACTATCTTTTTTTTATTTTTTATATGTGCGTACTATGTATCAGACTTGTCTATTTCGTGTTAATAACGTAATTCCGCTCCTTTAGTGAATATTTTGTCGGTGATGACATGTAAACTACCATCTGATATCTAATCCTGTGCTTTTATTTTAATTTGTTAACAGAAATGGAACTAATCCAGCTATACCACCAGAATTGTCAGCTTCCATGTTGAGCCACGTGATCATCTCTACCGGATTACAGACACATTATTCAATCGTTTTCACTGTTCTAGTTTATTCGCTTCTCATTTACAGTAATTTGTTTAGTATTTAATGGTGTCACCTACCACCCTCCCCTTAAACACATATTTGCATTGCGACGGGTACAGGTTTCCAGAAACTTTTCTCCTCATGTGGGAGTTATTATCTCTGTTTTTTCTGGGCGGCAATGTGTGCTAAGAATGTAATTATATTTGTCATTTGTTTCTTTTGAATTAAATTAAATTAAATTAAATTAAATTAAATTAAATTAAATTAAATTAAATTAAATTAAATTAAATTAAATTAAATTAAATTAAATTAAATTAAATTAAATTAAATTAAATTAAATTAAATTAAATTAAATTAAATTAAATTAAATTAAATTAACCGGACACCATCTGTTTGCAATAAATTGTACATGTTTATCAGTATCTGGCCTACAATCTATATTTTCGATAAATTTGTTCTTACATTTTTGCAAATGGCTCTCATTTTGTCAGTATTAGATCATGTAAAAATTGGTCCGTCCAAGGTGGAAATATTTAGCCAAATTTCTGGTTACGGTGACTGGTGAAATATAAGAACTATTTATTTTGAAAAATCTGGGTTTTGAAAAGTCATGGAAAATATTATCATACTTCAACAATGTGTTCGAATGTGCAATTAAAATGGATCACGAGAAACAGAGAAAAAATATAATCACGTACATTCTAAAGGGGCATATTTTTTTTCTTATACTGGTAACTCACTTGTAACAATATGTTTTAATGTGTAAATAAATCATTTAATTTGATATTTTAAAATTTGTTGAGAAGCATGTAATATGTACCTGTATGTGTGATGAGTATATGTATAATGAAATCTGTGGTCGCCCCATGACTGAGTGGTCAGGCACAATCTAACAGCGGAGTCGTTTTGGTTAGGATTACTTATTTTAAAATTGGAATTGTGCGTGGGAACTTAATGAAAAACGTTTATGAACGAGTCAACAATGACTGCACAATATACCATAATTGAGAATTAAATTGTTGTCGGCAAGGGGAATACATTTGAATACAATACTTGCGAACAATACCTAAAACTGTGATAAATAGTAAACGCCCAACTACACAGAGCTTTAGGTGTTGTCCTCAGAAATATCTTGAAAATGTATATAGAAAAACAACATTTATATTATATGCCCCGCTCACCGTGATCGAGAATTCCGCTGTTTCAAGCTAAGTTGTCACAAGAGAGCCTGAAATGTATCTATTTCCGAATTGATCACTGTCTTCGCTTGATTTTGTACGTGCCACAGGTACAAAATGTTTGATAAAAGGTCAACAAAAACATTCCCTTCTTATAAATATTTATTAAAATAATGAGCGCATTGACGTCATGTGAAAACGTTTCAATGCCATTCAATCTCCTGATATATGTATAAACTTCTTGTTTTAGTTTTAAATTTATAGAAATTGAAGAGAATGTTTTTTTTTTACTGAGGGTAATTTTATTTTAATAGCGCCACGTCTAGTTAAAAAGAAGGAATAATATCAAATGCCGCTAGTGGCGCACTTCTAAAAAGGGCCATTGTTATGCTATGAACAGGCAAAGATATCGGCGTGTGTTTCAGTTTTTCAGGAAACTTTCAAGGTAACATTGAATATATATTGAATGTATATATATTGTGTAGCATATCAAGTAACGTCAATGCTATTTTTTATTAGACACTGATGCAAATTGTAATCTAAAAATCAACTTCAAACAGTACATATGATTGTGAACACATGCTGTGTACTAAGCTGTGTGATCTCCAAAAAGAGGATTCCGTGTGATGATTGTGTGTGCAACAAAGGTTGTGACCACGTTATTTTTCGGTCCGGGTCCTATGGAGATAATTTTGGAGTAAATATCGGGGTATATACACCATTTTTGTGCCATTACATAACTAACCGGCCAAACGCGGATTTTAATTTACCGTGTGTTTTTGTTGAAGAGGTGTTGGGGTGGGGGGGGGGGTTCATACTGTGAAATACTCTATTTTCGCTTAGAATTAATGTTCGCTATTTTCGCCGAAGGAGTGATTCAGTAAAAATTAAATCCAGCGAATTTACATGTTCCTGTATTTTACATTCAACTCACCAAAAATCAGAAAAAAATAATTCCGTACAAAATACCCAAAAAGTCAACTATTCACTGCGCCTAGACTACAAATCTATAGGAACAAGTTATAAGTCATCCCATAGTATGTTTTCAGGGGGGTGAACTGTATACGTTCATTAATTAAAGCATAACTAGATGCTCACTGCTTGTAATATTAATGAATTAATTTTAAAAATTTAATTTATTTTCAGAACTAAATCTCAATCACTACCTGAGAAATCATAATTTAAAAGATTTCAACTGTGGCTAGAATGACCCCCCCCCCATATGGTTACAAGTTATAAGTCATGCCATTGTATGTTTACAGGCGAGTGACTTGTATACCTTCTCTAATTAAAGCATAACTAGATACTCACTGCTTGTAATATTAATGAATTAATTTTAATAATTTATTTTAATTTCAGAACTAAATCTCAATCACTACTCAAGAAATCATATATCGCACAACTATTCACTGCGCCTAGGCTGCAAAATATATAGGAACAAGTTAAAAGTCATCCCATAGTATGTTTTCAGGGGGGTGAATTTTATACCTTCATTGATTTAAGCATAACTAGATGCTCACTGCTTGTAATATTAATGAATTAATTTTAATAATTTAATTTAATTTCAGAACTAATGCTGAATCACTACATGAGAAATCATAATTTAATAGATTTCAACTGTAGCTAGACTGACCCCCCTATGGTTACAAGTTATAAGTCATGCCATAGTATGTTTACAGGCGAGTGACTTGTATACCTTCTCTAATTAAAGCATAACTAGATACTCACTGCTTGTAATATTAATGAATTAATTTTGATAATTTATTTTAATTTCCGAACTAAATCTCAATCACTACTCAAGAAATCATATATCGCACAACTATTCACTGCGCCTAGACTACAAAATCTATAGGAACCAGTTATAAGTCATCCCATAGTATGTTATCCGTTGCGTGAATTGTATACCTTCATTAATTAAAGCACAACTAGATGCTCACTGCTTGTAAAATTAATGAATTAATTTTAATCATTTAATTTAATTTCAGAACTAAATCTTAATCACTACCCGAGAAATCATAGTTTAAAAGATTTCAACTGTGGCTAGACTGACCCCCCCCCCTTATGGTTACGAGTTATAAGTCATGCCATAGTATGTTTACAGGTGAGTGACTTGTATACCTTCTCTAATTAAAGCATAACTAAATACTCACTGCTTGTAATATTAGATCTGTTTAATTCGTTGCAAAGATTCCTCTCATTAGTAAATAGCGCCCTTACTCAACAATATTTAGAATGAGTGGTTGGTCAAAAGTTTGATGAGTTAGGTGCATCTATTGGCTAAGCTTGTTGTACATAGATGCAAATGAGTATAGAAACCATTAATGCTGTAGGGTGTACTGGGAGGGGTGGAGGATTTCATGTTTGTAATGACTGGTTGTAATGTGGTATTTCGTTGTTTTCAAGATGCAGTCTGATATTTGTTGCTTTCTTGGTTGTTCAATTGTGGCTAAAATTTGTGTGGTGGGTGGAAGATGTGTTTATTGTTTGTTGAGTCATTTTTTAGACACCATGCAGCTTGAAATGGTATGGTCCAAATCCAAATTCGATATGGCGGTGTTGAATATCTGTGCGAAATGGCAGTGTCGTCTAAAAACCACGCATCAAAATGATTTCTGTTTATTTATTTACTGTTGTAGATCCTGAGAACTAGCCATTGAATATGATGTCGGGAATAAATGGTTTTCTGAACAAGCTTTATTAAATATTGCTGGCAATATTCCAGTATGAATTGGGAGCAAACTGTGACACCAAATCTAGTCGTTGTATTGTTATTATTCTAAACTATTTGTTTTTAAATAAAATAAATTAAATAGAAATATTATGTGTATTTTTGTATGTGGAAACATGGCTTGCCCACTCAAAAATATAAAGAAGTGTGGTCTGCAGTTCTTTTTTTTTGATTTGTGAAAAAAACTGGTATTTTACAGAGTGTAAACAATAAAACACTCACAGTGCAAGGCTAGTTCACCAAAATGTCTATTCTTTTGCTTGAGTGTGAAAGTACATGGTTTAGTGACTACCTCTTATATTTAAAAATTTTAGAATTTCTTTTATTTGGGAAGGTTCTTCTATAAAAATATAACAGATATATGTATATATATTTTTATTCAGTACTATAGGCCATGGGCCTTACATGTACAATATTAAATATACTTGAAAATAAATAAATAAACCCTCCCCCAGCCATTCCATAAGTTTTCGGCGTTTCTGTAATGACTAGAGAATATACTTGCCTAGATTTACTAACGTATTTGTATTAAATTAATTAACGAAATAAATTATCATTCTGACGCTGGAGAAAAATAAACGTGTGGAATATTTTGTATCATAAGAATGGCATATTGTGAGCAAATTAGAAGCATGTGATATTCATCTTCAATTTGATTACAACAAAATGGACAAAACCTCAGTTCCAGTGGAATCCTCTCCCAGTCTCAATATTTGGGTCATGTTTAGAAATTCTAAAACAAGGCAGTGTCCTTCTATAAGTTACATTTGAAGTATATTTCAAATACTTTTCACAAGTCATATTACATTTAAATTTACAGTATGTACGCATTGTGGGATACCCTGCAACACCAATAAACCATTCTTGCTCAGAAATATCAAAACTTCGCTGTTTAAATTCATATAGAAAGAGGTCATAATTAACCACCTGTTGTTTTACCTATACTTTACCAAAACCATATTTATTTAACAGGTTTTTGACATACAGTGCCCAGCAATTGAACTCCTGGTTTGTCGAGTATACTGGTATTGATAACAATCTCTAGCAGTTTCTGGGGAGTCTACTTGTATACATTTCAATCAAAACCGAATTATTTTAATGTTAATCAATGCATGTATTTGGTGTCTACCTTACTCCACCTCCCTGACAGCACAATGTGTGGCTTTCAAATATACCCCCAGAATACATTTACAAAGTTTATGGTGATTTTTTTCAATATCATTACATTTAGGATTTTCCAGAATGCGCTGCCACACAAGAAACTTGGACAATCAAAAACGTTAAATGCATTATGTGGTTGTAATCTCCAAAATTTATAAAGCATACTTTGTAGAGAATGTAAGCTTTCCTTGCCTATTCTGCAATAAGTTTGTGTGCTTGGTACCAGATATCCGAACTACAGAAAATAACACAAGATAATTGTACTTTGAGACAACTTCTATTTCTCATCCTTTCCATAACCATTTCTCAACTTGTTTTAATCATCCTTTTTTTCCGAAATACAATAATTTTAGAATTTTTCATGTTTACATCCAATCTCAATCTACTACAATTATCTGCCAATCTATCTAACAAACGCTGTAAACCGATTGGAGAACTGCTAAAAAGCGCGAGATCGTCTGCATAAAGTAAATACATTATGTTTAGAAGTATTGAAATATAATACAACAGTCAACTTTTTCAATATCGTTAACATAGAATAATAGTGATGATATAAATGAAACTTGTTGCAAACCTACGTTTATTTTGAAAAAATTCTGTGACCTCCATTGGTGGTTTGACAGCAGTTTGAACATGTGTATATATTGAAATTATGGATGATAAGAGTTCTTCTTCTATACCAGCCTTGGCTAATTTATAGAACAGGGAATAATGATGAACACGGTAGTCTCGTAGTCTAGAAATGCACAGTATAAACGGCTTTTTAAATGAAGTGTAGACAGAATAAATACATTATCCACGGTACCCCATTCCTTCCGAAAGCCACTCTGTACTTCAACTATTTTACAATAATTATCAATCCACGCCGAAAGTCTATCTGCCAAAATACTTGTGTACAATTAATTAATATTATTACATATGTACCGCAGTTTATTTTGATTCGTCCCTGAAATCAAAATCGGTATTTCCACAACACATATGCAAATAAGGTATGAGGGCAAACAAAGTAGTCCCTTCAGGAGTAACGTTTTTCGAAATAAACAATATTAAGAAGTACGATATTTCACCTTTGGGATACATGAATATACTTGCCGAGTGAAATGGAATTTGAACAACAGCAATGGTACTTTTATGCAGTCACTTATTTTGAGTCAAACTAATTTGCATATCACCCATGCAATAATTTTTTCAGTATTTGCACGGTCGATATGCAAATGAACATGGTATTTCCATTGGCTACCGAACTATTTTTATTTTGTAAACACATTTTCGTCTGCTATTTTTATCCGATTCAAATAGTTCAGCAACGTTTTTGGCATGTCAGGTGTACATCACATAAAATACTACGATTGGGAGAACTTAATGTATGTTGATCACCTGGAAATTGAGTTATATAAACCTTGAAGGGCTCTCGAAAGACCCACCCGCAGTAAAATCAGCGATTACCGTTGAACATCGAGATACCAGGAGGTTTCTGCTGGCGATGTTGCGGCCTGAGTTCCAAATAAAGATTATTAACGCCAAATGAGCAGCATTTTAACCGGTAACCAAGACTCATTCAATCCACGACCAGCAAGCAATATCACAAAAGAAGTTGTAGCTTGCAGCTCAGCGACGACCGCTGTCGACGAAAGTCATCCCGTCTGTGGAGTACCGCAGTTGCACGGCTTGTTTGCCAATGCACAATTCTGTGGAGGAACTTTTAACTTCAACATAAACTGTGTATCATAATCATCCAGTTCAAGTTCACGTCCACGACTAATTTATTCGGACAGTGATTCAGATTATTTTATTTCCACACAGACAGTAACATGCGTTCTACACTGACACCCGTTGCTCGGGCGTAACCCTGTCTTGGAACATATTAATTGGCAATGGGGTTTCCCGATCTAAATTCCATCCGATTTGTTGCACGTTCTTACTTTAATGTGAAATAATCAAATATGGAACATATGTAATAATAACAGAACCCCACACCCTCCCCGTTTGCACTCGAGATGTGGTGTATTCGCTTCGCTCGTGAAAGTACGGCCGCAGGCTACACCGCATCACTGGTGAAAATAACTTCCATACGCAACGAAAGCCACGGGGAGGGTGTGGGGTTCTTTCGTAGTATTTAATGGCATAATACTACAATAATTTCCCGGTTCACCTTAAGACTCTTTCGTATAAAGCCCATTCCATGTCCAAAACGTTATTGAATAAAATATGTAACATATTATGTATTATTTATATGTTATTTGATATACTCTCTGTTTTATCACTAAAGTTTTGCCAAAAATGCCTATAGTGTTAGGTTGGGCAGCAAGGTTTACCAAAGCAACGCGCATCTTGCTTTGATGGGTTATCATTTTTTTTTTTTTCGTGTTATTGTTTACAACAGCTTCATGTGATTACAGCAGGAGTACATTACGCCATTTAAGGAAACTGTGGCGCTAGCCACATCACCCTGCTCAATACTTGTATAGAAACTGTGGCGTAATTGATTAGTGGATTCTGAATAGAAATTATCATGATACATCTGTTTTTGCCCTGATCCCATCTAAGTTTACCAGGTACATTGTGTTGTTGAGTAGCAGGATGTACTTCACTGTTGCCATTAACAACCCCATTCTGAAAAGCTACTATTCTATTGGCATATGGTCTGATTTAATGCGTGATCCCACTGTAAAATCAGTAATCGTTTCAAAAAAGTGTGTGCTTGCAAGAACATAGTCATTTATACTTAATTCAGTCTCAGAAATGAATGTAAAGTTTCCACTCCCTGTATTCTTATATAGACTCCCATTTACAATATAAAGCCCAGATGTGAAACAAAACATCAAGTAATCCATACAAATTCACTTTGTTTTCCATTGACACAAAAGTTATTATTTCCTTATTACTTTCATTATTTTCAATTAGCATGTAAGTAGCATCTAAGTAAACACTACCTTGTTCATTATCTGTTCTCTCATTACCATCGCCTGACTGACAATTTTATTTTGAAGTGTAAGTGTTTCTGTTTTCAATGTGTCAAAGAAATCAGCATAACGTGATCCCGCTGGTGGTCTAAAAGTATTTGCTATCAATAATATAGGTTGGTTATTATTTAACAAACACCAACATATCTTGTGTATTTGACTGGAAAGACATTTTACATCCAAATTACAAGCATTGTTTTCACGAAAAAAACATTGATAACCAACCTGAAGCTCTCCCGTAAATGTTATCTTTTACACCCAATATATTCATATTTTTAAACCCATTTACTATGCAGTATCCTCGTAATAACTTCAGATTCATTATAAATGTTTGCATTCGTTTTAACTCATTTTAGGTCAAAATATATTAAAATATTTTTCCACAAACTTTCATATAGTTTTTGCGCGTCGATGGCGGTTGGCTCTCTGAAGCTTTCACTAGTGGCCAATGATGTAGGTTGTAACAATTAAGGGAAGGCCAGATTGGAAGTCACGGTGACTGTCGACAGTCTAGGTGATTGGATTCCGCATAAAATCAAACTTTGCAGAAACAGATGATCGCAAGAGAGAGTTTCAGGATTCTGCCAGGGTTACGTCCCCAAACACGGGCAGCGTCCTTTAAATAGTCAGAAATAGTATCGTCTCCGGCAGTATCGTTCTCTTGATCACCCGGAACCGTTGACAGTCTCCATCCCTTCTCTTCCAAATCCCACCGCTTATACCAAGACACTGTTTTCTGGTTTAACAATGGAACATTCAATGCCAACCGAGCACGATAACGCGTATACGTCGTTATGTTACTTACAGAGGTTCTGATTTGTGTTTCA
The DNA here is from genome assembly GCF_978046115.1 of Saccoglossus kowalevskii. Lineage (NCBI taxonomy): Eukaryota > Metazoa > Hemichordata > Enteropneusta > Harrimaniidae > Saccoglossus > Saccoglossus kowalevskii. The sequence continues at coordinate 17,751,123 of NC_140652.1, read as the reverse complement.
TCGTAGGATTTGAAATACATACATTGTTTATATTCACTGAATATTATATAATACAATATTTTATACTTATATACATATCACTGTGTAATCCATTCGCGCAGCGCAGCAAAAACGTCATGCGTTCCCCGTGGCTTTAGATACATTAGTGGCGAAATAATGAATATTTAACTACTCAATCAAAGATACATGACAATATTTTATATTTTGAATGTGCCTATTTCAAAAGAAAAGAATGATGGCTACATATAAATTTGAAATGCTACCCAATTCCAAAATGACTTTATAAATGTTTACGAAGGCCATGTCACAAGTGCGTTATATATATTTTCGCCGATAATCATTCGAAGTCAGTCGTTAGAATTCACGCTTACAGATAAAGATAAGTTATTCGCCACCAACAAGAAAATGCCGCATATAACCACTTTCTATCTTGCTAAAAATTCTCACGAGTCGTCACAGAATATCGAAAATAAATACTCGTGAAATAACGCGGTATTTTCTTGTGTTAGGCCTGCATATTGCAATGGAGAGAACCACCCACATAACTCACACTGGACAGGGGGTTCTTTCACTGATACAATGGGGTAGACAAGACTATAGTACTGGAAATGAAATACACATACACTAACATATCGAGTTAAAGCTCCTGGCTTTATTACCTCTCAAAACAATTACAAGAAATAACTCACAGACAAATACAATGAATAAAGTCACTAAAATAGGGGATTGCTTAGGAAAGTGTTCATTGGTGATAACTCACAGTTCCAGGATGTAGAAATGGATGACACACAATGGCTTCTGCAACACAACCACGAAAAAATACAGGAGTCTTGCTTGCAGAGGAATGTTGTTATTCTGGAGAGCTCCGATGAAGCAGGAGATCACAGAGCAGTTCATAAAAGTATCACAGAATGATGGTTGAAGCCTGTGTCACTTGTCTCACAATATTGTAGCAGCAACACACAGGATACTAGGTTGAAATGATGGACCCAACTGTTCTCAGTCTGTTCAATTTATAGGCTTAAATGGCCTAGATTCAGTGACACCAACTGGGTTTCAACATGAGCCAATCAGAATGTGATATTGCTAGCAGCTGTGTCACATAGGCAACTCAGTAGATCATAAACATAGTTTGTTATTCAAATGACAGCACACCTGGTAGATTCCAACTGTCCTTGCAGAGTTGATAACAAGTATGACCTGTCAATCACCTCTATGACAGTTATGCACACTTCTTTTTGCAGGGTTTAAGGTAATATGACAAAAACAAAAAAATAAAGAACGCTGACATCGGCGAATAACCTTAGTAGGTAATACTATAATTTTTTTTGTAAAATCTGCATTATCGAGTTATTTTGAACTTTCTACAAAAAGAGTTATAAAATACAATCACTATATCTATTACATATAAAACATATTTTCATTCCATGGAACAGTCACTTGGTAGAGTATACATTTCAGGTGTAACTTACTCAACGGCTCGTAAATATCTTATAGTTTCACCGTGATGTGTAGTATTCATTAATACTGAGATGCATATCGAACTGTGTCAAAATACACCTTCCTCAAATTAACATGTTCAATTAAGAAACTCGACATGCCGGTTCATGGGTACTTGCTTAAGATTTATAAGACCTAGCGAATTTAACCATAATAAAAAAACTAAATTTCACATTGATGATGCTGAAATGCATTTTTCAAACGTTCTACGTAAATTGCAGATTCGTACACAAATAAAGTCCAGTTGTCAAGGTGATGTCGGAATTCACATATATTTTACTACAAACAGTATTTTACAAAATGGTTCTCGGTCTGTTTATCTGAGAGTAATGTTACCAAAAGAATGAAATTGAAAATGTATGTAATTTCATGCAAATTAGCCACTGTTCTAACAGTGACAGTTTATCAGTGAAGTTCAAACAAAAAACTTTGGACAAACACACAATCTACGTACTGTGCAAATCTCGAGTCAACTGCGCACAAAACCTTGTAATTATCTCCTGGTAATGGAGATAATATACTTTTCAGGCAAACAATTATTTGGTACATAATGTTTTGGAATCTTTAAATCACATTTTAACATGTTCTGCTTGAGGCAGAGCACCGAAACTTTGACAGGAAGCCGCAAAAAGAAGTCACAGTTAGCGAAATGGTTAGAGCATCAATACGCGTTCAAATTCCTCCTGAATTTTTCCTGAATTAAACGCTGGCCGAGATTCATTCACAAAGGAATGAAAGTAGTTTAATCTGTCACCACAAACGTACATGTATTCAAAGTTATACTAGAAAAAAATTAGGGATAATAAACTAGATATTTGTGATATACTTAATTATGCGTAATATTATTCAATTATGTGTCATAGAGTCACATTTGTGTTTATTTTTTTTAGCCTTTGTGTTAATGTAAGTTGACATCTCTTTCACTTGCTGACAGTCTGCCTCAATAGCTTCGACACCAGCTTCTGGCATGATATCTTCAATCAAAAGAAATGCGCCATAATAGAAAGACTATAAGAAATATTGAAATATTTACGTTAGAAACAACTATATTGCGCAATTTCTTGTTTTTATATTGTAAGAGATATGCGGTTTAACCTGATTGTTCACGTAAATCGATTGCACATGTAGAAGTAATTGTAAGAAACATGTAAAATAATATTCTTGATGTACTTACAGTTCCCTTTTTATCAACAACACAACTATCAGTAATACACCCATGGCATAATGTATTTTTATGAAGAACTGTAACAGCACAATTAATGTCCTTTACCATGTGTTCAACGTCAATTTTCAGGCACGAATTCCAATTTGAGTACTGTTGCATCTGATATTTCGATAAATCTTTTATCTTGTTGAAAACCGAAGCGCGACACATCCGATTAGTGACAGTGAACAGATATTGTACCTTTGCGCATTCCGCACCTTCAAAATTTAACAATATTTAAATTATAATATTTAAACAAACATTTACGTTATTTTTGTATTTCTGAGCATGATTGAATACATAAACTTCATAGAGTATGTATTGAGGCAAATAATCCAAAAATGGACATTTGTGATTGTATTCTAAATTTATATAAATCTCAAAAACTTCAATTATAGTTTCAACATAAAATATACAGCAAGATGCATGTGATAAACTGCGATTTTCAACGAAAAAAAGTAGGTGTCAATGTGCAAGGGTCCCATCTTTAATGCAAATGTGGCTAATCGAATGTATGTAAATTTATGTAAATTTATGTAAATTTATGTAAATTTATGTAAATTTATGTAAATTAAAAAAACAACTCACGGGAATAAAACCTATCACAATGACATAAAATAAATGATGTTTATCTCACCAATTTTCAGTAATCGCTCCTTCTTGCGTTGTTTTTCTCTGATTGCACTGAGGTTGATGAACCTGAAGTCCCGAGACATCAAGGTGTACAATACTGGATTGGTGATTGAATTAAAAGGCAGTACAACTGCAGCCATCCACGGGTATACAATACCGGGTATCGGTACACCAGACACGGCGACGAATGAAGCGATGAAAATGGGCAAGTGGCATAGTATATTCGAAATTATAATTACTATCATTTTGCCCAGAGTTTTTTTACTTGTGCTTTTTCTTGTGCTTTTGGCCGCATTCCCAACATGGCGTGACGTTATAAAGATTATCATATAGCAAATACAAATCACGATCACAAAAGACAAATTTATAATTACGAAAAATGTAACGGAATATTCCCAACCAGGTGGTCGGTCATGTCGAAATGGTAGAGGTAGACAGATACTGCTGATTCCGTAAAATGTATCACCAAAATATGTTATACCGATTGCAGGTAATATTACTAGAAATAACGACAGACATACCCCGGTTGATATTAGAATTTTTGCCACCAATTTGTTCATATGCCATCTCCTATACGGAAAGGAAATTACCAAGCATCGATCGATTGTCAACAACATTAGAACATACAGTGAACACTGACTGGAAAACATGGCAATAATTCCAATAAAAATACACGTTCCACCATGTCTCCACATAATATCATATACAATGTACTGATTTCCAAAATATGTATCTGCACCAGCAATTGTTATTAAATAGATACCGTTCATGATGTCAAATACTGTTATCATAACGAGGAACATTGTTTCTACTTTAATCGAAGTAGTGTTAGCTATTTTCCGAAGTCTCCATGTTAAACTGCTTATATTGAGTAAAAATGTTACAAATCCTATTAACCAAATAACTACACGCAAAGGGGTGTTTCGTAGAACCCCTTCACAAGAAGAAAACACGTTTGGCAATGGTAAACAATTCTTTAAACCCAGTACATGCTTCTTGGCAACGCAACATAGTACGAATTCGTCAGTGTATCTATATAAGTAAAAAAGCAGAGTGATGATATTATATAAAGGACTGATAAATTCGGCGATTGACTGTAAACTGAATAATCTATATCTGAATATTAAAGAAGCGCCTACGAGACTACGACAGTTTTTTCTGCTACACCTACACAAGTTATCACTACTGATACATTTTCTCTAATAAATAATGCATATCGTAAATAAACTATTCCTTTTAAAATATATCTTTCTCACTACAATTCGATCGATAGCTATGGATTAATATAATCACAGAAACCACCTTTTTTGATGTAAATTAAAACATTCTGTATGAGTCTTTTTACAAGTAAACATATTAATCAATACTCACAATGTGTGTAAATAGTTCATACTCTTAAATACAGTGTCTGTTATAATTTTGATTTTATTCCATCGGATGTCTCTGTTTTATAAATATGAATATCAATTGTATGAATATATATCACAATAAAGTCTCACAACAAAAGGTAAAAGTTGAAGCACATATTGTCACTTACAAATACTGCAAATTCTTCAGTCCATAAAATGTGGCACTCCCAAGTTGCTTTAAACTATTATTCTGTAAATGCCTGTAATATAAATAATACAATTGTATTTAACGAAAGAGTTTGTCTCGTACTTTTGTCATGTTAGCACATGAGAGATTAGTACAGCATTTACAATGTACATAATGATTAGGATGTTGATGTTATTAGCCCAGTCATTGGTTGGACTCCGCAGTATGTATTCAAATTGAGTAAATTTATGCATGGTCAAATCCAGGTTGTTCTTTATTCTGTTACCGAATTACAATTACTATGGTAGTTATACAAATACATTATGCAAATTAAACACTTTAAAATTCAAAAAAATGTAAATTGAAAGTGTAATTCAGAAAGTGAATGAAAAATTTACCATACAGCATGAAGTAAGATTTTATTTGCTTTCAAATTAGATGTGAATTATGGGGTATTTACTCTGAGTCGACGATTTTAATGAAGTCTGTGTAAATAATATAATAATAACTTGTCTTTCTTTTCGTCTGTTTTTTTTTTCTTCTTCTTGATTTCATGGTTTACCTGCGGTGGTCGAATTATTTAATAAGTGAACATCCAAACTTAATTTTATTATTATTATTATTGAATCATTAACTTTTAACTAGCACTTTGATTTAAATATGTTGGATTAATATTTGTTTGGGTTAACAGAAGATTCAATCGTAATTGAAACAATTTAATATTTGTCATTTCATTTGCCGTTTATTTGTTTTCATTCCCACGAGGCACATTATATTTTGTCACATTGTTGTTTATGTTATTGGTGGTAAGGGATGTTCTGTCTCTGCTTATATGCCGACTATGATTAAGTTACTATTATCATGATATGGTAAATTTGATATCGCGGTGATGCTTCTGTGTCTTGGTTTTTAGCAAGTGTTCATAATATATAACATATTACTTACAATTTTATGAGGTTGTACATCCCGCTAAACACATAATCAGGTAATTCTTCAAGTCCGTTTGCAGAGATGTCACTGAAATAGAAAACACTACACATGTCTCACAGCATTTACACCTGAATAATCAATGAAAGTTGAGAATGAACCATATATTGGAGGAATAGAGTACAAATATTGAATAAAAACGTGTATGCACATGTGTCAGCATCCTCTATTTTATATTTTTGTCATAATACCTCAAACCCTGCAAATGGAAGTGTGCATGGAATCATGGGAAGAAACGGTGTGTATTGTGATAACTGTCATGAAGGTGATTGACAAGTCATACTTGTTTCAACTCTTGACGGACAGTGGGTTCTGCCAGGTGTGCTTGTAATTTACATAACAAAGGCTGTTTACAACTTTGGAAGGAGAAATGGAATCTACCAGGTGTGCTGTTATTTGAATAACAAAGGATGTTTTGATCTACTGAGTTGCCTACGTGACACAGCTGCTAGCAAGATCACATTCTGATTGTCTTATGTGGAATCCCAGGTGGTGTCACTGCCTATAAATTGAACAAACTAAGAACAGTTTGAGTCGATCATTTCAACTTGGTGTCCGTCAACTTGTGTGTTCTGCTACGATATTGTTTGACAAGTGATACAGTATACAACTATTATTCTGTGAGACTTGTATGAACTGCTCTGCGATCTCCTGCTTTCAGCGGTGCCCTCCAGAATACCAGCGTTCCTCTGCAAGCAAGACTCGTGTATTTCTCCGTTGTTGTGTCGCAGAGGCCATTGACTGTCGTCCAATGATACATCCTGAAACTGTGAGATATCACCAATGCACACTTCTCTAAACAATCCCCTATTTTAGTGACTTTATTCATTATATTTTTCTGTGCTTTATTCCTTGTAATTATTTTGAGAGGTATTAAAGCCATGAGCTTTAACTCGGTATTTTGGTGTATGTGTATTTCATTTCCAGTACTATTGTCTTGTCTACCCCATTCTAGCAGTAAAAGAACCCCCTGTCCAGTTTGAGTTCTGTGGGTGGCCCTCACGATTGCGATAAGCAGGCCTTACAGTGTGACAAAATGATTATATTTGTTTGGCCTAGAACAAATATATTGTTATTTTTGTATGTGTACTGTATTTAGTAGAACTTCCTATTATTGTTTTGTTGATGAATTAATAGATGTAACAGTGCGCCTTAGTATACAAACAATGTTAACAAATAATAGTAATATCAGTAATAATTGAAAGCTAAAAAGCTTATGAAATATACATTGACAACTGATAAAATTACGAAACGGCGCACAAGTGTGTATGTATATCATATAAATACAATGTTCAGATCGCTGGACAATACTTACAATTGACCTAAGTATTGCATATTTCCAAACTGGAGTAGGCGTTTGTTTGATTCGTTTTTCAGATTGCTTATGTTGCTGCAAACAATGTAAAACACAATTGAATAATTAAAACCACCATCATTATATTCATAATGTGTTTCAACTTGTTTTATCTGTAAATGTGTACAATATAACCGCAGTGTTTCCTAGCATTTACCATTCATCGTAATGACAGTTTTTCTGTCCTCACATAAATGCACACATGTATCATGCAAATTAAAAATGTACACTTACACACTTCGAGTGTTTTCATGTAAAAGCGCGAAAGGAAAGTTTATTTTATTTGCGCAGTCCACGTCGTAACTTTTACATTCACATTCCCCGGGACAACTGAAACCTGAAATTGACAACATTAAATAAACAATATATTATGAGCATACTTAAAGGTAAGTCAATTATTACAGCCGATATATGCTTAAGCTGCGATGAAAACAGCATGACATTTTTGACAGCAAATTACATAAAGAACACCAAACAAAGAGTAGTTTCATTATTGCATTTAATCTAATATTGATAATTATATAAATATTGTTTGGGTAATTAATTTTATGTATGGACATTTTATTTACTAATAACAAGCAAAACAAACTCGCCGCAGTATTGCTCATCCCCTCCATCTTCACAGTGAGAAATTCCATCGCATATATATGCCTTTGCCACGCAGATATTTTGATTTTTACATTTAAAGGTTCCATTTACACATTTGTATAAATCTAAAAAAAAAAGACCAAGTCTTTTGTTTACTGTTGTCCTGGACATTTTCAACTTCGATATATATTTTTTACCTTCTGGGAGTCAAATCATCAATGGTGGGGAGAGGGTTTCTAATGACTAACAAAAGGAGAGGAATTGTGTGGATAGATTTGCAATTATTATTATTGGACTGTCGATAGAAATTTGGGAGCAGTGTTTGTAATGATCCAATAGTTAGTATGCGTACGTACGTCGTTAGGCTATTGTTTAATTAATTCAACAACTTGCATGTTTATGGTGAATATTATAAACACATATAACAGGAATGTGACAAATTGATTGTTTACATATTGTATTTAGCAGTGGCAACCGTTTTGACTTACCACAATTTTGTTCATCATCCATAGCGGGGCAGTCAACTACATTGTTGCAGACTCTATGGATTGGAATGCAATAACTACTCTGGCACTTGTATGTCTCGCCAGTGCAAAATGAATTATCTGGCAATGACAATTGAAAGCAAAGTATCATTTACGCGAGATTAAACAGAAACGAAAAAAACTGATACACACAATTTACGTGTGTGAATTTTGTGGTGAATAGTACCGATGATGTTATATGCTCAACGTCATACTGTCATGAATAATCTACGGTTCGGATTTTTGTCATAGTTTTCCAATGGTCACAAACGTAAATATAAACCTACACATCAATATCTTGTTCTAAATTACCAAATGAAGAAATGAAGACAATAATGGTATCAAAATAAAGCTTAAATTTACCACAGTTTTCTAGATGTGTGGCATCTCTGCATCCAATCGTATAATTATTGGCATCCATGTCATATAAACATTTCAGGCTTGAATGAAAACAAACACCATTTTTACACGGCATATGGTCAGCTGGACATTGTTTGTTAGAATGATAATCTGTAACGAAGACATGTATACGTTGTGACTGACAAATACGATGTAATGTCGCTGTTGATGGTCATTTGTAACTTTATTTAACGACATATTTCATATTTTAAATTGTGGGTTTGTTCAGCTTCTTTCGATGCCAATAATATGAAGTTATTATGAGGATACAGAAAATTATGCCCCAAAATAATACAGCGGATGTATCGACCGACGCGCAAAGGAGGTCGATGCGACCGTGTACTGTCTGAGTGCACACTTTGCACTATCCTCGTAATAACCGTATTATTATACATATTTACTTCTCAGAGATACATCACGTAAATTCCGAAATCCAAAACAGATTTAGCGAACTTATTTGTGTGGAGCCCGTTCAAGTCCTGAGGGCTGCCACGTTTGTTTTTGTTTATTATAAGACGACGCTTACGCGCGTAATCGTTTCATATTTGGAATTCTCGTTTTCTAATATGGTAAGATGGAAATGCCTAGTAAAATACCGCATAATTATGTTACGTTATGTTACGGGGACAGATGTATAATAATACATTATAATTTAATCATCAGAATTTAATAATGTGACAAAAATTACAGGGACTGCTCATTGAAAAATAGTTTGGAGCTGCTTCTCTATATTAGTTGACATTGTCGATCTTAATTATTGTAATGTTGCCATATTATTATATAAATTACCACAGTGTGCTTCATCTGGAGCAGTATTCTCGTCACAGTAAACACAGTCAGTGACTCCATCACACAACACTGTTGAGGGTAAGCAAATCCCTTCAAAACACTCAACGCCATTGCATATTCTGTTATTCACGTCGGTCATTATACATCCTTCGTCACTGCCATCATAGCAATCTTGTGTCATGTCACAACGCTCATCGATGTCAATACATTGACCATTTTCACAAGTAAATGCATTTGTTTTATTTTGGCAAAACGAAAAATCTGTAACAGAATAAAATAATAACAACTTTAGGTAGCGAGGGCAAATACAAATTTGCATTTGAAGCTTCATAAATTGAATTTGATCTTTGATACAAATGAATTACTTTATGGAACAACATTAATTTGACAACTTTTTACGAGGGCAAATTCATAAATAATTTTCACTTAAATCAGTCACAGTATGATTTTGTTTTATAAATCAAGTACATCTGCTAGCAAAGTACCAGCTAGCTAATCACTTGTAAGTCACATCACGAGCACTGACGATATTTAAATGGCGGAACAATTCAAACCTACACACTCTTTATTGCATGTGTTCAATATGGTCCAATATGATTTATGATCAATCCATCAACTTTGAAAGATAAGAATACAACATTCACATTTTCGTACATTTTCCCCACTACACAAGCACTCGTCGAGCGCATACTCTGCAGAAAGGTTAAACTACGACTATTCGGTTAGAATATGGAATCGAAACTTTTTACTTTGCTGTTATGTTTATAGTTGTCCCCATTGCAGACAGAATGATAAATACATTTAATGCCATTGAAACGAATATAGAATAAATAAGTTGCCGAAACATGATCGCTCTCACAGACATGACTGAATTGTAGATGACGACGGGTCTCGATAGGGATTTGTTAAATTTGCTAGAATTAGTATTACAACACCATCAGTAATTGTAATATAAATGTCATTGTAATATAGCTGTCATTCTTAATAAATGTATGAATACCTTAATATGAACATTCAACTTTTAGCGAGTTATAATTTATAGTTTATTAATACAGGCATAAGTGCAATATTTATTTATTTATTTATTTATTTATATTTTCGAAGGGCTATACTCTACACGCAAATACATTTATCGGGTTAGTAGATTTAAGCATAAAAACACACTTTTCATTACGCGTCTGCGCATAACTTGCGAAGAAATTATAAAGGATATATTTTAAAATTAGTATATGCATGCTTGCCGCAGCTAATTTCATCAGATGAGTCTTCACAATCTTGTCTAAAATCACAATATTTAGAAAAGGGTATACAACCACCATCTGTGCATGCAAAGCCTTCACATTCTCTGCTTCTGTCTGCAATGAAACAAACAAATAACGTGTAAAATAAAATTTAAAAACCAAAATAAGTTATGTTCTGAAATAACATTCGTCATAACCTACCACATGCTAGTTCATCTGTATTATCATAACAATCGTTTTTCTGATCACACACATCAGAATAATGAACACATTCTCCGCTCAAGCACTGGTGGAGATGGTATGGACACGTACTGTTTTCTGTAATTGAAAACCAATAATCACGTATAAGCAATCATATGCGCATTGTTTTTGTGTATTTTTTGAAATTATATGAATATAACAAGGTTTACAGGACTTTGATGGTAAAAGCATGATAGACTCATTACCAATGATTTAACATTTTTAAAGAATCGTTGAATTGTTGGAGTATTGTTGCGAGTCAAACATTCGAATATATATTTAACAGGCCATTCTTATCCTGTATGATTTACTGAAACGTAACAATATTTTAATTGCGTCATTGTGCCAAATTATTCATCTGAAATAAATAAAAAATATGTTCACCAACGGTAAAATGTCATCACAATATGTGTTACATATATGTATTCATCAAGTATGAACTTACCAATCACAGTAACATTTCCTGAAAATAAGCACAAGGATAAACGAGTGAGAATAAAAGAGTTATTGAAATGGTTTGTTTTGTTTAGGTTTCCGGATATCATTATGGTTTGTATAACGTTGTATTGCAATTGTTGTTGAAACTTACCCTGTTCTATATGATGGCTGGGCTCCATTTCACACACAAACCTGTGTGTTAACATCTTTGTACATGATGTGTCATGCCAATGTCGAGAAGTATACAGGTTTGTGAGAAAAATAGCAGCACATTTTTCATATATGCCACCATCTGGTTGCAGTCTATGAGAAAAGAAAAATAATTACACGATCGTTAACAGTGGTTTAATATGTATTCCCGTGATTTCATCATATCAATGTTTGCCATTTCTCCATACATTTTAAGAACATAAAATGTGTCGAAGGAATACTAAAGATAACTGCATGTTATCGTTAACTGCAGGTAACATTTATTTTCTAAGTACCTTATTAATAATACCAAATGTATTATTATAATTTGTAGTAAATAGTTAAAAATAATAACGTCGGCCTCTCCAAGTAATGCAGTAAGTCTTAAATTGTTAGAAATAGTATTCACAACACTGTCTGTGTGTGATTTATTTACTATAAAACATAACACAGCTCTGTTATTTGAACAGTCGAACTTTTTTGTTTAAAACCAGATGATATTTCAACAATGAGATAAACAAAGCTTCAACATTACGTTGTATGACCTTAAACATATAATGCTGCAGACAAGGTTCGCCAATATAAATGGACGCTCGTCTTAACATGCTTGAGTTAAATGTGGGTTCACCTACCCGTCTTTATCCCAATCACTAAATCTTATTGGCTGCCCATCACTCCAGTGTTGCTGACCACTGAACGTCTCATCTTTCAGACCTGAATGTCAATAGAAATAAATAAGGCACACAACTATTGCGTTACAATAAATAAGTTACCCTGTCGATTAAAGCATTCAGAACATATTAACGTTATATTTATTGTAATACATTTATGAGACAAATGATTACGACGAAGTAATGTCAAAATACATCTTAATGACTGTCAATGTCTAATACAATTGCTAATACGGAGAACGCTTATTTGCATTACTAGTATTTGAGAAAGATAACATGGTAAAATTTGAACTATTGCTATTAATCAGAAAGGCAGAAGTAGACTGCCAGTATGAGGACTATTATGATCTGATACTAACCAATGTAAGTCCAGGACATATGCTCATCTGATGTCAGTTGATGAATGAACCACGACTCTTTCTGCGAAGTTATGCTGGCCAATGTGCCATCCCAATATTCACACATACTCTGAGCATCATTCCAAGATAAATTATAGGGCATCTTAACTAATTGATAGCAGGAATTTTTAAACAGGTGCCAAGGCAATCTACAACCTTTATCAGATTCAACATACAAAAATAATTGGTGTTTTAATTTATCTTAGTTATTTAACCTTGACTCAAACACATTAGTGCTGGCCGATTCACATTTGTTCGGAAATAAAGTTGTACGTGAACTGGGTGTCAAATAAGGCAAGTACAACCATTACCTGTGGTGTTTGCATTGTTACCAAGTAACGTTACATGTTTGAATTCATACTCGGCAACAAAACCAGTACTACCATCATCGTGATCGTCAGACATAAAGATAACAAGCATGTTGTTAAAATCCGAAAGTATGGCCGTGTTTGGAGGTTGTTGGTTGCAAAAGCGGCCCTCCCGGGTACCGTTGATGAACCGACCACTGTATACGTCTACGTAAACTGTCCTGCACATGTCGCTTTCCCTGCCAATATCAAATTGTTTAAATAGTAACTTTACATATGCTGTACTTGGGGCTTTCAAAAGCCACGAACATTGTGATGGTTTTTTATACGGCACAGGGAAGTCTATCGTAGAAATAAGACCATTTTCTGCTGAACACTCTAACTTTTTGGGGCAAATCCTGCTGATACCTCTGCAGTCGACGACATCTGAAATAATAGAATTTAAAATAATCTATATTAAGTTACATCAAACATAGTAGACAAAAATAGAAAATAAGAAACGTTTTATCCGGGTGGATTGAAATGACAATTTTGTACTCACCTAAGACATTGGCTACTAGAATAAGGTGATATTATCGTACTATGGCCATAGAATTGCATGATTAATTAATATATTAAGTATATGTAGTTTTAGTAAAGTATGGTTCTTTTTTGAATATTCAGACGTCTTTAACATTGATGTTGTAGTTGGTTTGGTTTAAACTTGCAAATCCGGGTCTTGTGACGAAATGTGTATTTCGTATCAAATTATTCTTTTAAAATTTATTTAACAGTGTTCTCACACAATTTTAACTTTATGACTGAAGTACGTTATTGGTTGTTGGACCAGATAAAATAATAACTGGGGAGTAAATAAAACGAATTGGTAATCTTAAACACAACACAACACAACCCTGAAAATTTAAATTAATTTTGGATAGTGTTAAACCACTTATATAAACATTGTAATCTAGATTCAAAACTTACCTTCAGTAGCACGGATATAATAATCCCATTGTCTTGATTGTGATAAGGAAAACGTATTGTTAATTTTCCAATAAGGTGTGGGTCCATATCGACACTGATTTGTGACGTATGAGAAAGACATGAATGTGCAGAAAAACGATTTTTCCTCGATACAATATGTGAAACACTCTTCGAATGTGGATATGAAAAACTGATACTCTATGTAGCCGTGTAAGTGTTTCCAGTGGTATGACATCAAATCGAATTGTTGCTCGTTTCTGGTGTAGAAATCACTTGATACTTTCGCTTTTGTCACTATTTGAAGCAAAATCATGAACAAAAACAAAAGTTAAATACAACAGGCACCCATATCAAAATAAATACATTCCGTGGAATCAGCATTAATACAATATCAAGGTTATAACTTCTTTTTTCTCGTTTCACGAATGGTATTGTTTATGTTTAGCAATAAAATTTGTATTGTTCGGACCTGAATAAGAAAGCAATCCAAACAACTTACACGACAACAAAATATTGGCCTTAGCTTGGCAAACGTAGTACATATAAGTATGGAAGATTAATGTAGAATTGAATAAAAAGTAGAGGGATGTTGCCACCCCTGAATAACAATATGTACATATATACCATATTCACACAGCAGACAAATGACTAACGTTACTTGAATGAAAGACGTAGAAATTAATTATTAAAGATGGAATAGATACTGATAACAATTACGCTAGGTTATTATCTCCTGCCAAATATGCTAATTTTACATTCGCTTGCCGTTTATAGTCATAAATAAAAGGATATGCTGCTTTCACAATAAGCATTTTAAAATAAATACTGTGTAATAAGAAATGTTACTTTACTCGACGATTTTATACATTCAATACAAACACTCGTGTATATTGAAATGATGTGAATGAAAATAAACATCTTACCATTATGCCTATCGTCAATGTAAAGATCAAACATTGAACCGAGTAGATCCTGGTACTGTAGTTGCATAATTGGTATGATTCTAATATTGATTGCCAGTAGAGCAGGGCAAAGACTGGTAAAGCTACTTCCTCCCTCATAAGTGAGTTTATATTTCTAAACAGGGAGTAAATAAACAATATCACATATTCACGTTGTACTTTGTTGTTCATATAGGCATACAAACTAATTTATGTAATGTTATCACTATAGCACAGGTGTTATTTCAATTATTGCATTTTATCTCAGCCACTGTGAGAGTAACATAACAATTTGATTGAATAGTATGATTGAAATTGGAATAGTTGTAATTAATAACCAGGCAAAGGACATATAATAAGTTGTCATTGCAGATCAAAATGATGTGAGTATATATATTCAAAATTGTTCTAATCAAGAACTATCATCTTTTGAAAATGTATTTAAATCTCCTACGTTACGAATAATATTGACTCTGCCCTGAATGAGTAGTGATATAATATAGAGCAAGAATTGAATGAATAAAGGTTGAGTTATATTCACACGAAATATGAATACAGTATTCTTCTTTATATTACTATATGTATATTTAAATGATATTTAATGATTTCTTGCTAGAAGGTCAAATAAACTTAACTTGAAATGCCTTTCAATTTTTTATGCAATTTTAAAATTGCTGGTAAAATATTTCTGATTTGATATTCTTCAATTTTCTAATCATCATTTCAACCTCATTACGATTTTTTTAAGATTATTTAATTAAGGTATTTTAATTTGCCGTTGCATTCATTTGCTGTTAATTGTCGGTAGGCAGCATACTATTGTTGTACACACACAAGTACTGCATCACAAATGCTTAATGAAAGATGGTATGTATGTCATATATGTATTTCACAAACCTTCTGAGTATTATGGACATCATTATCCGGAGTGAATGCATTCCAAGATGTTTCCCGGTATAGTAACGTGTAAGCGCATATGGAATAGTATTTAGTTAGTTTAAAACTAAATATTTCAATCCCAGAAATCCATTTTTTTTCAATTAGAACGATTTGAACCCATGGATCCTGATCATTACTCAATGGAAGCCAAACATTTTTTGCAAAACCTATGACCCTGCCACTCGTTGTGACCGTTCTCATTTGAAAATATGACCTTGCGTTTACTGTAATGTCTGACAAATACTAGAAGAAGCAAGCAAAGAAATTGAAATTATTTATTTATTTATTTATTTAATATTTATACCATGAAAACTCGCGTAATTAAAGTAATAATTCGCTAATGTGGTTTAAACAAGAATCGATTACAGTTTAAATTTACCAAATATATATATATACCTCAATTTCAGTATACGATGACGCATATAGATGGCCTGATGGGTTGTTCGCAGAAATGCCCAAAGATATATAATTATATTGACATCTGGTATCTGTTGACGGCAAGATGAAAAGATGTTATATGCCTTTTCATAATTGTTATATCATGATTATTGTTTAAAGAGTTTATGTTTTTATAATTTGTGCATTTCTGCAATCACGAATGCAGTGCCTGTAATCTCTTATACAGTGTCGGCAATCTATGATACAGTGGCTACATTCTTTCATACAGTGCCTGTAATCTATGATACAGTGCCAACAATCTTTCATACAGAGCATGTTTTCACTGATACAGTGCCTATGATATCTCAATCTCTCATACAGTACCTGTAATCTCTCATACAGTGCCTGCAGTCTCTGATACAGTGCCTACAATTTTTCATACAGTGCCCGCAATCTCTGATACAGTGCCAGCAATCTCTAATACAGTGCCTGCAATCTCTGATACAGTGCCTGTAATCTCTCATGCATTACCTACTATCTCTGATCCATTTACTGCAATATCTGATAGAGTGCCTAATCTCTTCCACACAGTGTCAGCAATCTCTAATACAGTGCCTACAAATTCTGATACAGTGTATGCAATCTCTGATACAGTGCTTACAAGTTCTGATCCATCAACTGCAATCAATGATACAGTGCTTTCAATCTCTCATACAGTGTCTGCAATCTACCATACAATACCTGTAATCTTTCATACACTGCCTACAATCTTTGATCCATTTACCACAATCTTTGATAGAGTGCCTAATCTCTTACTTACAGTGCCAGCAATCTTTAACACAGTGCCTACAATCTTTCATACAGTACCTGCAATCTCTGATACAGTGCCTTCAATCACTGACACAGTGCCTACAATCTTCCATACAGTACCTGCAATCTCTGATACAGTGCCTACAATCTCTCATACAGAACCTACAATCCCTGATACAGTACCTGTAGTCGCTGATACAGTGCCTGCAATCTCTCATGCATTGCCTAAAATCTCTGATTCATTAACTGCAATCTCTGATACAGAGGCTGCACTTTCCAATACAAAGCCTACAATCTCTAATACAGTGCATGCAATCTCTGGTACAGTACCTTCAATCGTTGACACAGTGCCAGCAATCTCTCATACAGTGCTTTCAGTTTTTGTTGCGGTCATCGCAGTTTCTGATACAGAGCCTACAATCTCTGATACAGTGCCTGCAATCTTTCCAACAGTACCTGCAATCTCTGATACAGTGCCTGTAATTGTTCATACAGTACCTGTAATCTTTGATACAGTGCCTTCAACCTCTCATACAGTGCATTTAATCTCTTATACATTGCCTACAGTCTCTGAATCATTAACTGCAATCTCTGACACAGTGACTACTATCTTCCATAAAGTGCATGCAATCCATGATACAGTGCCTGCAATCTCTCATACATTGTGTAAAATCTCTGATTCATTAACTGCAATCTTTGATACAGTGCCTGTATTCTACGATACAGTGCCTGAAATCACTGATACAGTGCATGTAATCTCTCATACAGTGCCTGTAATCTCTCATACATTGCATACAGTGTCTGGTCCATTAACTACATCTCTGGTACAGTACCTACTATATGTGATACAGTGCCTGCAATCACTGACACATTGTCTACAATCGTTAATACAGTACCTGCAATCTCTGATACAGTGCCTGCATTCTCTGATACAGCGCCTGCAATTACTGGTACAGTGTCTGCAATCAGACATACTATGCCTGGAATTTATGATGCAGTGCATGATGTCTCTGATACAGTGAATACAATCACTGACACAGTGCCTACAACCTTCCATACAGTGTATGCAATCTCTGATACAGTGCTTACAAGTTCTGATCCATCAACTGCAATCAATGATACAGTGCTTTCAATCTCTCATACAGTGTCTGCAATCTACCATACAATACCTGTAATCTCTCATACACTGCCTACAATCTTTGATCCATTTACCACAATCTTTGATAGAGTGCCTAATCTCTTACTTACAGTGCCAGCAATCTTTAATACAGTGCCTACAATCTTTCATACAGTACCTGCAATCTCTGATACAGTGCCTTCAATCACTGACACAGTGCCTACAATCTTCCATACAGTACCTGCAATCTCTGATACAGTGCCTACAATCTCTCATACAGAACCTACAATCCCTGATACAGTACCTGTAGTCGCTGATACAGTGTCTGCAATCTCTCATGCATTGCCTAAAATCTCTGATTCATTAACTGCAATCTCTGATACAGAGGCTGCACTTTCCAATACAAAGCCTACAATCTCTCATACAGTGCATGCAATCTCTGGTACAGTACCTTCAATCGTTGACACAGTGCCAGCAATCTCTCATACAGTGCTTTCAGTTTTTGTTGCGGTCATCGCAGTTTCTGATACAGAGCCTACAATCTCTGATACAGTGCCTGCAATCTTTCCAACAGTACCTGCAATCTCTGATACAGTGCCTGTAATTGTTCATACAGTACCTGTAATCTTTGATACAGTGCCTTCAACCTCTCATACAGTGCCTTTAATCTCTTATACATTGCCTACAGTCTCTGAATCATTAACTGCAATCTCTGACACAGTGACTACTATCTTCCATAAAGTGCATGCAATCCATGATACAGTGCCTGCAATCTCTCATACATTGTGTAAAATCTCTGATCCATTAACTGCAATCTTTGATACAGTGCCTGTATTCTACGATACAGTGCCTGAAATCACTGATACAGTGCATGTAATCTCTCAAACAGTGCCTGTGATCTCTCATACATTGCATACAGTGTCTGGTCCATTAACTACATCTCTGGTACAGTACCTACTATATGTGATACAGTGCCTGCAATCACTGACACATTGTCTACAATCGTTAATACAGTACCTGCAATCTCTGATACAGTGCCTACATTCTCTGATACAGCGCCTGCAATTACTGGTACAGTGTCTGCAATCTGACATACTATGCCTGGAATTTATGATGCAGTGCATGATGTCTCTGATACAGTGCATACAATCACTGACACAGTGCCTACAACCTTCCATACAGTGTATACAATCTCTGATACAGTGCTTAAAAGTTCTGATCCATCAACTGCAATCAATGATACAGTGCTTTCAATCTCTCATACAGTGTCTGCAATCTACCATACAATACCTGTAATCTCTCATACACTGCCTACAATCTTTGATCCATTTACCACAATCTTTGATAGAGTGCCTAATCTCTTACTTACAGTGCCAGCAATCTTTAATACAGTGCCTACAATCTTTCATACAGTACCTGCAATCTCTGATACAGTGCCTTCAATCACTGACACAGTGCCTACAATCTTCCATACAGTACCTGCAATCTCTGATACAGTGCCTACAATCTCTCATACAGAACCTATAATCCCTGATACAGTACCTGTAGTCGCTGATACAGTGCCTGCAATCTCTCATGCATTGCCTAAAATCTCTGATTCATTAACTGCAATCTCTGATACAGAGGCTGCACTTTCCAATACAAAGCCTACAATCTCTCATACAGTGCATGCAATCTCTGGTACAGTACCTTCAATCGTTGACACAGTGCCTACAATCTTTCATACAGTACCTGCAATCTCTGATACAGTGCCTGCATTCTCTGATACAGCGCCTGCAATTACTGGTACAGTGTCTGCAATCTGACATACTATGCCTGGAATTTATGATGCAGTGCATGATGTCTCTGATACAGTGCATACAATCACTGACACAGTGCCTACAACCTTCCATACAGTGCCTGCAATCTCAGATACAGTGCCTGCAATCTCTAATACAGTTCCTACTATCTTCCATACAGTACCTGCAATCTCTGATACATTGCCTGCAATCTCTGATACAGTGCGTTCAACCTCTAATACAGTGCCAGCAATCTCTCATTCGTTGCCTACAGTCTCTGATCCATTAACTTAAATCTCTGATACAGTGACTCCAATTTCTGACACAGTGCCTACAATCTTTCATTCAGTACCTACAATCTCTTATACAGTGCCTGTAATCTCTCGTTCGTTGCCTACAGTATCTGATCCGTTAAATGCACTGTCTGATACAGTGCCTGCAATCTCCGAGACAGTGCCTGTAATCTCTGATACAGGTCCTGCAATCTCTGATACAGGTCCTGCAATCGCCAATAGAGTGCTTTCAGTTTCTGTTGCGGTAATTACAGTTTCTGATACAGAGCCTAAAATCTGTGATACAGTGCCTGCAAGCTCTGATACAGTGCCTGCAATCACTCATACAGTGAATTCAGTTTTTGTTGCGGTCATTGCAGTTTCTGATACAGAGCCTACAGTCTCTGATACAGTGTTGGTAATGTTCAATACAAAGCCTACAATCTCTGATACAGTGCCTGCATTCTTTGATACAGTACCTACCATCTTTGATGCAGTACCTGCAAGCTCTGATACAGTGCCTGTAATCTCTCATACAGTGCCTGTAATCTCTCATTTATTGACTACAGTCTCTGGTCCATTAACTGTGATACAGTGCCTGCAATCACTGACAGAGTGCCTTCAATCTTTCATACCATACCTGCAATCTCTGATGCAGTGGATACAATCTCGGATACAGTGCCTGCAATTACTGGCACAGTGCCTACAATCTGTCATGCTGTAGCTGAAATCGGTGTTACAGTGCATGCAAACCCTCCTACAGTGCCCATAATCTCTCTTACAGTGCCTGCAATATTTATACTGTGCCTTGATTCAATGTTATGATGCTTGCAGTTTCTAATCAGTACCTGTAATCTCCGATACAGTGCCACCAATCTGTGACACAGTGCCTGCAATCTCTGAATCATTGCCTGCAATCTATGTTACAGTTCTTACAATTTCTGATACAGTGTTTGCATTTCTGATACGGTGCATGTAATCTCAGTCACCTTGCATTCAATCTCTCATACAGTGAATACAATCTCTCATACGTCGCCTGAATCAATCATACAGTGCTTCTGTTTCTGTTTCGGTGATCGCACCTTCTAATACAGAGCCTAAAAACCCAAAACAAAGCCTGCAATTTCTGATACAGTGCCTGCAATCTCTTATACAGGGCGTACAATCTCTGATACAAGGCATGCAATCTCCAATAAAAAGGATGTAGGCTCTGATACAGTGCCTGCAAACTCTGATACAGTGCCTGCAATCACTTATATAGTGCTTTCAGTTCACGTTGCGGTGATCACACTTTCTGATACAGAGCCTACAATCTCTGATGCAGTGCCTGCAATCTCCAATACAAGGCCTGCAATCTCTAATAACAAGACCTGCAATCTTTGATGCAGTGCCTGCAATCAATGATACAGTGCCTGCAATCCCTGGTACAGAGCATACAATCTCTGATAAATGGCTTACAATCTCCGATACAAGGCCTGAAATCTCTGATACAAGGCCTGCAATCGAATTTTCCCTTTAATTTTTTTGAATTTTGAAAAAACTGAGAAAATTGGCCCATTTTCCCCTTGAAATGTTTTTTCTGCATACAAAATGCATGGAAAATTTCTCAAAAGACAAAATTTCACTGAGAAACTACAATTTAATCTGAGAAAATTGAGCGAAAATAAGGCTTAGAGGGAACACTGCTGCAATCTTTGATGCAGTGCCTGCAATCAATGATACATTGCCTGCAATCCCTAGTACAGGGCTTACAATCTTTCATAAATTTCAGACACAGTGCCTGCAATCTCCTATACAACGCTGGCGATATCTCATACAGTGCCAGAAATCTCTGAGATGACGAAGCATTTGGCTATCGAAAGCTAACATCAATGGATTGATGCTAATGCATACCATGGAATTATAGTCTCCACGCAGACTTTGACGTTCATACTCGAGCATTTTACTATCAAGCATGCAGAGGCTGTTGGTGTCTATGGGTATGTCGGCTCTTCCGGGACTTCTGCCGAGCAGATGTATTTGTCCCCAGCAAAGATGCGAACCATATCCATCGAAGCATAGATTACCCTCCGCGCATGTGTTTCCGTGAATGTCTGTCGTTTGATGTCAATTCTTCGAAGAAACTCCAGTGAGGAAGGTGGCAACCCCCCTCTGGATCCAACGACCAGGCCATAGGTCGACACCGGGTTGCTAGAACGTGTCATCTCGGCCACGTGCTTGCGCAAATGCAAATCCTTCTCAGCCTTCTCCATGCACCATGGAGGTTCCCATTATTGTTTTCATATCGGATAGTAACGTCGACGATGCTGGTCGGGTTTGTACTTACCCTCAACTATGCAGTGCGGCCCTTGCCACACCATCATGTCCATTTGTCTGCACTCATCAGCAACCAACTTGCATCGTGACGCCATATCCTCTTCGTTTTAACATATGAGCACTGGCCGAGGACGTGTGAGGCTGTCTACTTGGGAGGCCCACAACGCCTGCACTTAACGTCGATGGACTTATCGAACTAGTGAAGTCTTGAGCGGAATGGATAGACTCCCCCTCTTAGTTTCAAGGCAGTTATGTATTTCGATTCGAAAATGTTTTAACCGCTGCGCCTGCACTCTATTCACGCATTTGCAGCAGGGTTAACGACAAACTCCTTGACTCCGTATCCAGTGGGAACCATCTTGCTCCACCTGTCGGTGTGCCAACGCGAGACGGCTCTTGGGGAATGTGCCCGCCCTTTTGCAATCTCTGCCTCGGTACTTAAACCAGCCCTCGTCGCAATATTTCTCAGTACTGCGTCCCCAGAGCGACATATACTAATCAGACGTTTGTAATTGAGCCATGGGACGTGGAACTCGAGCACAAGGATACCGAGCCCCCCATCGCGCATACTCGCATGCAATAGCCCGTTAGGAGTAGAAGGGTCCAGCTTCAACCAGTCTTTGACTGTTCTCAGAAGCGAATCCAACGAACAAAGGACGTTCTGGGATGGCAGCCTATACGATAGACCATATAATAACTTTGGGATAGCGTATTTGGTCAGCATTTCAACCTTCTGCATTGGCTTTAACCTGCCTTTGTTTATACCATTGATCATGGATTGTAATAGCTCAGCCGTTGGAGGGTCCCCCTTGTAAGGGCCAACCCTGGCACTGAGGTACTTTGTAGTATTCTCGGGACTAACGATCGGGAGACGTTCATCTCCGATCCACCATCCGACTGAGTCTTTACAGTACCATGACCTTCCCTTACGGCGTATAAAGAAGGCAACACACTTCTTCACATTCAGACCTGTGTGTTGACAGAAGTCCCTGACAATGTTCAATTGGCGCTGCTGGTCCCCTTCGGACCCCGATATTAGGGCAATGTCATCAGGGAATGCCAACATCGCTACACGGTCCGTGCCGCCTTGGCTAAACGCGTAACCCAATCCCGAGTGAGAGAGGCAGGAGATCATCGGGTCCATACATAGATTGAAAATCCATGTTGACAGTGGGTCGCCCTGCTTAACTCCTCTGAGAATGTGTATCGGCATAGATGTTTTCCCTCCTGATGTAAAGCAGATGGTTGCCCCGGCATATAAGTCTAAAATTACACTCTTAATGGCTAAGGGAGCGGCCACCCTTAACAAGGCTGACTCGATGTGCCTGTGGGGCACAGTGTCGAAGGCCTTGGCGAGGTCCAAGAATGGGTTATGGGCAACAATGCAGGGGCAAAGTTGCATGCGACATCATCCGGGTAGCCGTTTCCCTCTAGTTCGCATTCGGGAGAGACGGATTCCAGCTTCGCTCTGTAAGCTGACTCCACTGTTCCTATATCTATATTGCACTTACTATATTGACCTATGAGCTCTGCAGCCATCTTGCCAGGCTTGTATTTAAACAAGTTCTGGTGTCACTTAAACTGCGATTTCTATCGAGCATACCGCCTCGACACCCTTCTTCCTCCTGCTTTCACAGTTGGTTTGTTGGTGCATTGGCTGACCTTGTCGGCGTTCTCCGCGACCAGCTCAGCGAGTCTATTACCAATATGCTCATATACCTCGTCTCGGTTGACGTCGACACAGGGTTTCTCTCCAGAAAATACTTTCGCCAAGATTTCTCTTGCTTAATTGGCGTTTGGGTGGGACATAGAAACTGTACCCGATAGAGCTTTGTGGAATTTCACAGGGTCAGGTCTACCCTCATCCCAGACCCACTTCCGTGCACCTATCGACCCATCCAGTGCATGGTCAGAGTTTTCGGCACGCTCTGTCTCCTGGCTTTCGTCCTGAGTAGGGGTCTGATTGCCTCTCTTGTGACCTGCCAGCGTGCATCGTTTCTCGCTGACTTGCTTTGGAGTACACTCGGGTAGGTGGTTGGCAATTAGGACATTTATGTTGGGCTTGCCTTTGTAGGCTATGCTCAACTCAGCGACCTTCTTGACTTCCTCCTCAGTCCAGGCCCCAGCACCTTTAGTACGAGAACTTGGCTTGTGTGTCTTGGGCTGCTGGCTTTTGGCAATATCCGGGTGCTTGTGCCTCTGGTGCTGTCCCAGACCGATGCGTGACTCGAATCCGTCTTGACAGACGTCGCACATATGCTTGAGAGGTTGAATAGCGATTGTGCGGCAAGTACAAAACTTTGGGTAATGTGACGCTATGCTTCTAATCCTGTCGCACACCTTGCCGCAGCACATACGTTCGTAGTTTATTATCTTCACCGCATGGGTTACTAGATGTTGTTATAGTTCTGCGTATCTTTGGAATGCCCTGTTCGTACACCAGGCGCATGTTATGGACGTACCTCTACTGGTCCCTGAGTAGAGTATTGTGGCGCTGGTGTTATCTACGCTCAAGGTCACTGTGCTACAATCTGGTTGGGTGTGACCTGCTCCCAACCCGACGACCATTTGAGCCGGCTGGTTAAGGCAAGCTCTACATGTCCGAGTGTCCATCGCCGTGTTTATCAATCCGTTATTATTTTGTAAGCGATTCGTAACAAGTTCGATACATTCGGTGAGGGGAGTTAGCCCGCACCGGAGGCCCCTTGTGCCCTTAGATTAGCTGCCCCCCAGTTTCCCGGGAACCGCTAGGCTCGGAACTCCTACTACAGGAGTCGGGCACTACACGGTCACCGATTTTCTCGCCAGATCCAGTATCACCTCGAAGAGTATCCGAGATGTGCACACCTCAGGTTCGACCAGACTACGCACACCTTTCGGGTTCGCTCGCCTGGGATCTACCATAACTCCCATCCTCCATTGCAGACAGCATCTTTGGTTGGTAAGCGACTTCAGAGAACGAACCTTCGATTCTTTTGATCGTCGCTGGACGATGCCGATTCTCGCCTCATGGAGGCTGGGCTAGGGGATATCTGGGTTAGTAGCTAAGAGAATCATAGTTACTCCCGCCGCAGGGCCTGCAATCTCCAATATAAATCCTGAAATCTCTGATACAGTGCCTGCAATCACGGATACAAGGCTTACAATCGTTGATACAGGTCTTGCAATATCCAATACAATGCCTGCCATTTCTGATACAGTGACTGCAAGCTCTGATAAAGCATATGTAAGCTTTGATACAGTGCCCACAATCTTTGATACAGTACCTGCAATTTCGGATACATGGCTTACAATCTCTGATACAGGGCCTGCAATCTCCAATACAAAGCCTGCAATCTATGATAAAGTGCCTGCAACCTCGGATACAGTGACTGATATCTCTGATAAATACATGTAAGCTCTGGTACAGTGCCTGCAATTTCTGATACAGCAATTGTAATCTATGATACAGTGCCTGCAATCAACAATACAAAGCCTGCAATCTATGATAAAGTGCCTGCAACCTCGGATACAGTGCCCGCTATCTCTGATAAATACATGTAAGCACTGGTACAGTGCCTGCAATTTATGATACAGTGCCTGCAGTCTCTGATAAAGGGCTTACAATCTCTGGTACATTGCCTGCAATATTCAATACAAAGCCTGCAATCTCTAATACAGTACCTGCAACCTCTGATACAGTGCCTGTAATCTCGGTTACAGTGTCTGCAATCAATCATACAATGCTTTTAGTTTCTGTTGCGGTGATCACTGTTTCTGGTACAGAGCTTATAATCTCTGACACAGTGCCTGCAATATGTGATACAGTGAATGCAATCACTCATACACTCTTTTCAGTTTCTGTTGCGGTCATTCCAGTTTCTGATAGAGAGCCTGCAATCTCTGATACAGTGCCGGTAAACTCTCATACATTAACTGAACCCTAGAGAGCCTGCAATCTCCAATACAAAGAAGGCAATATCTGATACAGTGCCTGCAATCTATGATACAGAGATTACAATCTCTTTAGAGTTACTACAATCACTGATAGATTTCTTATAATCTCTGATACAGGGCCTGCAATCTCCAAGACAAAGCTTGCAAGCTCTGATACATTGCCTACAATCTCTGATACAAGGCATAAAGTCCGTGATACATGGCCTACAATCTACAATACAAAGCTTGGGATCTCGGACACAGTGCCTGTAATTTCTGATAGAAAGCCTGCAATCTCGTATAAAGTGCGTGCAATCTCTGATACAGTACCTGCAAGCTCTGATACAGAGCCTGCAATTTATGATACAATGCATACAATCTGTGATACAGGGCTTACAATCTCTTATACAGTGCCTGTAATCTCCATTACAAAGCCTACAATCTCTGATACAGTGCCTGCAATCTCTGATACAGGGCCTGCAATCACTCATACAGTGCTTTCAGTTTCTGTTGCGGTGATCACATTTTCTGATACATAGTCTATAATCTCTGACACAGAGCCTGCAATATGTGATACAGAGCTTGCTATATCTCATACAGTGCTTTCTTTTTCTGTTGCGGTGATAACATTTTCTGATACAGAATCTACAATCTCTGATACAGTGCCTGCAATCTGTGATACAGAGCTTTCTATCTCTCATACAGTGCTTTCAGTTTCTGTTGCGGTGATCACATTTTCTGATGCAGATCCTACAATCTCTGATACAGTGTATGTAATCTCCAATACAAAGCTTGCAATTTTTGATACTGTGCCTGCAATCTCCAATACAAAGCCAACAATCTCTGATACAGTGCTTTTAATCTCTGATACAGTACCTGCAATCTCTGATTCATGGCTTACAATATCTGATGCAGGGCCTGCAATCTCTAATACAAAGCCTGCAATATATGATACACTGCCTGCAATCTTTCATACAGTACCTGCAATCTCTGATACAGTGCCTTCAATCTATCATACTGTGCCTGTAATCTCACATAGATTGCCTAAAATCACTGATCCATTAACTGCAATCTCTGATACAGTGCCTGTAATCTATGATACAGTGCCTGCAATCTCTGATACAGTGCCTGCAAGCTTTGACACAGTGCCTACAATCACTGATACAGTGCCTGCAATCTATGATACAGTGCCTACAATCTTTGCTACAGTGCCTCCAATCTCTGATACAGTGCTTACTATCTTTGATGCAGTACCTGCAAGCACTGATACAGTGCCTGTAATCTCTCAAAGAGTGCCTCTAATCTCTCATTCATTGCCTACAGTCTTTTGTCCATTAACTATACCTCTGGTGAAGTACCTACAATCTGTGATACAGAGCTTACAATCTCTGATACAGAGCCTGCAATCTCCAATACAAAGCATGCAATCTATGAAGAGTGCCTACAATCACTGATACAGGGCTTACAATCTCTGATACAGGGCCTGCCATCTCCAAGACAAAGTGTGCAAAGTGTGCAATACATTGCCGGCAATCTCTAATACAGTGCTTAACGTCTCTGATACAGGGCCTACAATCTCAAATACAAAGCCTGGAATCTCGGACACAGTGCCTGGAATTTCTGATAGAAAAGCCTGCAGTCTCGTTTACAGTGTGTGCAATCTCTGATACAGTACCTGTAAGCTCTGATACAGTGCCTGCAATCTATGATACAGTGCCTACAATCTGTGATACAGGGCTTACAATCTCTTATACAGGGCCTGTGATCTCTAATACAAAGCCTGCAATCTCAGATACAGTGACTGCAATCTCTTACACCGTGCCTGCAATCTATGATACAGTGCCTACTATCTTTCATACAGTATATGTAATCTTCAATGAAAAGCCTGCAATTTCTGACACAGTGCCTGTAATCTCTCATACAGTGCCTCTAATCTATCATTCATTGCCTACAGTCTTTGGTCCATTAACTATACCTTTGGTACAGTACCTACAATCTGTGATACTGTGCCTGCAATCACTGACACAGTGCCTACAATTCTTCATCCCGTACATGCAATCTCTGATACAGTGCCTGCAATCTCTTATACAAAGCCTGCAATCTCTGATATAGCTCCTGCAATGTGTGATATAGTGCCTGCAATCCCTCATACTGTGCCTTGATTCTGTAATCCTTCATTCCTGTAATTTCAGACACAGTGCCTCCAATCTGTGACGCAGTGCCTGCAATCTCTGATATTGTGTCTACAATTTTTGATACAGAGTATACAATCACTGAAAATGTGTTTGCATATCTGATATGCAAACTGTGCATCATTTGTTACAGTGCTTACAATATCTAATAAAGTGATTGCATTTCTGATACGGTGCATGTAATCTCTGATACCTTGCCATCAACCTCTCATACAATGCATACAAACTCTCATACATCGCCTACAGTCTCTGATCCATTAACTACAATCTCTGATACAGTGCTGCAATCTCTGATACAGTGATGCAATCACTCATACAGTGCTTTCAGTTTCTGTTGCGGTGATCGCACTTTCTGATACAGAGCCAACAAACTCTGACACAGTGCCTGCAATCTCCAATGCAAAGCTTACAATCTCTGATACGGTGCTTTCAATCTCTGATACAGTGCCTGTAATCTCTGACACAGGGCTTACAATCTCTGATACAGGGCCTGCAATCTCCAATAAAAATCCTGTCGTCTCTGATTCAGTGCCTGCAAACTTTGATAAAGTGCCTGCAATTTCCAATACAAAGACTAAAATCTCTGATACAGTGCCAGCAATCTCCGACACAAGGCCTGCAATCTATAATACAAAGCTTGCAATCTCTGATATAGTGCCTGCAATCTTTGATACAGTGTCTGCAATCTCCAATACAAAACCTACAATCTATGATACAGTGCCTGAAATCTTTTATACAGGGCTTACAATCTCTGGTACAGTGCGTGCAATCACGGATACAGTGCATACTGTTCTTCATACAGTACCTGCAAGCTCTGATACAGTGACTGCAATATCTGACACAGTGCCTGCAATCACGGATACATGGCTTAGAATCTCGTATACAGGGCCTGCAATTTCCAATACAAAGCCTGCAATATATCATACATGTAACCTCTGATACAGTGCTTGCAATCTCTGATACATTGCCTGCAATCACGGATAAATGGCTTACAATCTATGATACTGGGCCTGCAATCTCCAATACAATGCCTGCAACCTCGGATACAGTGCCTACAATCTCTGATACAGTACATGTAAACTTTGATACAGTGCCTGCAATCACTCATACAGTGCTTTCATTTTCTGTTGCAGTCATCGCAGTTTCTGAAACAGAACCTACAATCTGTGATACAGTGCCTGCATTCTCGAATAGAAAGCCTGCAATCTCTGATACAGTTTCTGATACAGAGCCTATAATCTCTAACACAGTACCTGCAATCTGTGATACATTGCCTGCAATCTCCAATACAAAGCCTACAATCTCTGATACAGTGCCTGTAATCTCTCATACAGTGCCTGCAATCACTCATGCAGTGCTTTCATTTTCTGTTGCAGTCATCGCAGTTTCTGATACAGAGCATACAATCTCTGACACAGTGCTTGCAATCTGAGATACATTGCCTGCAATCTCAATACAAAACCTACAATTTATGATACAGTACCTGCAATCTCTGATACAGTGCCTACAATCTCCAAAACAAAGCCTGTAATCTCTGATACTATGCCTGGATTCTATCATACAGTGCCTGCAATCTCTGATACAGTGCCTGCAATCTCCAATGCAAAGCTTACAATCTCTGATACGGTGCTTTCAATCTCTGATACAGTGCCTGTAATCTCTGACACAGGGCTTACAATCTCTGATACAGGGCCTGCAATCTCCAATAAAAATCCTGTCGTCTCTGATTCAGTGCCTGCAAACTTTGATAAAGTGCCTGCAATTTCCAATACAAAGACTAAAATCTCTGATACAGTGCCAGCAATCTCCGACACAAGGCCTGCAATCTATAATACAAAGCTTGCAATCTCTGATATAGTGCCTGCAATCTTTGATACAGTGTCTGCAATCTCCAATACAAAACCTACAATCTATGATACAGTGCCTGAAATCTTTTATACAGGGCTTACAATCTCTGGTACAGTGCGTGCAATCACGGATACAGTGCATACTGTTCTTCATACAGTACCTGCAAGCTCTGATACAGTGACTGCAATATCTGACACAGTGCCTGCAATCACGGATACATGGCTTAGAATCTCGTATACAGGGCCTGCAATTTCCAATACAAAGCCTGCAATATATCATACATGTAACCTCTGATACAGTGCTTGCAATCTCTGATACATTGCCTGCAATCACGGATAAATGGCTTACAATCTATGATACTGGGCCTGCAATCTCCAATACAATGCCTGCAACCTCGGATACAGTGCCTACAATCTCTGATACAGTACATGTAAACTTTGATACAGTGCCTGCAATCACTCATACAGTGCTTTCATTTTCTGTTGCAGTCATCGCAGTTTCTGAAACAGAACCTACAATCTGTGATACAGTGCCTGCATTCTCGAATAGAAAGCCTGCAATCTCTGATACAGTTTCTGATACAGAGCCTATAATCTCTAACACAGTACCTGCAATCTGTGATACATTGCCTGCAATCTCCAATACAAAGCCTACAATCTCTGATACAGTGCCTGTAATCTCTCATACAGTGCCTGCAATCACTCATGCAGTGCTTTCATTTTCTGTTGCAGTCATCGCAGTTTCTGATACAGAGCATACAATCTCTGACACAGTGCTTGCAATCTGAGATACATTGCCTGCAATCTCAATACAAAACCTACAATTTATGATACAGTACCTGCAATCTCTGATACAGTGCCTACAATCTCCAAAACAAAGCCTGTAATCTCTGATACTATGCCTGGATTCTATCATACAGTGCCTGCAATCTCTGATACAGGGCCTGCAATCTCCAATACGAAGCCTACAATCTCTTATACTGGGCTTGCAATCTATGGTACAGGGCCTGCAATCTCTAATAGAAAACCTTCAATTATTGAGACAGTACCTGCAATCACGGATACAGTGACTGGAATCACGGATACAGTGCCTACTATCCTTCATACAGTACCTGCAAGCTCTGATACAGTGCCTGCAATCACGGATACATGGCTTACAATCTCTGATACAGGGTCTGCAATCTCCAACACAAAGCCTGCAATATTTGATACAGTGCCTGCAATATTTGGTATAGTACATGCAAGCTCTGATACAGTGCTTACAATCTCTGATACAGTGCCTGCAATCATGGATACACGGCTTACAATCTCGTATACAGTGTCTGCAATCTCTGATACAGTACACGTAAACTTTGATACAGTGCCTGTAATCACTCATACAGTGCTTTTATTTTCTCTTGCAGTCATCTCAGTTTCTGATACAGAGAATACAATCTCTGATACAGTGCCTGCATTCTCGAATAGAAAGCCTGCAAACTCTGATACAGTTTCTGATTCAGAGCCTATAATCTCTGACACAGTGCATGCAATCTGAGATACATTGCCTGCAATCTCAATACAAAGCCTACAATCTCTGATACATGGCCTGCAATCTCCAATACAAAGCCTACAATATTTTATACAGGGCTTACAATCTCTGGTACAGGGCCTGCAATCTCTAATACAAAACCTGTAATCTTTGAGACAGTACCTGCAATCACGGATACAGTGCCTATGTCCTTCATACAGTACTTGCAAGCTCTGATACTGTACCTGCAAGCTCTGATACAGTGCCTGTAATCACGGATACATGGTTTACACTCTATGATACAGGGCCTGCAATCTCCAACACAAAGCCTGCAATCTTTGATACAGTGCGTGCAATCTTTGGTACAGTACACGCAAGCTCTGATACAGTGCTTGCAAGCTCTGTTACAGTGCTTGCAATCTCTGATACAGTGCTTGCAATCATGGATACATGGCTTACAATCTCGTGTACAGTGTCTGCAATCTATGATAAAGTACATGAAAGCTTTGATACAGCGCCTGCAATCACTCATACAGTGCTTTTATTTTCTGTTGCGGTCATCGCAGTTTCTGATACAGAGCCTACAATCTCATATACAATGCCTGCATTCTCCAATAGAAAGCCTGCAATCTCTGATACAGTTTCTGATACAGAGCCCCTAATCTATGATACAGTGCCTGCAATCTGTGATACACTGCCTGCAATCTCCAATACAATTCCTACAATCTCTGATACAGTAACTGCCATCTTTGATACAGTGTCTGAAATCTCCAATACAAAGCCTGCAAGCGCTGATACAGTGCATGCAATCTATCATACAGTGCGTCTAATCTATCATACATTGCCTGCAGTCTCTGGTTCATTAACTGCATCTCTGGTACAGTACCTACAATCTCTGAAACTTTGCATGTAATCGCTGACAAAGTGCCTAACATCTTTCCTACAGTACCTGCAATCTCTCATACAGTGCCTGCAATTACTGACACAGTGCCTACATTCTTTCATACATTGCCTGTTATCTCTGATACAGTGTTTGCAATCTCTCATACAGTGCTTGACATTTCTGTTGTGGTTATCACAGTTTCTGATACAGAGCCTACAATCTCTGACACAGTGTCTGCAATCTGTGATACATTGCCTTCAATCTCTCATACAGTACCTGTAATCTCTCATACATTGCCTACAATCTCTGATAGAGTGACTAATCTTTTTCATACAGTGCCTGCAATCACTGATACAGTGTCGGCAATTTCTGATACAGTGCCTGCATTCTTTCATACGGTGTCTGCAATCTCCATCTAGTGCCTAGATTTTCTGTTATAGTGCTTGCAGATTCTGATTCAGTACCTGTAATCTCTGACACAGTGCCTCCAATCTGTGGCACAGTGCCTGCAATCTCTGATACTGTGCTTGCAATTTCTGATACGGTGCATGCAATCTCTGATGCAGTGCTTGCAATATCTGATACAGAGTATACATTTCTGATGCAGTGCTTGCAATCTCTAATACATTTATGAGGACTGTATAAACTATTTTTTTCAAAAATATTTACCTTCAAGTTGTGTCTTTTTGCACAAGGTATTCATATTTGATGACATCAAATTGTGCTTTGACTTGATATAAACAGTCCCAGTTGCGTCATCTTCCTTAAATGACAATCTTCCATGTAATATCGTTTTTAGGTGATCAGAAAATAAGGCTCGCAAAATTCCTTTATCTGTCCAGGAATACCCATCACTGCTCAATTTAAAGTGTTTTGCATTTCGTACACTTGAGAATGATGCTGTAGTTGCATTCAGTGATTCACATATGCCGACTGCTTGGTAAGAATCGAAATGACCCTGAACTTCAAATGCGTAAGCTGAAAGCAACGATATATATAAAAGATACTTTTCATTAGTAAATGGGGCTCAACAATAATTAGAATGAATGGTTGGTCATAAGTTTTATGAGTCGAGTGAATCTACTGGCATATGCAAATGAGTGTAGGAACCATTAATTCTGTAGGGTGTAATGTGAGGAGTGGAGGAGATATATTGATCGGTTGTTGGGTCATTGTTTAGATCCCCTGCAGCTTAAAATGGAGTGGTCAAAATCAAAATATGATATGGCGGTGTATGCTAAAAACATGGTATCGAAATGATTTCTGTTTATTTATTACTGTTATAGATCCTAAGAACTAGTTATTGAATATGACATCGGAGATTAGATGGTATACTGAACAAGATGATGTGAGGTATGCAGCTTTTACTTCTTTTACATTTCTATTTGTAAAAAAAAATATTTTTTTTAAGACTGCAAACAATAAAACATCAGGAGTTAAGACTTTATTAAATAAACCACCGAAACAGACTACGTTATAAGCGCTACAGATTTGCATAACAATATAGTGGGTTTACGATATTAAAATTAGTTGTTGCATAGCAACGATTTGGCTCTTAGTCTACAGGAAGGAAAAAGCTCATTTCTTTTATTTAAACTGCAGTAATGTGGTTGAAAAATTATAATATATTTCTCTCTAATGCATAAGTTGCAACGTTTGCTCGAAGTATTATATGGTGCAGCACGCGATAACATGTCATAATCGATGTTATAGTTTTTTAATGACCAAGCGTATTTTCTGAGCTCTGTTGCGTTTCTGATTGATTGGTTGCGTAGCGACGCAGTGTGGTTTCTGTAACGGGTTTTAAATTCATTTCCTGTTAGTCCCACACGTGTTTCACACTTGTTGTTGTCTTGCCGTCTGATATTAGCTTGGTAAACCAGGGCCGATTGTAAACAATTTCCGTCTAAGGGGTATTCAGATTTCTTACGGCAGTTACATAATCTGTTAATCTCCGTACTGTGTGTATTGGTGTTGGCCGCTGTAAGTTGTTGTTTGTTTTGATTGCAGATTATTTGCTTCACGTTATCCGTACAAATGTAGCTCAATTTGATGGTGTTACGACGGAAAATTTCCCTGAATTTGTTTCCCTGTTGGAAACACTTATCAACCATGGCGAGGAATCTTCCCCCAATGCTGTATTTTTACTGAAGGGGATTAAACCAGAGGATGTTGTTGCGGGGTCTGTTTGCCCTTCTTCTTTCCGTGGAGGTTTCGAATTTGAGGTGGTAATCATAGCCACTTTTCATGTCATATATATGAATTAGGACACCACTACATAAATATTGATACTCGACAGCACTGTTTCGCTCGTCAGGAGCTTTATCTTTAATAATTCACAACTTCGCCAATAACCATATTAATTAAAATTACAGTTACGCTTATAGTAAACTTTTAGAGAAGATGGTGGTAATATTCTACAAAATATTCATTGACGCTACCGTTACTAAAATCACGCAAAT
Source organism: Saccoglossus kowalevskii (assembly GCF_978046115.1). Taxonomy (NCBI): domain Eukaryota; kingdom Metazoa; phylum Hemichordata; class Enteropneusta; family Harrimaniidae; genus Saccoglossus; species Saccoglossus kowalevskii. The sequence continues at coordinate 17,715,801 of NC_140652.1, read as the reverse complement.
TAGTGAGTAAATGTCCCAGTCATTCGGAATTTACGACCGAATAGAAGTAAAAAGACTTCAAACGACCATAAATCAAACTTCGCAAATAACCCAACGTGCTGACTAATTAAATCTGACATAGGAAATATAAGTAAACAAATCCTGAACAGAATAAACAAGGGGATCATCACAGCTACTGGTATCCACCAGTGGAAAAATACGTCTTCCGTGATCAAATGGTCTGATCGTATCGATAAAAAAGGCTTGTTATAGCTTTATTTGATTTGGCATTGTGGAATTTTGCCAATCCATAAGAGAAGATCTAGTAAGCAAAGCATTGCGTTTCGTCTCAGCTTATGATAATATCACGGATAGAGAAATAAACATCATAACTCACGCCAAACAAACATTGTTAATCCACAATCAATCACCGTGGCAAAAGAAGTTCTCCAACACGCTTGGTGTTACAAATAAACTTTCGATGGTGCAGAGACCTTGTAGAGAACTTGTGGGCTGCTTTCAGCTATCAGAACTTGAATCGCGGTTGGGGAAAGAACATTCGAATCATTTTTTTATAGAGATGATGGTTTAGCCGCCTTAGTTGCCACATACAACGAGACTGAACAGATCAATAAAATATCTGTCGCGTATTTAAAATACACGGCCTAAAGATCGTGATAGAAACAAACAAGTTTCATGATGTCACGCTAAACCTCATTGACGGTTCATACAACCCTTTTACAAAGCCTAACGCCAACTTGGTATACGTACATAAGGAGAGTAACCACCCACCCGCCATACAGCAGCAATGTCCGTAACTGCATCGGCAAGCGATTCCTTGATTTAATCGACAAGTGCTTCCCGACCGGGAATAATCTCAGGTAAATTTTCAACAGAAATTCCAACAACATTAGAAACAATGTGAAGGATACAATTAGCAGTAAAAAACGCCAACTTGCGACCGATAAGAACACCACGACCGATAAAACAAAAATCCACAAGCTATGCAATTACAGTCTGGCATCATATACAAAGCGGACGTTCCGTGATTAGACAACCAAAATAGCGAAACATAGGTCGGACTGGTAATGAATTTAAAACAAGATACAGAAACTACACGGCCTCATTTTGTAATCAGACCTCGAGAAATGCGACTGAACTAAGTGACCATGTTTGGTCTCCCAAGTAAAAAAGTATTGAGCATAGAATAGCACGGTACATTTTAAACATTCACTGATATTAACAATACTACAGATTGACCTAATACTTTTTTTTATTCAAAAAGCAAAATCACATTTCCTTGGGAAATCCTCAGATATATTTCCGCAAATATTAAACACAATATATTCTGGATAGTAATGCAACATTTATATGCATAGATGAAATCTCGTTTATCAAAAAGCAAAATAATTATTCTATTAAAATATGAATAACCAATTCCCCTATAACATCAAGTATACTTTCCAAGATAGCGTTATATATTCCATGTAGGCTTGCTGCGTTTTGCCGAATGTTATAATTATTTTTATTTTACTGATAATGTTATCATAAAAAAGTATGGACTAGAAGTTATTTGTAAACCGTTCTAAGGATTACTTTGAATAATGCATAGCTACATGTAATTATGTTATACAAAACGCGAGACCACAAGTTAATAAAACAACTGGAGAGACTGGTTACGTCACTATTCCGGAATCTAATTTAATTCAAATCTCCATTCAATGAAATTACCAAACTCGCCAAATGATTTCGACCCATCTGAGCTCGAAATAAACTATTGGAATATGTTGATGGGAATCACATTATACTTTACATTATTTAAAATTGTAATAAATTTTTATATAGTCCATTGTAATATAAACTTCGGTGTAAAATTTTACTTTTTCGTGTTGATAAATGAATATACACATACACGATAAAATTGTTAATGCAATAAATATATAACAGCATTGTCAGCTATGAAAGTATTTAGTGAATAAAACTATCGCATTACAAAAAACTGTATCACTACTTCCCATATATATATATTTATTTGTACATATTGTAGTGAATAATATTGATCTAATTAAAATGATTTATATTTCCGGGGATGGTAATGCATAATACGAACGTCCAACTTTTAAACATGTTACATTTTTCGAAAGCGAAAAAACTTACCTGCATCACAGGTTGTACCAGTGAATCCAATGGGACACACACAAGTATAATCTTCAAATACAGGCACACATGTACCACCATTAAGGCACATATTAGGTTCGCATAAATGTGAATACGGGTAATCTGTAAGCAAACATGGTTCTGCTATAATTCTATATTGAAAAGTGCAAAGTAGTTTTCGTCTGTATGATTTATTATGTACTTATTTTAATTCCGTATAAGCAGCATGTATCAATCTGTGATTTAATGAATTGAATATTGATTATTCAACTTACGGCAATTGACTCCGATTGTGCCAATATCACAGAATTGGTAATGCATAAACGTGCTTTCCAATAAGCAAAATACATCTGTTTTTAGTCCAAATGGATTTCTGCACACTGGTTGTTCTCCCACGCCCTGTACATCAATACTGGCAACTATATTTGCTGAAGCATTGTCTAAAACACTATGTAAGTAGACACTCCATGACTTGCATTCACGATTGTCTTTGGTTACAGATTGTGTGCCTCTGTAATCAGAACCATCATCTTTCCAATAACACTCGTCAACTCCACCTGCATGACACATGTATAATACATTGTAAATATTTTATTTTGTTGAGATTATATATGAAGTTGTCATAATTGTAACATAATTTTCATAATTGCTATGCTCCTTGTATTTGTGGTATGTAACAACACATTTAAAAGTATCTATTATTTTTTTCAAAGGCTGGTTTTCAGTGACAAAACCATTCAGTATTCAGCAACACGACTGAACAATAAGCGAGCATCCAAAGTTTATTTTATAATCTATTATTGTCATTTCATTTTAACTTCACATATTCACTCTAATAATATTATGTTATTCTCACCAAAAAAAAACATTAACCTTTTCCTTTTTCATTGTGGTATTGACAGATATAGCCCGAGTGTATTTATTTTGAATATTAATATTCATAAATTCTTATGAGTTCACAAATGTGCAGTTTTGTATAGATGATGATAACATTAATTATGTTAAAGATTAGACAAAGTAATATCTAAATCCGGAAATCTAATTAAGCATTGCTGCTGATACAAGGGGATTGGAATTTGCTGTAACGCAATACACTCAAATAAGTGTAAACCCACACACCCACAAAATTCGAAAATCTTTACCTAATTACTATCCTCATAATTTTGGAATTGGGGAGATCGGAAGCAATCCAATTTATAACCTTATGTTTCGTATAGTTCTGTTCAATCTCATGTGAAATAGCATATATTGTTCATTTGAACAAGGTAATATTCTTGTATTAAATTCCATATTTTCAAGGTAAGTTTAATTTTCACTTTTGAGAAGGGCACAAGTCTATGCATGAGCTAGCTGCTGCACTGTATTGAAAATTGGTACATTGTCTCGTTCATGAGTAATATTCAATATAATTCGTTTGTAAGTATATAGTATTTTAATGTTGTGGCAAAAGGTCAAATAAACATTGTGTAATGTGTAAGATATTTTGTAATGCATTCCTTTTTTATATTAAAGAATCTTTATTTTTATTTTTATTCGAAAAGAACGGATGAACTACATAATGACAGTGACAAAACAGAAACTACAGCTTCTATACGTATAGTGAATTGCTTTGTCAAAACCTTAATGATGTACGGGTATTTATTTGTGAATAAACGAACACAATCACACAGTAGGAAAGACGGAATTATGTAGGCTTGTTATTGAGAAATATACAAGTGTTAAGCTTTCAACTCCTTCTAATATCAAGTTAAATCAAAATGCCACGCGACTCTTTTATTTAGATTATTTGATAATCAATCAAATGTATGATGTGGTGTTCAACATAATTTTTCTGTGACTTCTTCACCGTCAATGCCGTTCAAATAAGATAATACAGATCTTCGTCCAGACATTTCGCGTGGTAGAAAACTAGTTGACTCTGATGATGCGTCCGGCAGAGCAAGAGAATTACCTTGCATCACGTCATTTTGGCGTGGCTTTGTCACGCGTGTAACACTATTTCCTATTGGCTTCGGGAACATAATTTTATACTTTATGACCAATTGCGAGCACGTATATCCACACGTTATAAGTTGGTTTTGATCCAAAGGACAAACTGATTTAGAGTTAGCCGACGGTACATAGCTGTTAAGTTGTTTTTGCCGTTTTCTTGCTCGGTTAAACAAAACAACGATTTACGGCAACTGCAGGCATTTGATCTCGAGTTACGGAGGACGCATTATACTATTTTTTTTGCGGAGACACTCTTCAATATGTTCCCTCTCAGGCTACTCCGGGATTTTTTTTCTTATATGTTTCAAAATTACGTTATTGTCAGCATCCTTCATTTTATGTTTTTGTCATATTACCCCAAACCCTGCAAATGGAAGTGTGAATGGAATCATGGAAAAAAACGGTGTGCATTGTGATAACTGCCATAAAGGTTATTGGCAGGTCATACTTGTTTTCAACTCTGGAAGGACAGTGGGTTCTACCAGATGTGCTTGTCATTTGCATAACACAGGGTGTTTACAACTTTGGAAAGAGAAATGGAATCTACCAGGTGTGCCGTTATTTGAATAACAATAGATGTTTATGATATACTGAGTTGCCTACGTGACACAGCAGCTAGCAAGATCACATTCTGATTGGCCCATGTGGTAACCCAGGTGGTGTCACTGCCTATACATTGGACAGACTAAAGACAGTTTGGGTGGATCATTTCAACTTGGTGCCCATCACTTCAACTTGCTTTCATGTGTGTTCTGTTACGATTCGATATTACAGGCTACAACCATCATTCTGTGAGACTTGTATGAACTGCTCTGCGATCTCCTGCTTCCAGCGGTGCCCTCCATAATACCAGCGTTCCTCTGCAAGCAAGACTCATGTATTTCTTCGTTGTTGTGTTGCAGAATCCATTGATTGTTGTCTATTAATACATCTTAGAACTGTGAGTTATCACCAATGCACACTTCCCTAAGCAATCCTCTATTTTAGTGACTTTATTCATTGTATTTTCTGTGCTTTATTTCTTGTGATTATTTTGAGAGGTATTAAAGCCAGGAGCTTTAACTCGATATTTTTGCGTATGTGTATTTCATTTCCAGTACTATTGTCTTGTCTACATCATACTAGCAGTGAAAGAACCCCCAGTCAAGTGTGAGTTCTGTGCGTTGCCCTCTCCATTGCGACAAGCATGTCTTACACTGTGACAGTTACATATTCAGAATACCGAAAATAACCAGATCGCATTGTTTTTTCAAGACAGCTAAATTATTATTTTTCTCCTACTATCATGTTGATATATATATCAAAAAACGCAGAATGGTGGTGAGCGTTGTCTGCAAAAACAGTTTTGCCGCAAATGTTCTACTAAATGTGTTCATTGGTTCAATTATTTTTTTACCGAAAATGTCTTTTTGTGTTTACACAGAGATCACATGACTATACATTATTATTATTATTATTTAATAAGGTGGAATTATAGACCAAAAATATTTGAAAATTATAGTAAGATCAGTAGACTATCTTTGACCAATACTACAATAAACTTCCATATTACGTCACTACTGAGCAAACCACACACGCGTATTGCTTGATGTTCGTAGTCGATCCATAGAAGCATAAATTAGTTTTTCTTAAAAACCGATAAATGTATTTGTACATTTGATGTCTTTCATGTCACGAGTTATTTTTTATTCTATATAGTTAAACTGGTTTACAAAGCCAACATTATTATAGTATATACAATGGCGAGAAAATGTTCATGCAAATGCGACCATAGGAATGCATAGATTTCAAGTGTTTTGCATATAAACAATCCAGACCACTAGATTTCTCTACGTCAGGTTTTCAATAATCCCATCATTTTGCAAAGAGAACACAGGAAGAGCATTTTCTTGGATTTCAGTACTATTTATTTAGTGTATGTGTCATTCGTGATGGAGTTCAGAGACGATTCAGAATATTTCGCTCACATTTGTGTAATGTCCGTTTCACCAGAAGCATTCCCGACAAAAGATGGAATGAAAGAGGCGTATAATTTAGTGACTTCCTTCTAGAAATGCGCGTTCGTCTTTATAGATGCACATGAGCAAATTGGTTATAAGGTCTTGTGAGGTTATATGATTAATATACGTTTTACTCATTCGTCTTATTTTGTTTGTGTAACCAATCTATAAGTATTTCAACATTTCTGAATATCACAAACTATTCAGTGTTTGTCTAGACTGTAAATCAATAGCCACTGTTCTACTGTACACATTGTGTATACATCTGCTTTGTCCCATGTATATTGTTATTGTAATATATTTTTTTGTGAAATCTCCACGTAACTGTTGATTCTTGGACTAATAGACGAGTATGTCCCTGCATACTAATGTTAATGTTAGTCATCGCTGAACCGTTTAAATACAAAAGTTAACCAACAAGAAATTGCACGAACAAAGAACCAATCAAATATGGGTCACATGATAGAGCATTATAAGGTGCAGACAAATTAATGGAAAGAACATTACAAAGTTCAGTGACACTTATTTTGGTCTCTCAGATGCATCCATATTTTTTTAGCTCGACATATACTGCTCGCATGTGCATTGTAATAAAATAGTTCATGTTGTATATTCATAAAACGTTATTAATGTTATTAATGTGCATAACATTGTATACATGCTTTTTAGAGTCACTCCACATTATAGCCAGCCACGTTTTAGATCTTGTGGTGCTTTTCTGAGAAGTAGTTGGGTAAAAGAGTTTCTTACCATATGTCGTGTACACTTCAACTTCATAAATACGTACATCGTACATCCAGGGCATGTGGCTATCAACTGATATTCCTTGTGCGTATATATCATCGAGTCCGTAACACGAACAATAGAAATGAATCCAGACAAACTCCTCGTGAATAAAATAAATAACAGTGTCTTTATCCATGTCGGATTTACCAGATACAGCTTCTAGGCTTAGGGACTCACTACAACGCAATTTGGTTGTGAGATCGGACACAACAATACCTGTTAAAAGATCCACTGTAAAAAACAGTTTCAGGGTGTGAATTCCTTACAATATCAAAAAATAAACGTTTTGTGGGAAGACGTGGTATATTTCAATATAAGTAATGTCCAATACCATGTACATAATGCACCATTGATGATAATTCTAAGTAAATTGTTAAGGTAAGCTTAACTGAGCGTTTTGTCATATACGTGATCGCGCATCAACTTAAGAATTGTATATAATATGAATCATGTCTTACAGTCGACCTTTCTTGTCAGTATGCGAACACTATCAATAAGCATCTTCTTCTCAAACCACAATAAAAACAATTGATGAAACTCTTTTGTATATTGTAATGTTTTCCCGATTTTGCATACTGAAGATTTCCAAGCAGAAGCGTTTGTTCGCGTTGTAAAATCTGGTGTGACTTGTATATATGGTAATTTCATAACAGCAGCAGTTGCCACTCTGAGGTTATGCTTGTCAGGTATACGACCATCGTTCAACGCCCAACAGTTGTTCATGAAACACGTCATCATAGAATTGAGTGCGATGTTATACATTCCTAATTGCAAAAATACATGGATCTGGTCATGACTTTGTACTTCTAATCTTCTGGAGCGAGAAGTTTTTGAAAATAACGGCCATAGTTATATACATTTATATTGACTTATTTGATTGTTTTTGACCATTATCGATTTAAATGCAATCGATATCTTTTAAAAATAATATGGCAATTGTTAATGCATTATCGAAAACATCAATCTTGAAATTGAATCACGTTGTTGTATTACATAAAAAAAATGATAAAGGTTGATCATAGTAGCCTAGTTTTAAATAAAGGGACTGTGGCATTTAGAGCAAACGATGTACACAAAATTACAAACAAAACAATGGTATGACACAGTCTCTGACAAGTTCTATTGTAAGATTATACAGAATTCTATGTGCTCAGCTAACAACTAAAACTATATATCGAGCATATATATATATGTACATATTCCCAGTTATATGCATTCTAGGGACAGAAAGTTAGATTATGTTTTGTTCTTGTGTTTTAAAGTTTGTGGTTAAACTATATGCATGTATGTGTCAAGTTGTTCTATACTGTGCCGTATGTTTCTGTGACAAGCACTTTTCAATATTCTATGGTTGAGACTCACTTCTACATGCCGTGATCATAAACACTTTACAAAACGTGTCTATAGTGAAATTACTTTAAAAAGTGTTGTGATAATGAACTCTTTTTTCGTTACATGTGTGTCTAGGAAATGCACTTTTGAAAGTGTCGTGATAATAATCACGTTTCAAAGCATGTTCCTGGACGAAACACTTTAAATAATGTGTTATATCTTGAAATGTTTCAATCAAAAAGTGTATACACTATACACTTTTCATAATATGCAGATCATGAACACTTTAAGTGTTTTCAAAATGGGACTATCTTGTAAATGCGTTAAATTTTTATCCCCAAGAAATGAAAGTGTTTTATTTTCATTCAGTAGTATTGTAAAATAAGATAATTGTAATAGACCATTTTCCGTTCACTGCATAATGATGCGTGAAATCGAACGTAAAAACAGGACAAACAAAGGTCATAGCGTCGTAGTCGCGTCAAACATCGCGTGGGATTCAACAAACGCGAAAGTATTTCGGGGACATTTCCATGCTTAACAATGTGCTGTCCACATTTGATGATAGGCAATTTCGATTAAGTAAGGGTATTCGGAAGCAATATTCCTCTGTCGAAGATCGGCCGGTCAATGTAAGCTGCGAAATAAAGAAATTCTAGTTCAAAATCAAATCGTTCGATTTTTGCGGCAGACGTTCGACGCGCGTCTTTCATGCATCTCGCGAGATCTCGCAATTGTACGGAAAATCACCTATTTTACGAAAAAAAGTTAAGAATAAAATCATCACAATCATGGGTGTTTTTTGTCATGTGTCAGACTCCTGCTTTTCTCCTAAACATTCATTTGAGCGTGTACTGTTCCTGACGTCAGCAGTGAGGTAGTTAACAAGGAGGAGGTTAACAAGTGCCCAAATGTGCCAAATGCTCATTGTCCTCAAATCGTATTGACTTTATTTCAATGATTGGCTCTTGCAAGTACTTTACTTCAAAGTGGTGCAAATGAGATTTTTTTTCTGGGATGGCAAGTGGTGGGTTGTTATCAACAGCAAACTATATGTTTACAACTTTCTTGACAAAATCAGGCAGAAACCCGCCTGTCTCCTTCATTCTTTGAAGAACACAATGCTCCACGCGCGTTTTGTGGTAGTCACTGTCAATGTAGACTTCTGAAAGGTCAATGACATGATTCTTGTCACGCACTTGGTAGGCAAGTGGTAGACCGAGTGAGAGTGAAATCTCAACAGTCTTCTGAAAACCATGGTTCTTCTGGTACTGATGCTTCACTTGACGACCATTTCGAGTATTCTGGATAAGTAACTGACAAGCCACATCAAATATTCTGTCAACTTTTTCATTGTGCATTCCAGAAACTTTATGTACATGGTTGCCAAAGAGTAGATGAGTGAGGTAGTGGGAGATTTTCAAAATCTTCAAAGCTGTCATTGAATAACCAGTTCCGATGTTGCATTATCTCCTCTTGTAAAATGTTGACCATGTTCTTCAAAAAGCCCATTGTTTAATCATTATTCAGCAGAACAGATCAAAGTTTCATTGCTTTGCTAACTTTTGTTTGGAGATCAATGCTGTCAGGCTGTATTCTGCGCTGTATTTTTAATCCAGAATAAACTTGATTATAAATGAAATGTTATACTCCCAACAACTTTTACCATGAATAATATCAAGAGATGATCTTTATATCGATATTAAAGTTAACATAAAAATAAGGAATATAGCGTCGTCATTATATGTAAAGTGGTGTGTTACTCTCATTGATAGAAGTTTGTAAAGATATATCAGTTATAATATGTTCTTCATATCTAACCTTACTGTAAAGATGCTATTGTTGCACGAATATTTAAGCCTGATTTTGTAGGGTCAAATCAATACATATATATATATATATTTACAAATACATGCAAACAAGCATTAACATGAAAACAAGCGATACGAGATTGAAACTAGCGCACACGGCGAGCAGGCGGGGCTAATTATCGAAAAGTTCAAATAACATATAGTAAATCACCCTTACGTATGGGGAGCATAATATTAATATTTCTCCACAAACCACTCAGCTTATGACTATCTTGCGGGCATACTGGCCAGCAATCAAAAGATAATATGTAATTGAACAATGACATTACAACAAACAAGCCGGAATTTGAACTCACGCACGCGGTCTAGCGCCCCGCCACTGCAGCCAGACGCGATGTTATAATTCTTATAGGCACGCTTTATACATTATTCTGTTTGATACAATGTGTTCCTATTGAACTGTAAGTAATACAATTTATGGTAACTAAATATACATATATTGTACGCATGTATCATTTAAACTAGGGATCAGAATTATTATCATTGTCATTGAATAATTCTGTTATAGCAATGAAGTTGATGATCGATATTGATTATGACAAAGTCACAATTACAACTATTTACATTGACTCCATTAACATTAAAGAACTATGCATATCAGTGCAAAACCCCCCTTATTGCATTCTAAAAATCATACCGACATTGGATGGTTGATAGCACGTATTACTACGCTCATTCCAACAACATTTATTTGCGATGCACGATAATTCGGTTGAAGGAAAAACTTGGCATTCTTTCCTAGAAGAAGGACGCACAAAACACGGAGATCCTGAAATAAAAAAAAGGAAATATTTACCACAATAACTAGAACATCATAAAAGCAATTACAAATTCAATGAAATTTAAAATGCCAAGACATCGAACTAAAGTCTTCGCTGTCGCTTTTGCATTTTTTACTCACATAGGAAACATTACTTCGATTGAAATACGAATAATTGGTCGCATACCCTCATTGTTAAAATATTTGTTAAACAGCTCCAAAAGTACAATCGGGTCTCTAAACACTGGGTAGGCCATCGTGACAGCATTTGTTCACTTACGGGATAAACATGCCATACTATCTGCCTATGGAGGGTGTATAGTTAACAAAGTCAACGCTAAACGTTTTGTCTCTCAATAAACAATTGAACGTAGCATTGGCTGTGTTAAACAGAGATTCGAGTGTCTCAAAACTGAAGGGATGTCGTTTTATGAATTATGTTCATGCATACATGTCACTGTCACGATTTCTATTTAGAAATTTTCATTCAACATAGACGCAACATATAGACAAATCAAAGAAAAATGTCTGTGTTCTCATTTCTTGTTTGTCGTCGCGACTTTATACAGTATAATATATTGGTATCAACATCGATACGACATATTACGTCAACGCCTAGACCGTACAAACAAGTCTATTCATTATGAAAAAACTGCAAGTCTGTGGTTAATGAACACACACTGATAATGCAGAAAAACGTTCCAGTGATAAATCATGTCAAGACACTGAGAAAAGCTGGTATTCTAAATACTACAGTGATATTGCGTGTTTGTGCTTCGAACGCGTTCGCGTAACTGTTAGATTACACAAATAAATATGCAAATTAAATCCGTTGTTTTCAGTCCGTCACACAACCTGGTATGTGATTGTACGGGGGATTGTTTATCCATAGCTGAAAGTGCGATCCTACGCACCAAATTCACTGGGCACAGTTAATCTCAACCAACGATTTAGAAAGTATACAATATAACGTTCAACATTTGTTCCTCATCCCCCAATCACTATTAATGTGCGTCGACGAAACATTGACGTAAATAATATTGATTGCAATAATCATTTATCAAAATTCGATAACGTAACCCACCATAGTTGTAATCATATAGCTTGTTATTCTATTGTATTGTATTCCATAGCTTATTAGTTAAAAAGAAAAAAATGTATTCAGTTTTGCGATCTTAATTGTCAAACACGGTATTACAAAGTATAAATCCGCTGAAACATACATGCCATCTCATCTGGTTATCACGTGACCAAGAGCACAACAAGACATCAATAAATTCAGACGTGACTCACAGTGTGCAAGTGAGTGTTACGACAAATAATTACATACAAACACAAATGCAAGGAACATGTTCAAGTAAAGTATTTTGCCGCGGATCATGTATTTGAACTGCCAAGACGAGTTTTCAACTATTTACTATTAAGTGTGATATTAAGATGTTTGTACAAAATGTGGAGCTCCAATTTGATAAACTATTGAATTGTGACTGAACGTAGTTTGAATTAGTGTCTCTGAGAACTACTTACCTAGGTTTGGTGCTAGAGAATGAATCACAGTTGCTGAACACGTAACAACAATCAGCAGGTATGTTGTTGGTTTCGTCATATTGGTCTGAAATAGACAAATACAAAGCAAGCATTTACAAAGAATACATTCATACGGATATCACTGCCACGGGTTTTAGTTGTTACAGTATTCAAGTTAATTGAAAGATGTTAGGCAAGTTATGTCGATATGATTTGAATATTTAATTTGCATATTTAATGTATAGATGTTATATTTGTAGTCTTCATGTTTTTAAAGTGTTTAATTGTCAAACAATCACATCATCAAACATTCATTCAATATACAATTTCAGGTTTATTTAATAGTAGTGTAGCAGTAAAATAATTTACGTCAAAATAAATTGACATAACGTAACCATATATTAAATGACCCTCACATGCATTGACATGGATTTTGCTTAACTGAATTAAAACTTACTTTAATATAGTCAGTCATTTACCTTTTCATCTGAATGTGCACATGCGCATTGGCATAGTTTCTAAATTGACAGTTTGACATAGATGAGGTAATATTGAATTTACTTAATGTAAAATTACAATATTTGCTTATAATTAATTTAAACGTCACCTAATTTAGCAAGATGATTCAATTATAACTGAAATAATTTTCAACTAAGTTTGCATAGCCAAGGCTTATGAATTTTGTTTGACCTGCACGTATATTGACATAGTCAAGGTAAACATGTTTGATCTTTGCCTGAATTGGTATAGTAAAATCGCAGCTGAATAACCCCTAAACTAAATTGTCATCCAATTCTTACATATAATGCTAAAATTACATAAAAATCAAAAGCTGTATTATAAATGATACTCGCCACTACTGTTATTGTCATGAAATAGGTATTGACTGACCCACATTCAAATTGACATGACTAATACAAAATCCTAATTAAATTGTTCTGCACTTATATAGACATGATGAATTCATATATATTCATCAATCTCTATATTCACCACTCCTGATACCAATACATAATCGATTTACTTTCACTTCTAAAACTACATGTTTGATAAACATCATCAGATCGTTCAACTATAAATTGTTATTTATATGATTGGCGAAAGACTAGATTTTCAGTGGAATTGTTGCTCACAGGACAAATCCTATGGTGTAATGCATTGTCAAAAGAAGTAACAACGTATTGTATTTTCCTGTATTATTACAAGAAATTCACACACTACGTCCACACACGACTATAAAATAAAACGTAATTGGCTGGGAACGCCCCACCCAAAGATAACAAAAACGACACTGCTTAGGACAGAATCAAGACGACAGTCGACAAATTACAAATGCGTGAAATTTGTATGTCAAACAACAAAATTAATTGTATTTCCTTCAACCCCAAAACCCTAAATAATTGAATCGCGCCTGTGATGACCTGGCGCGTTGAACAGTGTTTAGTCAGAAGCGACGTAAAAATCTGTCGATTCTGTGTGATATTTCCTTCCTCGATTAAAATAAAATTGCACAAGATTAAAGAGGCACTATGAAAGAGATGCTTAACAGACTATCTTCTTTAAACAAATCTCAATAAAAAAAAAGACTCAAAGATCTTGCTCAATTTAAATTAATTTGCTTGTCACAACCACGATATCTCCATCAGTGGGTTGGTTTTATATTGATAAACTACACACTCATAATCATGATGCATCTTACCTTGCTGATAATTGACTGAACAATGACACTAATTCAAGCGAATGAGTAGTGTAAATTTATTGAAATGAGTGAACAGCATGATTTTACTGTAAACGATATCTAAACAAATCAGCGTAATACTTATATTTCAAAGTACCCTAAAGCCGATCAAATAGATAGGTCTACATGTCCACGGTACATTCATCTGTGTAAATAAATATTATTCACATACTGAATAAAACATATTGCAGTAGTGAAGGGCAAAGTGTTTTTGTGTTTAAGCATTGTTTACTTATCTTCAAATGGAAGTTGATTTTATTACTTTGACATCAAGTTAGTATTAGTCAAGTTGTCGAAAAAATGAAACTTAATGGTAACATCTCTGAACATTTCTGACTGACTGCTAAATATATCTCGCAATGTCAAAACATAGAAATTGATTTTTATTTTGATATAGCTGAACAAAGATTATATTGTGTCATGTTATTATTTTTGCTAATCTAGTATTTGTGAATTAGATAAGCACTAACATGAATCCACCATATGGCGGTTTACCTGAAAACAATTTACCACAGTGAAATACTCCGTATAATGTCTGTATGTAATTTAAATTATATATAGTCCATATACTAGCTTCGTTCAAGTTTAAATCAAAAATTAATTCTACAATTAATCAACACTGTTTAACTTTTTCGATTTCATTAGCAGCCATCAGAGAATACCTAAGCCAAAAATCACTGTCGTGGACCAGCTGGGAGTTGAGATCAACTCTCTAGACTAAGCCAAATATCAACGTTTTCTGATTTGTGAAAAATCCCCAAAAACATAAATAACACTAAATCTCATATTCACTCATAATGTATTACCCTCTTACACTATCGCTACAATTGTTATTTCTAGTTGAATGCATGCTTTATATATTTTTATAAGAGAATGTGGAAAACAAGTAAATTTGACCTTTTCAAGAACAAAAACTCCTGCTACATCATTAAGTAGTGGTTTCACTTCTACTGAATGGTTGTAATGGTTCTAATGGTTTTTCTCATATGGTTAATTATAAAATTGTAAAAGTGATTCTATTAAAATTAACTGTCACACTCTCAAATTCTCACACTATTTTATTTGATGGATGTTTATTCTAAACAAACAGAAAAAAGTCTTTACAACACACAAAACAAATATAAACTAAATTATAAAAAAGTGAATAGTGGTCGAAAATAGTTGCGATTTGCAACTAATCGAGTCCAGCCCCTGTGCTGTGAATCACAGATTGCAATGTATTAACTGGGCGTTATGTTCACTTTAACGTAAAATAAGAATTGTAGTGAGACTGCCAAAACAACCTAGAAGTGCAGGGAATGCAATTTAATAAAATATTATTATTTTTTATATATTTTTACGTAGGAAATTATGTGTAACTAGTTGGTAGATAATTGTTTAAAAGTATTCCTACATGGTATATTTTCCTGATATGAGTTGGACTGCCATTCCATAGTTTTGCTCCTGTATACTTAATGGTGAACTCTACCGCTTTATGTTTAATTTGGGGGATTTTTAGATGATTTCTTTGGTTTTAACTAGTACTATGTAAATGACAAATAAGGGCGTAGTAATCCTGGAATATGTATGGCAATCTGTTATAATATTATCGTGGACAAATAATGTTAATAATAATGGTGCTGATGGTGCATGTCTATCACTAAAAGTAATTATTCTAATAAGTTGAATAGATCAATATCTTAAACCATATGAAATACGGAAGAGTATCAGAGCGTTATATATCATAACAAGAGTAGATTGAGGAACAATATAACAAAGGAAAATCCCCGTAAGTCTGCTGATGTTTTCTTTGAACCCAAGATGTTTTTATCTATTGTGATGACAATGAATGATGCACCATCCGTTTCGTGAATTGAAAAGCCTAATATTCAAAATTTATGAGGAAGTGTATTGATGTATATAAGAAATAAAGTTGGTTCTAGTATAGAATCCTGTGGGACTCCACATGATATTGACAAATGTATTGATTGAACGTTGCAAATGCCAGCAAACTGACCCCTATAGGCAATATAACCGGTGAGCCATTGTAAAGGTAACTCCTAAGACCATAATGGTCGAGTTTGGCAAGTAAGATATTGTGATTGATACTGTCAAATGCTTTAGAGAAGTCTATGAAGAGACCAACAGAACACTTTATAGCCAATCAAATAGAGAATTATACAGGTCCATGGTAAATTCATCTGTACAGTTTAATCACCAAACAATATTATTATTTATTCCGCCACAAACATCCACAGTCTACTACACTTTGGACACTAACAACGGTATCAACTTGTTAGAGTTTGATTTTGAATTAACAAATATTTTGACAAGCTTCATATTATTATCGGGGGTAATTTTAATGGGCGAACTGCAAATGAAGTTGAATACATTTTAGATGATAATTTCCAATTTGTGGTAGACAGTTCGGTTGACTATGTGGAAGATTTCTTCCAAGTACGACGTATCTCAAAAGACAATAAATTTGTCTCTTTGGGCGTTCACTTTTTGATCTCTGCTGTACTCTTTAGTATTCATATGCTAAACGGTAGAATCTGGAGTGATACAGGTATAGGAGACTACACCTGCATCACACACAACGGGACAAGCACTGTTGAATATGTTCTTGTCCCATCGTCATTGTTAGTTCCCGTTCGAACTGGCGGCCATTTCGTTTTAAAGAAATCAGTTGTGGATTCGTATCTGAGACATGCCTGGATTGATCGAGTTCAAACTTCACTCACACAAGGTACATTATGTCACAAATAGATATGTGCATTTGTTTCACGATTCGCTTAACAATAGCTGAATGTTGGCCATTTTAAGGCCGAAAATGCATCCAAATCACGTATTTTCACAATTCTGGAACCGGATCTCAGTCATGCATGGATGGATTGCGTTCAGATTTAGTACAATGTGTTGTACATACGCAGGTGCATTTCGAATCATACCACTGAAAGTGGTCTGAGATTTCGGTCATGATCTGCTTTGAATGTATATGTCACTCAAATATCAACGGAACGGGGACGTGTCATTGACAATGACTTGTTTTATAAGGTGCTAGATTTTTCAATTGATAATCGGGAGGAGTCTGACAATTTACCTTTGACCTTTATTTAACAAAATATGTGTCTGGGTGTAAAACTATCTGTTCAGATGCCACAATAAATAAACTAAAAGCTATTCTAGAAACTCCAGATATTGAAAACACAGTCTGTGGGAAGATAATTCATAGTGTATTAAAGGACGCAGCTGTCAAATTCCACATGATTAGATCGAATAAAAGTACTAAGCGTGATCAGCCAATATGATTTGATACAGAATGCACTTCATATAAAAGGAAACAACATAAACTATTGCGAAGATTCCGCCAAACAAATAATATAGTCCATTTACGCGAATACCAGGTTGTTCGTAATAAATTCAAAAATATGTGCAGGAACAAAAAACGTGAATACACGTCTTGTTCAATAAGATCTTTGATTCTGGCGAAATACCAACTGACTGGTCAAATGAAATCATTATGCCTATATATCAAAAGGGATCGAGGGTTGATCCAGGGAGCTATAGGGCAATTTCACTATTTGGTATTTTTAGGGAAATTTTCACGTCAATTCTCAATGTACGTTCAAAATTTTGGGCAGAGGCTTTTAGAAAAATAAACGAAGAACAGGCGGGTTTTCGTCATGGATACTACACATCTGACAACATATTTTTCCTTCAGGTAATTGTTCAAAAATATATAACCAAGAAACAGGGAAAATTATACTGCACCTTCGTGGATTTCTCCAAAGCATTTGATAATGTAGAGAGACAACGTCTTTGTTATAACCTATTTAAAGGGTGAGAAAATGCAAAGATGTTTAAAATATTACATAATATCTATGCAAATGTAAAATCATGTGTCAAAACTTTAAACGGATATTTAGAATACTTTCAGTGTCCGATGGATGTTTGCCAGGATTTTATGTTAAGCCCATTCCTATCCTCCTTATTTATCAATGAAATATGTAAAGAGCTGAATAATTCAGAGCATTACGGTGTTCAATTATCTCCTGATGTAATTGAATTATCCTGTCTTCTATTTGTGGATGACGTTGCAATTGTATCAGATTCAGTTGTCGGACTCCAGAGGTTACTAGAAAAAGTAGAATTGTATTGTGAGCGCTGGAGTATGTCTGTAATCTTGGACAATACCAAAATTATTGTTTTCAAGGGCGGAGGACATTTATCAAAGAACAGAAAGTGGGTTATGGAGGGATGGAGGTCCACACCGTTTCATACTACAAATATCTTGGAATAATGTTCTCCTGTAGATGGCAACAAAGCTATTGGCGCAGCAAGCGAAAAATGCTTTATTTTGTTCATTTAAAGTTCTGAAATGTTTACGCTCTCTATCCTACTGAACCTACTTTAAGGTCTTTGATACAAAGATACTACCAATACTAACGCATGGGACGGAAAACTGAGGTTTTAGAGAGTGTAAATATCTAGAACGAGTCCAATATCTTGCCTGCAGAATTTTTCTTGGTGTTTCAAATAGATCACCAAGGAGAAGCATGTGGGAGATATCCTACCTATCTGTACTCAGCGAAACGCAGCATTGAATATTGGGCAAAATTGACTTCTATGACAAATACAAGGTATTCCAAAAAATGCTACAATATGCTATACAATAACGAAACGTCGGGAACCAGAACAAAACACACCTGGATCAGTGACATCCAAAACATACTTTCAATTTGTAATATGCATGATGCTTGGCATGCACAAGAAGTTGGAAATGTTGATGTGTTTATAAATATATTTGTGTACTTTAGACAGGTTAGATACGTACTGCCAATTTAAAACTACCATAGAACCAGAAAGATATTTGTTTTCTGTTCATATTCGAACCCATATGCAATCACTATCTCGGCTACGATGTTCATCACATTGTTTACGATGACAGAGATCATCTAGAAAAGATCAACGTACGTGCGAGCTTTGTAATATGAATTCTATTGAAAACGAGTTCATTTTTATCAGTTTGTAATTTGTATAATCACATTAGATGTCGTTGTATCCCACACTACTACTGCACCCCACCAACTGTAAATAAATTTCTCGAATTTCTCAAAACTCAAAATGAAGTATTTCCACAGCGTTTAGCTGCGTTTGTATTTAATGCTATGAAACCTAGAATGGAAGCCGCTTAGATATTGTAAATAATTTGAATATTTTGTATTTACTGTTTTGGGCCGATGGCCATGTATCAGTTAATAAAGATCCTACTGTTTATTATTAACCATACATCGAATTAAATAAACTATTTTAGTGAACGGAAAATTGATTGCCTTCGATTCCAAACATCGTTCACTTGTCTTCATTTGAATTTAAATATTGACGAAACTACATTGTCAGAAGTTAGTGTTACCTTCCGGCATGGGCGTGTTATGGATCTTTCACAAGCTGTCGACACAATAAAACTTAATGATAATAAATATGTTGACAGCCCATGTATTATTTCAACTTTGGCATACATGTTTTTCATGCAACTCGCAATTGTTGGCGCACCCTGTTAATGTTCAGAATCATTTGAAATATATCTAAAAGAAACAAATAGTCAGCACTTTGTAATTGGTAAATTATTCCCCACACGACTGCCAGTCCAATGTGAAATTAAAAGAAAAAACAAACAATCACATTACATGTTTATGTATGTTCACTATCGAAGTACAAGAACAATAGCTAGAGCAAGGTCAAGATATATATACACACTGCAATTATTTAAAAAACGCACGCTACAGAAAATAAACACACAATGGTCACGCACAACCATAGAATAAAACGTAATTAGTTGGGAACGTTCGAACACCCACCCAAAGATAACAAACATGGCACTGCTTACGGCAGAATCAAGCAAGCTGTTGACACAATAAAACTTAATGGTAATGAATATGTCAATTTCCCATTGAATCATGTTTAAAATGGGATGTTTTTATTTTGCAATCCTGCAACAAGAAAATCAAAATTCATTTTGATTTCAGCTTAACGAAGGTCATATTGTCTTATCCAGTATAAGTTAATTTTGTAAGCACTAACATCAATCGACCATATGTCGTTTTGCTTGACAACAATTAAATTAACCACAGTAAAATACCTTGTATCTCAATGAAGGACCGACTAAACGTCACATGAATAAATCATGTCTAAAAACATAATTTACCAATATTAAATAAAACTAACAGAATTTGAACGATTTTGGTATACCGTGTTTACCGGGAAAAAGCTTAGTGATTTTTTTTTATTTCTTTTTCTAAATGTTTTTGTGACCGGCGACAGTTCTGGACATTGAATGTCACTGTTATCTCTCCAGACTAGTTTTAGTATGTGCAACATTAAAGTGCTAATGTTTGAGACACTGCACAATGGAAATTTAATGCGCTATTGTGGCGTCAAGCCGACTCTGTAGAGCACAAGTCCCTGCGGACCTTAAAGGGGAACCGCTCAATCACTTGGATTTCACCAAGTGCTCATGGGTAATTAACTCCGCCTCCGTCCACTGAGTAAATGAATGCTTATCTTTCTCCCTGTACCGCTAATCCCACAAAACAACAACTGATATAAACATTCTAAGAACGAATTACAATTTGCTTGTTTATATATAACATAGCATTTGAATTTCAAACAAATACAGAGCAGTCTTCATGTGCCATGATTTGAAACATCGCGCGCTCGGTAATTTATACATCGTCGGAAAAATATGACGCGGAACTAATTCAAATTGATGATGGCCAACAAGAAAAGGCGGCAGTCCACCGGATACACCCGACCAGATTGTTGATAACGGTCGTGAAGAAAATACGCCGACTCAAGTTTATTTGCCTGTTTCCGTTGCGTCGTTCTTTTGACGGTACTGATTTCGTATACAGTAAACCTGAGAACGAAACTTACTATGCAGATTCTGTATACATACTACTCCTCCAGACTGCTAATATGACAAGTGTGAAAACACGAATTCAGTGACTACGGTTTTCATATTTCCGTCAAAAATTGGTAAACAGAATATTGACTAATTGGTAGAGACGACAATGAAAAAGTTCACTGTATATTATAAGTACTGGTTATTATACGGAAATTCTCGTGATAAAATTTCAAAATCATTAGTAAAAAAAGTCGCCGCGACATCACGGGCTTATCTTGTAACCTGTTTTACAACACTCATGTGGAAAACCAAAATGTATACGGGTGGTACCGGCTTGCATCGCGTGTTAGATTTGAGTTCTTGTGATCTGGTGGGTGAACGACGGGTTGACTTTACAGTCAAAATCAAATGGGCGGTGAGGGGAAGAAGAGCGTTCTGTCAAATTTTACCGTATACTCAATTTTAATGACTAATCTGCAGCGTTGTATCTATTATAAATAAAAATCCAAAAATAGAATATAAATACACACATACACTCGATTAAATTTTCTAGACATATCTGCGACGCATGAACGAAAACGATCTATTGTAAAAGATATGAATTGGAACTGCCTGTGACGTGTTGTCTGGGTGCACCGCGAAATTTAAACCACGCGAATGATTTCTACTTCTACATTTAATTTATTGCAATGGATATCCGAAAGCCTGTAACCTAATGTTATTGACATTGTTTACTGTCTTACATCGTCATGTCCCAGTGTTTCCGATGGTGAGACCATGGAGGTGGTTAGACATAGACAAACTACGTAACGATAATGCTGTTCGTAAACCAACAAGCTTTGTAGATTGAGTAAACATCTAGGGAATTTACATTTTCGTTTACTCAAACTGTGATTGACAGGAATTTTGCATACATTAGCCACCATTGTAAGCGCTAGCGTACATATTCATGCCCCCGTGGATATGTATTTGGAACCACAACGTGATCTCCAAACATCGTAAATGGCACATTTCACGGAGCTCCCGCCACGATGTTAGCGGCTTGGTTCGGATTAGCATACTAATACGGTGTCCATCTTGATCCTTATTTATAGTATCGGTTCCCCTTCAAGCCAAGCTTCCCACTAAAGTCGCATTTGTAAGTGAATGAATCTCGGTCAGTTGAATTGGACTTGAGTCTGTGGCACACTCACACTGGGTAGGGATCGACACTTGTTTTGGTTAAGTAAACTATTGGAATAAAATTGTTCACGGCAGTTGTGTACTTGTTGCACGCACCTGGACGCTTACCTAAGAGAAGGTGACGCACCAAGAGACGCCGTACGAAAAATCATGTTGTTATTTTGATGTTTGTCGCAGTTGACGACTCATGTATTATTTCAACTTTGGCATACATGTTTTTCATGCAACTCACAACTGTGCACCATGTTAGTGTTTATAATCTTTTGAAATATAGCTGAAAGAAAAAAATATTCAGCGCTTTCAAATTGGTAAATTTTTCCTCATACGACTGACAGTCCATTGTGCAATTAAAAAATAACGATCACATAACATGTTTATGTGTGTTCACTATTGGAGTACAAAAACAATAGCTAGAGAAAGGTAAATCTAAATGGTATATATTGCAATACACACTGCAATCTTTAAAAAAACACATGCTATAGAAAATAAACACACTATGTCCACACTCAACCATAGAATAAAACGTAATTGGTTGGGAATGTTCAAACACCCACCCAAAGATAACAAAAACGACAATGCTTACGGTTGAATCAAGACGAAAGTCGACAAATTACAAATGCGTGTGATCTGTCCATCAATCAACACAATTAATTGTATTTCCCTAAACCCCAATATTCTAAATAATTAATGACCTGGAATGACCTGGCGTGATGAACCGTGTTTTGTCAGAAGTGACGTGAAAATCGGTCGATCATGTGTGCTATTTCCTTTCTCAATTAGAATAAAATTTCACAGGATTAAAGAGGGCACTATGAAAGTGATGCTTAACAGACTATCTTCTATAAACAAATCTAAATAAAAAACAAAAGACTCAACGATCTTGCTCAATTTCAATAAATTTGCTTGTCACAACCACGATATGTCCATTAGTGGATTGGTTTTACATTGATGAACTACACACACATAATCATGATGTATCTTACCTTGTGGACAGTTGACTGAACACTGAGATGCGAACGAGTAGTTTGTCCAGAATATGACGTTAGTGTTTAGAAGCAAAAAATGTAAATTTATTGAAATGAGTGAACAGCTTTGATTTTACTGTAACCGATATCCGAACACATCAGCGTAATACTTATATTTCAAAGTACCCTAAAGCCGATCAAATAAATAGGTCTACATGCCCACAGTACATTCATATGTGTAAATAAATATTATTCACATACTGAATAAAACATTTTGCAGTAGTGAAGGGCAAAGTGTTTTTGTGTTTAAGCATTGTTCACTTATCTACGCATGTAAGTTGATTTTATTACTTTGACATCAAGTTAGTACTAATCAAGTTGTCGAAAAAATGAAACTTAATGGTAACATATCTGAACATTTCTGACTGACTGCTAAATATATTTCGCAATGTTAAAACATAGAAATTGATTTTTCTTTTGATATAGCTAAACAAAGATTATATTGTGTCATGTTATTTGTTTGTCTAATCTAGTATTTGTGAATTAGATAAGCACTAACATGAATTCACCATATGGCGTTTTACCTGAAAACAATTAACCACAGTGAAATACTCCGTATAATGTATGTATATAATTCAAATTAAACAAAACAATTTAGGTTAAACAATGATCGTCATATAAATAATCCCGCCTATTGTAACACATCAATAAACAGTCTTTAAATCAATTATTTAAATAATTGAAGCATTTATTATAAAGGTTCACCTCTATGATTAATTAATGTGCTTACTCATTTTCCATAGTCACTTATATATTAGCTTCCTTTTCAGTTTAGATCACAATAATAGCTTTGATTCTACAGTTAATCAACGCTGTTTAACTTTTTCGATTTCACTAGCAGCTATCAACAGAAAATACCTAAGCCTAAAATCACCGTCGTGGACCAGCTGGGAGATGTGATCAATTCTCTAGACTAAGCCAAATATTAACGTTTTCTGATTTGTGAAAAATCACAAAAAACATAAATAAAAATAAACCTCATATTTACTCAAAATGTATTACCTTCTTACACCATCGCTACAATTGTTTTTTTTTTTCTAGTTGAATGCATGCTTTATATATTCTTATAAGAGAATGTGGAAAATAAGTAAATTTCATATTTTCAAAGAGAAAAAACCCTACTACATCCTTAAGTAATGGTGTCACTTGTACGGAATGGTTGTAATAGTTTGCCTCATATGGTTAATTATCACACAGTAAAAGTGATTCCATTAAAAGTTAATTAACTCCTCCAGTTTAATGAATATAACTGTGCCCCTTTTCATACTATTTTATTTGATGGGTGTTTAATCTAAAAAAACAGAAAGTAAGTCTTTATAACACACAAAATATATATAAACAACGTTGTAAAAATGGAATAGTGGTCAAAAATAGTTGCGATTAGCAAATAATCGAGTCCAGCCCCTGTGCTGTAAATCACAGATTGCAAGATATTAACTGGGCGTTATGTTCACTTTAACATGAAATAAGAATTGTAGTGAGACAGTCAAAACAACCTGGAAGTGCAGAGAATGCAATTTAATAAAATATTATTTTTGTTATATATTTCACGTAGGAAATTATGTGTAACTAGTTGGTAGATAATTATTTAAAAGTATTCCTACATGGTATATTTTCCTGATATGAGTTGGACTGCCATTCCATAGTTTTGCTCCTGTATACTTAATGGTGAACTCTACTACTTTATGTTTAATTTGGGGGATTTTAAGATGATTTCTTTGATTTTATCTAGTACTGTGTAAATGACAAATAAGGGCGTAGTAACCGTGGAATATGTATGGCAACCTGTTATTAATATTATCGTGGACAAATAATGTTAATAATAATGGTGCTGATGGTGCATGTCTATCACTAAAAGTAATTATTCTAATTTTCTATTGAATAAGAAGAATCTCATTTAAATAAGTTGAATAGCTTGATATCTCTAAACTATATGAAATACGGGATAATATCAGAGCATTATACATCATAACAAGAATAGATTGAGGAACAATATAACGAAGGAAAATCCCCGTAAGTCTGCTGATGATTTCTTTGAACCCAAGATGTTTTTAGCTATCGTGACGCTAATGAATGATGCACCATCCGTTTCGTGAATTGAAAAGCCTGTCGAAATACCAACTGACTGGTCATATGCAATCATTATACCTATATATAAAAAGGGGTCGAGGGTTGATCCAGAGAGCTACAGGGCAATTTCACTAATTGATATTTTTGGGAAAATTTTCACGTCAATTCTTAATGTACGTGTAAACTTTTGGGCAGATGATTTGGAAAAAATGAACGAAGAACAGGCGGTTTTTTGTCATTGATACTCGACAACTGACACCATATTTATCCTTCAGGTATTTGTTCAAAAATATATAACCAAGAAACGGGGAAAATTATACTGCACTTTCGTGGATTTATCCAAAGCATTTGATAATGTAGAGAGAAAACGTCGTTGGTAAGTCCTATTTAAAAGGAGAGTAAATGGAAAGATGTTTAATGTATTACATAATATCTATGCAAATGTAAAATCATGTGTCAAAACTTTAAAGGGATATACTGAATACTTTCAGTGCCCTATGGCTGTTTGCCAGGGTTGTATGTTAAGCCAATTCCTGTTCTCCTTCTTTATAAATGAAATATTTAATGAGCTGAATAATTCAGAGCATTACGGTGTTCAATTATCTCCTGATTTAATTGAATTATCCTGTCTTCTATTTGCGGATGACGTAGCAATTGTATTAGATTCAGTTGTCGGACTCCAGAGTTTACTAGATAAACTAGAATGGTATTGTGAGCGCTGAAGTATGTCTGTAAACTTGGACAAGACCAAAACTATTGTTTTCAAGGGCGGGGGACATTTATCAAGAAAAGAAAGTGGGTTTTGGAGGGATGGAGGTCCATACCGTTTCATGCTACAAATATCTTGGAATTATGTTCTCCTGTAGATTACACTGTTCAATGGCAACAAAAATATTGGCGCAGCAAGCGAAAAAAGCTTTATTTTGTTCATTTAAAGCTCTGAATTGTTTACGACCTCCATCCTACTGAACCTACTTTAAGGTCTTTGATACAATGATACTAGCAATACTAACGTATAGGGCGGAAATATGGGGTTTTAGAGAGTGTAAATATCTAGAACGAGTCCAATATCTTGCCTGTAGAATTTTTCTTGGTGTTTCAAATAGATCACCAAATAGTAATATTCTAGGAGCATGTGGGAGATATCCTACCTATCTGTACTCAGCGAAACGCTGCATTGAATATTGGGCAAAATTAACTTCCATGAAAAGTTCAAGGTACCCCAAGAAATGTTACAATATGCTATACAATAACGAAAAATCGGGAACCAGAACAAAACACACCTGGATCAGTGATATCCAAAACTTACTTTCAATTTGTAATATGAATGGTGCTTGGCATGCACAAGAAGTTGGGAATGTTAATGTGTTTATAAATACATTTGTAGAACGATTGAAATAGTATCTTTCCTTGGTATAGCGGGCTGACGTGTGTACTTTAGAGAATTTAAATACTCACTGCCAATTTAAAACTACCATAGAACCAGAATGATATTTGTTTTCAGTTCATATTCGAACCCATATGCAATCACTATCTCGGCTACGACGTTATCACATTGTTTACGATGACAAAGGTTATCTAGAAAGAGATCAACGTACGTGCGAGCTTTGCAACATGAATAATATTGAAAACGTGTTGCATTTTTTATTAGTTTGTAATTTTTTAACCACATTAGATGTCTCTGTATCCCACACCAACTGTAAATAAATTTCTCGAATTACTCAAAACTCAAAATGATGTATTTCTACAGCGTTTAGCTGCGTTTGTATTTGATGCTATGAAACTTAGGATGAAAGCCGCTTAGATATTGTAAATAATTTGAATATTTTGTATTTACTGTTTTGGACCGATGGCCATGTATCAGTTAATAAAGATCCTACTGATAATTATTAACCATACATCGAATTAAATAAACTATTTTAGTGAACGGAAAATTGGTTGTCTTCGATTCCAAACATCGTTCACTTGTCTTCATTTGAATTTAAGTATTGACGAAACTAAATTGTAAGTTAGTGTTACCTTCCGGCATGGGCGTGTTATGGATCTTTCGCAAGCTGTCGATACAATAAAACTTAATGGTAATAAATATGTTGACAGCCCATGTATTATTTCAACTTTGGCATACATGTTTTTCATGCAACTCACAATTGTTGGTGCACCTTTATAATGTTCAGAATCTTTTGAAATATATCTAAAAGAAAAAAATATAGTAAGCACTTTCTAATTGGTAAATTATTCCCCACGCGACTGCCAGTCCAATGTGAAATTAAAAGAAAAAACAAACAATCATATTACATGTTTATGGATGTTCACTATTGAAGTACAAGAACAATAGCTAGAGCAAGGTCAATCTGAAATATGCATATTGCCATACACACTGCATGTATTTTAAAAACGCACGCTATAGGAAATAAACACACTATGTCGACACACAACCATATAATAAAACGTAATTTGGTGGGAACGTCCGAACGCCAACCCAAAAATAACAAAAACGGCACTGCTTACGGCAGAATCAAGCAAGCTGTCGACACAATAAAACTTAATGGTAATAAATATGTCAATTTCTCATTGAATCATGTTGAAAATGGAATGTTTTTATTTCGCAATCCTGCAACAAGAAAATCAAAATTCATTTTGATTTGAGCAAAACGAAAGTCATATTGTCTCATGTCTATCTAATCCAGTATTTGTTAATTGGGTAAGCACTAACATCAATCGACCATATACCGTTTTGCTTGAAAACAATTAACCACAGTAAAATACATTGTTTCTCAATGAAGGACCAACTAAACGTCACATGAATAAATCATGTGTAAAAACATAATTTACCAATATTAAATAAAACTAACATCATTTGAACGATTTTGGTTTATCGTGTTTACCGGGAGAAAGCGTAGTGATTTTTTTTATTTTGTTTCTTTTTTCTAAATGTTTTTGTGACCGGCGACAGTTCTGGACATTGAATGTCACTGTTGTCTCTTCTGACTAGTTTAGTATGTGCAAAATTAAAGTGATAGTGCTGACATATACTGCATTTTTGCCACAGAAATAATTTAATGTTTGAAATTTTACACAATGGAAATGCTATGCGCTATTGTTGCGTCAAGCCGACTCAGTAGAACACAAGCCCCTGTGGACCTTAAGCTTCCCCCAAAAGTCGCATTCGTGAGTGAATGAATCTCGATCAGTTGAATTGGACTTGAGTCTGTGGCACACTCACACAGGGTAGGGTTCGACACTTTTTCGGTTAAGTAAACTATTGAAATAAAATTTTTCACGGCAGTTGTGTACTTGTTGCCCACACCTGGACACCTACCTAAGAGATTGTGACGCACCAAGAGACGCCGTATGTAATATTATGCTGTTCCTTTGATGTTTGCCGCAATTGACGGCCTATGTATTATTTCAATTTTGGCATACATGTTTTTCATGCAACTCACAATTGTTTGTGCACCCTGTTAATATTCAGAATCTTTTGAAATATAGTCAACGCTTTCTAATTGGTAAATTATTCCTCACACGACTGGCAATCCAATGTGCTATTAAAAAAAACGATCACATTACATGTTTATATATGTTCACTATTGAAGTACAAAAACAATAGCTAGAGCAAGGTCAACCTAAAATGTATATATTGCAATACACACTGCAATATTTAAAAAAACACACGCTACAGGAAATAAACACATTATGTCCACACACAACCTTGGAATAAACGTAATTGGTTGGGAACGTTCAAACACCCACCCAAAGATAACAAAAACGACATGCCTTCCGGCAGAATCTAGACGAAAGTCGACAAATTACACATGCGTGATATCTGTCCGTCAATCAACACAATTAATTGTATTTCCCTAAACCTCAATATTTTAAATAAGTGAATCGCGCCTGGAATGACCTGGCGCAGTGAACAGTGTTTAGTCAGAAGCGACGTGAAAATCTGTCGATCAAGTGTGCTATTTCGTTTCAAGATTAGAATAAAATTTCACAGGATTAAAGAGTGCACTATGGAAGTGATGTTTAACAGAATATCGTCTATAAATAAATCCATATAAAAAATAAAAGACTTAACGATCTTGCTCAATTTCAATTAATTTGCTAGTCACAACCACGATATCTCCATTAGTGGTTTGGTTATATTGGTAAACTACGCACTCATAATCATGATGTATCTTACCTTGTTGATAATTGACTGAACACTGAGATAGGTTTATGTATACAACTTACAGTGACACTAATTCAAGCGAATAAGTAGTTGTCCAGAATATTTATTGAAATGAGTGAACAGCATGATTTTACAGTAACCGATATCCAAACAAATCAGCGTAATACTTATATTTCAAAGTACCCTAAATCCGATCAAATAGAGAGGTATACATACTGTTGTAGTAAAGGGTAAATCTTCATGTAAGTTGATTGTATTTCTTTGACAGTGAGCTGAATTGTTAATTAGTGTTAGCTTCAGGCATGGGAGTGTTTTAGATTTGTGTCAAGTTGTCGAAAACATGAAACGTGATGGTAATAGCTCTGTTAATTTCTGACTGACTCATGCTAATTATAAAAAATTCTTTTTTATCTCGCAATGTCAAAACATAGAAATTAATTTTTATTTTGATATAGCTAAAGTTTTATTGTATAATGTTATATTTTGTGTCTAACCTAGTATTTGTGAATTAGGTAAGCACTTACATCAATCCACCATATGGCGTTTTTCCTGAAAATAATTAACCACAGTAACTCGGTCTTTTCTTTGATGTAACGTCTATCGGAATTTGAAAGTGATTTCGAACGCTCGACGTACACGGTTACGTGTATAAAATCACACACATGTACAAAATCCACAGAGATATTATGTTTTTTAAGTATTCAAAAAAAAACATCCCCACGCAAAACTGGGGACGAAGTTCGAGGTTACAGTTTGTGTGAATTTAACTTCAGTACATAAATTCTCCATGTAACTAGCTCAAAGTGTTACAAGGCAAGCTAACAGTACATGTTTATAACCGTTGAAATATAGCTCAACATAAAATAGTCAGTACCCGGATGTAAATTTTCTGATATACGTGAACAGCTTGCTTTTCCTGTAACCGATATCCAAATAAATCAGCGTTCTATCCTCTTGACGTAATACATATTTTTCAGAACACCCTATAGCCAATCAAACTCTACAGGTCCATGGTACATGGTATCTGTACAGTTTAACAACCAAACAATTTTTAACCTTACATCGAATTAAATAAACTATTTTAGTGAACGAAAAATTGATTGCATTCGATTCCAAACATTGTTCACTTATCTTCATTTGAATTTAAACATAGATGAAACTTAATTGTCAGAAATTAGTGTTACCTTCCAGCATGGGCGTTTTATTGTCCTTTTGCAAGCTGTCGACACAATGAAACATAATGGTAATAAATACGTCAATTTGCCTATGGATCATCTTTAAAAATGGGACCTTCTTATCTCGCAATGCGGCAACAACAAAATCAAAATTAATTTTGATTTGAGCTAAACGAAAGTCATATTGTCTCATGTCAATAACTAATCCAGTATGTTAATTAAGTAAGCACTAACATCAATCGGCCATCTAGCGTTTTGCTTGAAAACAATTAACCACAGTAAAATATTTGGATTTCTGTGTATAATTCAAAGTAAGCTTTTTCTCAATGAAGGTCCGACTAAACGTCACATAAATAAATCATGTCATAAAACATAATTTACCAGTACTAAATAAAACTAATAACATTCGAACGATTTTTCTATACCGTGTTTACCGGGAAAAAGCTTAGTGATTTTGTTTTTGTTTTTGTTATTTTTTTTTTTTACCGGCGTTTGTTCTGGACATAGAATGTTACTGTTGTCTCTCGTGACTATTTTATTATGTGCAAATTGAAAGTGCTGGTGCTGACACATAGTGTATTTTTGCCACAGAAATAATTTAATGTTTGAGACTCGAATGGCAATTTAACGTGCTATTGTGGCGTCAGGCCGGCTCGGTAGAACACAAGCTCCTGCGGACCTTAAGGTTCCCCGGAAGTCGCATTCGTAAGTGAATGAATCTCGGTCAGTGGAATAGGCCTTGAGTCTATGGCACACTCACACAGCGTAGGGGTCGACACTTTTTGGGTTAAAATGTTTCACGGCAGTTGTGTACTTGTTGCACGTACCACGGCAGTTGTGTACTTGTTACACGTACCACGGCAGTTGTGTACTTGTTGCACGTACCACGGCAGTTGTGTACTTGTTGCACGTACCACGGCAGTTGTGTACTTGTTGCACGCACCACGGCAGTTGTGTACTTGTTGCACGTACCACGGCAGTTGTGTACTTGTTGCATACACCACGGCAGTTGTGTACTTGTTGCACGTACCACGGCAGTTGTGTACTTGTTGCACGTACAACGGCAGTTGTGTACTTTTTGCACGCACCACGGCAGTTGTGTACTTGTTGCCCACACCTGGACACCTACCTAAGAGATTGTGACGCACCAAGAGACGCCGTATGTAATATTATGTTGTTCCTTTGATGTTTGCCGCAATTGACGGCCCATGTATTAATTCAACTTTGGCATACATGTTTGACATGCAACTCACAAATGTTGGTGCACCATGTTTATAATCTGTGGAAATAAACCTAAAAGAAAAAAATAATCAGTGCTTTCTAATTGGTAAATTATTACTCAAACGACTGCCAGTCCAATGTGCAATTAAAAGACAAAACAAACGATCACATTACACGTTAATGTATGTTCACTATTGAAGTATAAGAACAATAGCTAGTATAGAGCAAGGTAAATCTAAAATACATATATTGTCATACACACTGCTGTCACAAGGCTTGTTATCAGTTAATTAATAACGGTAGCCAAAGGAGGACCAAAATGCCTTGTCTTGTGTTGTGGGTTCTTTACCCATTATTAGGGTGACCAGGTTTGGAAATGTACACGAATTCGACACACACGCTCGCAAAACCATTGGTGACATCCACTAGAAGACTGCATCCATGACGATTTCTTGACAAAGGATAAAAGAGCCGGGCCTTCCGACGCACGAATGATGTGCACACTCAGCAACTGCGTGGCAGGAAAGACATTGACAATAGATTTTCCATTCATTAAATACCATTCACGAACTAGCATAACAGACAATTAGCATGTAGATCCTCTTCAGTAAGTAATTAGTTGGTTCGTTGACATTGGTGGCGTTCTTATTACTCCACTTAAAATTAGCAGACGTACGTGCATTTCACTTTGAGTGGGGAATCGACGTCCCACATACTCAACACAATTCGTTGCTGGGATTATTCTGCCCAGGTTATATTATCATTGCAAATTTGCATGCTTCATGGAATTAAATTTATAATAATTACATTACTATGATCTGAAATTATATATGTATTTTGGAACCTTGTGACATACCTCCCATTCCTAAGACAAAATCCACTCGTTTCATGTCACAACTACTTGGAGTAGATTTGTTTTCAAATATCAGTAAAATACACCAATTTTCATGTCACAACTACTAGGTGGTGATTTTGTCTATCCATATTACAAGCGACAAAATACATTAATTATAATACCAAATATTGCACAAAATATTTCAAATATCAGTTTCTTGAATAGTGATTCGGCTAAGATAATCTGCTCCTACATTTTGGGAGCCTTCAATCGCCACGATGCTATACCTGAATGACTGTAGGTATAAAGCCCACCTGGTCAGTCTTCCATTTGCCATTCTAGCACGATTCAAGTAAATCAACGGCTGGTGGTCAGTTTCAATAACAAATTCTCGACCATACCAGTACTGCTAGAATTTACGTAGACCCCAAATTAGTGCTAGACATTCCTTCTTAATGACTGAATATTTAGCTTTCTACTTGCAAAAGCTACAGGAAAATGATGATTATCGTGAATTTGCATTAAAACAGCGCCCAGGCCGGTATCAGAAGCGTCACTACGTAAAATAAATGGTATATTGAAATCTGGAAGTTTCAAAATGTGTGTATTACTGAGGGCGCTTTTTAGCCCTTCGAATGCTTTTTGATGTGGTTCTTCCCAATTAACCTTCTTTGGTTAGCCTTTCCTGGTTAGGTCATGTAGGGGTGCGGCAATTGCTGCAAAATTCGGAACAAACTTTCGATAGTAACTCGCAACACCAATGAACGAGCAAACCTGCGTGATTGTATGTGGCAGCTCTGTATCGAGTAATGCCTTAATTTTCCCTAACATTGTTTGAAGCGTACCGTGACCCACCCAATTACCTACAAACTCTAATTCCCTGAACCTCACATAGCATTTACTCGGTTTAGCAGTCAAACCTGCTGCTTGAAGTCTAGTCAAAACGTCTGAAAATGTGCGCAGGTGATTTACCCACGACTCTGTATAGATAATAATGTCATCCACCAAGTTTACCAACCTTCCTTCCATACCACGGAGGACTATTCACATTATTCTTGAAAATGTGGCTGGACTTTTGACCAATCCAAAGGGCATATATCTATATTGGTACAGGCCCAATGGAGTTAAAAAATCAGTTTTTGCTTTTGACTCGGCAGTTAAGGGTATTTGCCAAAACCCTTTGGTTAAATCCAATTTTGTGAAACACCGTCCGCCAGTTAATTCTGCGAATAATTCTTCCGGGTTGGGCATCGGTTCAGCATCAAACACAGTAATTTGGTTCAATTTCCGAAAATCGGGGCAGAACCTGATTGTGCCATCCTTCTTTGTTATTAAAACTATGGGGGAGGCATATGGCGAATCTGATGGTTCTATAACCCCCATATCTGACATAGTTTTAACCTCTTTAATGATTGATTCTCGAGTGGAAAAAGGAGATGGGTAAGACTTCAGTCTTACCGGCTGCTCAGATACCAGTTTAATATCATAACTTCCTACCATTGCCCTGCCCGGGATATCCGTTAAAGTAGTACTATATTTTCTCAAAATACGTTTAACTGCATTAATCTGGTCGATAATCAGGACAAATATGTACGTCCACAGTAGTTTCCTCCCCTTCAATAGGGACTACCTCAACTAACTCTGTAGAGGGAGATTCAGAGTTATCTATCCTGGAGTCCATATCCTGACTTTCAATTAGCCCCATGGCTACATACTGAAGTATTTCCAATTGCTCTACCTTCTCTTTTGCACGAACTTCCTGACCTCTCACCTCGTACTTTTTGAGCATGTTAGCATAATAAAGTTTCAACCTCCCATCTTTTTCAACTCTGTAGTCTACCGACCCCACACGTTCTTTGATAATATATAGTTCCTTCCATTGCATTTTTAATTTGTCATTAGATCTAGGCAAAAGTACATGATCCCCCTCTTCAAACTGTCTATACCTGGCTTTCTTATCGAAGTGATGTTTGTATTTACACTGGGATTTCAACAATTCTTTTCGTGCCATTTCGCATGTGTCCTCTAACCGTTCCCTTAAATCCAGTACATACTGATAAGTGGATTTAATTTCGGGTTCTATAGTTTCCGATGTCCACACCTTCCTCAATGTAGTCATAGGGCCTCTCACGGTCCTACCATATAAAAGTTCAAATGGGGAAAATCCAAGACTTTCTTGGGGAGCCTCCCGATATGCAAATAATAATGGGCTGATATACATATCCCAATCTTTGGGCCGTTCTCTACACATACATTTTAGCATAGCCTTCAATGTCGCACTAAACCTCTCCACAAGGTCATTGCATTGTGGGTGGTAGGGAGTAGTTGTCAATTGTTTGATGGACAACAAGCGACTCACCTCTTTCATTAATTGTGCTAGGAACTGTGTACCCATGTCTGACAACACTTGCTCAGGGACACCCATCCTACTATAAATATTAACTAATGCTTCTGCAACGACTTCTGTGGTAATGCGTTTAAAGGGGACTGCTTCCGAATATCGGGTCGCATAGTCTACCAATGTTAAGATGTAGCGATTACCTCGGTCAGTTATGGGGTCGATGGGTCCCACAAGGTTAACAGCCACACGTTTAAAGGGGACATCGATTAAGGGCATAGTGCCCATGGGCACCTTCCCCACCTTTCGCTTAGGGGACGTACGTTGACATGCATCACATGACTGACAATAACGTTTGATGTCATTGTGCATGCCAGTATTTTATCTACAGTTTTACGAGTGCCAAGGTGACCTGCCAAGACGGAAGCGTGACCTAATCTCATTACTTGTAAACGAAATTATGAAGGTACTACCAGCTGAGTAAATTCTCGACCTAATTCTATCTTAGGGGACCTAAATTTCCTATAGATTAACCCATTTTTGATTATGAAATAAGCTACATTGTTTTTACCTGTGATTTTCTGCTTACCAGACTCAGCCAAGTTACGAACAGATTTTAAACTAGGACCCCCGCTTTAAGCACCACTAATGTAACTTGGTTCGTATCATCTTTAAATTCGGGAACAGTCATGGGATGATCTAGTTTTTTCTTAGACTCAATTTGGGCTCTAATTGCTACGGTCTGTACTAACTCGATCCTATCTTGAACCGTATTTCTAGTGGGGTTTATACTACTATCAATACTATCCCCATCTTTAGTGGGGGTGGCTACGTTACCATCCCTATCTCTAGTCAGGGTGGTTATACCCTCACCTCTACACTGGGCAAGTTCGCCTCCACCTCTGATTTGGGTGGTTAACTCTCACATCTACACTGGGCGAGTTCACTTCCACCTCTGCTCTGGGTGGTTACACTTTCACCTCTACACTGGGCGAGTTCACACCCACCTCTGCTCTGGGTGGTATCTGGATCACCAGGCTCTCAGGCCTCGGGAATATTTCCAATTATCAAGTCAAAAACTGGCGCCTTCATGCATGCAGCTTTCACTTGGCCTACATAATTGGGCGTTTTAATATCTAATGCTGCTACAGCAGCTTTTCTGTACGACCCATCCATTAATATGCAAGTACGTACCTCACCTGTAAGTTGGCTGGGTTTAACGAAATCAGTTTTAATCACAACCCCGCTACAACCCGAGTCTCGAAGGACTCTAACGACCTTGTCGTTAACCACGCCCTCAACGACCGGCATTTCAGGTTCTACACTACTTAGGTAATTAACACTAGACATGCTAATTACAGGGACTATGCGCCCACACTTCAGTTCCAATTTGTTATTTTGTTCATGGATACATGGTTCTTTGGGCAAACAAATACATGTAGCCACTGTCTGTTTTTCTGAAACGGACATAGATAT
Source organism: Saccoglossus kowalevskii (assembly GCF_978046115.1). Lineage (NCBI taxonomy): Eukaryota > Metazoa > Hemichordata > Enteropneusta > Harrimaniidae > Saccoglossus > Saccoglossus kowalevskii. Next base: position 17,679,283 of record NC_140652.1, on the reverse strand, counting down.
TTCTAACATGGAAGCTGTATTAATTATGAGTTGGCCGTGTTTAAAATGCCCTGGTTTGCCACATCTGTGACAAAACCTTTATTTATTCAGCTTATTATTCCTATCTACTGTCCCCACCGCATGTGGGTTACCACCTGACTGAAGAAGATTCCTAGGTACATTCTGTTTGGGAAGGGGTTATGCGATTTATTTGACACGTACTGTCTAGCTTCTCTATGTTTATCGGCCAATTCGGCCACTTCGTGTATGTTTTTTAAGAGAGTGTTCACGCAGAAACACTGCCAAATCCGAATTGCAAGTAATATAGTATTGTTCACGCAAAATTAAATCTACAAACCACTCAACTGTATTATCGACCCCTGACAACTCAACCCAACGTTTTAAATAGTTCTTCAAACGCATCACAAACTGCTTGGCAGATTCAAACTTGCCGGGTCTTTCTTGTCTGAATTTCGTTCGAAAGCCCTCCTCATTCAAATCATAAGCCAATAAATAAGTTTGTTTAATAATTTGCCACTTCTGGGCATCCTCTTTTGACAAAGTATTATAAATTGTCAACGCTTTACCTGTAAGTAGGGCACAGAAGTTAACTCCCCAACCCTCTTTTGGCCATTGATTTACAGTTGCAAATGTTTCAAATATATTCATAAAGGCATCCATATCTTCCCCATCTTTATACTCGGGTAACCTAGGGTATTTAGTGTTAACAGTGGTTTCAAGCTTGGGTTTCACATTCCCTCCTGGGTCAACCTGCATATTGTATTGTCTCTCACTTTCCTCTCCTCCATTGCTAATTTTCAAGTTCAATTTGATGTTCATATGCCAATTCCTTTTCAGCCTGGGCTGCATTCATGTCAAGTTCTTTTTGTGCCTTTTCTTTCTCCTCTGCCCTCTTTTCTAACCTTTCTTCCCGTTCCCTAGCCTGTGTTGCAGTTATTCTGTCCCTAACATATTTAACTCAGGTTCATCATGATAACCTAACTCTTTTGCTATTTCCCTCAACTTCCTAACTTCCGCCAATTCTAATTCATGGGCCATATTCGTGCAAAACGGAGAATAATACCTGTGGGACAAAGACTAACACCTCCAAGGCCAGAAGTAAACAGGATATTAAGACGAGGAGTCAACTAAACCGTACAAAGTTGAACTAAACTGAACTGCCTATTAGGGTTAGGAACCATCAGAGCCGCCGTAATGTTATTCACTGCTCATGTAGTGCCAATTCGTGATACTCAAGACGAAAAGTGATCAACCTCAATATTTTAAGTATTTTTATCCAAATATTGTTGATAGACTGCACATTCGCCACTTTTTGATGCAAATTGTATGCCAATGTATCCCACCGCTGCCATCAAATGTCACAAGGCTTGTTTTTAGTTAATTAATAATGGTAGCCAAAGGAGGACCAAAATGCCTTGCCTTGTGTTGTGGGTTCTTTACCCATTATTGGGGTGACCAGGTTTGGAAATGTACACGAATTCGACACACACGCTCGCAAAACCATTGGTGACATCCACTAGAAGACTGCATTCATGGCGATTTCTTGACAAAGGATAAAAGAGCCGGGTCTTCCGACGCACGAATGATGTGCACATTTAGCAACTGCGTGGCAGGAAAGACATTGACAATATATTTTCATTCATTAAATACCATGCATGAATTAGCATAACAGACAATTAGCATGTATATCCTCTTCAGTAAGCAATTAGTTGGTTCGTTGACATTCGTGGCGTCCTTATTACTCCACTTAAAATTAGCAGACGTACGTGCATTTCACTTTGAGTGGGGAATCGACGTCCCACATACTCAACACAATTCGTTGATGGGATTATTCTGCCCAGGTTATATTTATCATTACAAATTTGCCTGCTTCATGGAATTAAATTTATAATAATTACATTACTATGATCTGAAATTGCATATGTATTTTGGAACCTTGTGACAACTGCGATCTTCGAAAAGCACACATGAGGAATCCTTATTAAATTATTAGTTATCCATTGAATCAACTTTGAAATATAGATGAAATCTTTGCAAATCAACATTTTTTTTTTTTTTTTTTCCATGTGGGTGGACTCCCGCTTATGACAATAGGTTATCGTTAATTCCTCTGTCGCAGACTTGAATAGCTTGTTGATAATTCCCATTAGCTGTTATTATTCTTTGTGCTTTCAGTGCGAATGTTTTTTTGTATCCCAGCCTTGTATGCACTATCAACGAGTTAAACACCATGAAGGTTTTGGATTTTGTGCAGTTCAAATTTAATAGTCCTTGTTAAAATACAGACTAGATTCATTGCTTCGACATTTCAATATTTGTTGCCGAAGCAATCGATTCAATATTTGTTCTTGGTAGTTACAATAATCAGTGGGTGAGTTGCATAAACTGCAACAATATGTCTATAGGTTTTGGAAGAAAATAAGTATTGTGCTTTGTTATCAGCCGGAAGAGATTCAGTTGAATATATTCACCTCTATACAGTAAATAGTCACCAAATAACGGTGTGTATTTCAAGACAAAAACACGTCACAATACCACACCATTTCGAGCGATTACACACTGCCAATTATTTAGTAATGTGGTGACAGGAAAAGGATTGGATGTGCAGAATAAGAGGCGAGGCAATGTAGAACATCCTTGTATAAGCACTGCAAGTTCCCACTCTATAATTAACAGTGTAGAGTGAATTTGTTTTGCTTGTTCTAGGAGATGGTTTTCTCGGGTTATGATATGTTCTATACAGTCTGAAAAAGCCAATTTATCGATTTCGAGTGACAGTACTACTCCTAAAAAGTGTTTTGAAGTCTGTCTAAATGCATAATCTAATTTCTCAGTATCATGGTTGTACAATGAATATGATGAAAGTGTAATACATCGGTTTGGCATTAATCAACGTGAGTAACTGGACATACTAAATACGCAAATAATGGAGTAACATCCAACAAACAGTGACATGAAAGGGTCTGTAACTGCAATTTCGTATGACTTTCCTGTGTCTCAATTATGTTGGAGCAGTCTGTACGTCACCTTGTGCTGTATATCTTTTATGTACAAAAAGACCGAAATCCACGACTGTAAATACATTAATTGAGTGACCATGTTTGATTAGAAATGCATATTATTAGACTATAAGATGATTCTTTTAAACGTATGCATTCTATATATAAGTATATCAGCGCTAATAACTTCCTTGAAACAGAGTAATTGCTTGTTCTCTCTCATTTTCTGAAGAAGAGTTGCTGTCGTGCTGCAAAGAAAAGAAAATAGTCGTAATTGTTGTACTAAATAACAATCTAACTCAAGTTAAACATTGAATAGAAAAGCGCTAAAATATGACCAGCGTACACATGGTAAAGTACCACGGTCTGCTAACATATAGTGTAATTGAATGATTAGTTTATTTTATTGTTTTAGAATAAAAAGTAAAATATTCGTTTTTATTCGTGAAATGATTATCAGCCTAAAATTAAGCAAACTAGCTTTAAAAAAACAAAAGAAATGTCCACAACACTGACATTGATAGTGCATATGTATTTCATGGACCACTATTTGTTTTGTTAATTTGTCGACAAAATCTCCAGCTGCCTATAACTAGTTTAGATAGTTCGCAAACATAACTTTGGTCATGAAAAGTCCACTAATTTGCATATATGAGAGCAAGGGTTGAACCATTTGATAATAGAATTTAATTTTGTATTTTTTTGGCATAGATTTTAACCTTTTTCCCCACTGATACAATGTTGCAGAGCCATGTAAATAACTTGTGTTTTATTTACAATTCTACATTATTGTGAATTATTACATACACTTACAAAAATGCGTTGAAATGCAAAAGTCCCATATTTTTCCAAGGATGACATTTAGAATATTTTACACCCTGTTCTAAAATTGTGAAAACAATATTTTTATCAAGTTATCAATTACCACCTTCCCTCAAATACAAAATGGTTCAAACAGAATTTGTGTTTTTGTGCTATATGTTTGTTTTTATCTCGATACATATCGATGCAGCCATTGCTTGATGTGATTGATGTACGAATTTTGTAGTAAAATGTTGTAGTAAAAGTATAACACAAAGCGTTAAATAGAGAAAGCGAGCCAGCATCAAAGGAAAGGTTAACTATCGCTAGTTGAAGTTTATAAACGTCTGTAAATGTTTATATATAACAAATCCACCAATTAAATGAAATCTGGTGTACAAATTTGACATTTCAGTGTGTTTTAAAAAAAATAAAATCATTTTGTTTTGAATAGAGCACGTTTTATAGGTGATGTTCTATTGCAGGGGTATTTCATTTCACATAGGGCGTGCATACATACCGATTGCTCGAAATGCAAACTAATTAGAAATCTCCTCCTCATAAGATATTTTAAGCAATTTTGAGAAATATCACTAGAATTCACTATATTTGAATTTTGTTACATGCTATGGTCACATTAAATAGAAAACCTGTTGTTACCTTTAACCGTTTGCTAGACACAGATTATTGTGAGAAGGCACACTCCAGGTCGTATCATGTATATAGTCGATTTAAAGTACCATTTAGTATTTCTGAATGTATTTTTGCCACATATTGAAGACGTAAAAGCGTCTTTTCGTACTAGCATATTTTACAAACAATATAATGGGCATCGTAAACATACCACATACCAGTGTTACATTATCTTAGTTGAACGAGTACGATTTCTCATTTGATAACATGCATTAACCGATATATATTACATGTCAACAGTAAGGGATAAACATATCTTCCAACCACTATAAAACGATTGTGCGCGTAAGCGCCCTTTAATAATAAAACAAACACGGCAGCCCCCATTCATGTAATCATTCATGTCCGAGGTTTTTAGTCCTAAAGCTATTCAAAAATCTGTTTTTGGCTTTTATAATGGCAACGGTGGGCTAGGATTTTACCATCTAACTAGAGTGACGCTATGAGCTGCCTGCCAATTATGAACTAAATCGGCCCAGCCAAAAACAAAAAAAACACACAGAAGATTAAAAAGCTTGGCGTTCAGGTGTAGATTCTACAAAGTCACATCTCTAAACACGTGACATGAGTGAAAAATCACCCGAACTTTCAGGTCAAATTTCTCGGTATTAAAAAATGATATCAAAAAACAAATAGTACTTTTGTGCCCCACTTAATCAGAGTAGAATTATATATGTCCGAGGTTTTTATTCATAGATTTGTAGGAGGAAATACATTTGGCGCGAAACTAATCGTTGTTCCTGTGTCAACGGTGGCCCAGGATTTATATTTACATATTTTACCACCTAACTTGAGTTAAGGTGTGACGTGCCTGGCTGTCAAGCCAGAACGAAAAAATCACAGAAGGGTTATTACATGAGACACAGAAAACCGCGTACATACAAGTTAAGGGCAATCCTAGCGGAGCGGATCGACGACAGTGAAGTATTGTTTTCATGTAATAACCTACAATTTCCAGGAAATGATCGCGTGACCACAAGCATAAGGACAGTCGACATCGTGTCCGCTCCAGTCTGACGTTTTCAGAAGGTATTTTCTCTTTGCATACCATATAGAAAACAAAAACGTAATATGGCTGTCGGGAGGTGATGTGTACTTGATCGCAGAATTGTTTATGTAAATTCAAAAAAACATTTGGCTCATGAACGAGAAGATAAGATTCAAGTTTCATTGCGTTTGTTTTGTAGCATTACACTATATACAATGGGCTGACTAAAGTTCAGCCAACAATGGATGTAGTTGTTATAACAGCCCCGGCACTCGGTGATTCAACTTTGTTTTAGTACTTGCATTGTATCAATGAAAAGTTGTAATTACTATAATTGCATCAAATCATCATCATATCATTACGATTGGCATTAGTTTCATAATTGCAGAGATAAAGACATTTTATTTTAGTGCTACTGTACTAGTGCAATCAGTATTACAGTGCCACTATTGTAGTGTTCTTAACGTATTAGCAGATACTGTGCAGTTCCTCTGTATTACGCGATTTATAAAACTTCAATTTTACAGTATCAGTACGGTTAGTATTACGTAACCAGTAAAACTGTCAGTACGATTGCTGAAACAAAAATGAAGTAATATTATAATATGACACTAATAATAAGAGTAATATTTTTAATTTACTGAACATGTTTATTACGTCATTACCTTAGCAGTAATTATATAATTGATATTATAGTACTACTATTACAAAGAGTGTCAGTATTATTAATAGTATATTATTATTTAATGGACATGACTTTTATGGCAGTATCACATTTGTAGTATAACTATAACTGTGCCGGTATTATCGATATGCTTGTATAAATGTAATACATTATACCGTGACATTACTTTATTACTGTATCAGTATACGTGGTATTACATCATCAATATTGTTACATTACGATAAACGATATCACGTGTTTGATAATATACACAAATAACTCTAGTCTTTTTAGTATGCTGTACTCAAAGCCCTTTTTAGGAGCGAGTTGAACACTTAAATTGTTTGTCATTCACATAATGTTATGTTTATTTCATCACATTCACTCTTCCCCCAATATCAATTAAACAGGTGGTACAATGACGGGAATAATAGAACAATGTTCAAAACACATCTTGTGGCGATCATTTGCTTTCTACATTTGTATCCTTGAACATTTCATCACACAAAAGCAATACATAACAATAATATACAGTGTTGTACGCCGATTTAACAAGATATCCACAAATTATTTCAACCAATTATGTGGGAGTCTAATGTTTATATTAGACAATATTTATTGACACAACTATTTGCATATTCATGAGCGTCTTTATGTTGCTACGTCATCAGTTTCTTCAAGTTGTACACGTGCTTGAAGCAGTCTATTTGACTCTTGTATATTATATACTTTTCGCTTCTGAAATGGAAAGTTCTACCACTGATAGAGGCAGGAGTCGAGGCCGGAAACGCCGTGCTCCTTCGCCAATACAAAGTCCAGTCAGAGATGAAAACGCTCCTCGGAGACGGGGAAGAAATTCCAGAGGCCGTGGCCGGATGATTTCATCAAGGACAACTAACGACGAAATCAACGCATCAACGTCGAGAACATCAAATTTGCGAGCCTTGGACACCACAAACCCCAAAAATTGGACAGTACGTCAAATTCGACAAAAACTTCAGGACATTGGCACACTCTTACCGACTACCATGAGCAAGAAAGAAGCGATCAACTTGTACAAGCTAAATAGCCAGCAACAAAGAGGCCCATACGCTACCAACATTAGCGTGACGAATGCTGCGACAGAATTAGATTCAGATCCTGAACCCCCAACTCTGCCTGAGCAGGAATCAACTGGTGCAAACAGAAGATCTACGACTTTCAACACGGACAATTTATTTCCAGGCGAAATAGATTTATTTCAACCAGCACGCTGTCGCAACTCAAATCAAACACCGGATACCAGGCTGGCGGTAAACAACATGGCAGCCGCCCCATCGTGTGGGGTCGATCGTATTCACACTGATCGTGGGCCTTCAAGCACACCTGTTTATGGACCTCCTTACGCCTCACATTTTACATCACCTGCGAGGAGGAGATTTGGGATTGCGTCAAACGACCTGCCAAGAATTGTTGCAGTTACTGATGCTATGAGGAACAATATAACCCAAGGTAAATATGTCAACCTAGCAACGTTACTGATACCCGCACATGAAAGTATAGAGAGTCTTTCTATTTTGGACGCCATGGGAATGAAATACGACTGAAGGGTAATACCGATCCCCGACTCAACAAAGTGTTAACTCATAACGAGTTCTTGGTTGCGTTTGGCAGATATAAATCCATTATATGTGAAGTTTTCCCACATAGACGTGAAGAACTAGACTGTTACCGAGACGACATAACGGACATGGCCATTAGCTTCGTGGGTAGACTATTCTACGAGTACCATGTCGAATTTACCACTCGTGCAGCAGCCTGGTTACTGCAAAGAAACATCAAAATTGACTGGTCGATCCGAGATGCGGATATTTTTATGCGCCTCACCGCCGGACGTAAAGCTAATGCGTGCTCAATTTGTGGTAGTACAATTCAATTACCAAGACAAATTAGCATCTAAAGAAATTCAAAATAATATTAATGAATTTCAAAACAATAACTATTCTAATGACAGTACAGGAATTAATAATGCAGTTAAGGATTTTAATACTATGATAGATAATGCGGCAGGCAATATTTTTAACAGGAAAACTAATAAGTGTGCAAAAATTAAACATAAACATAATAAGAGATGGTTTGACAAAGAATGTAAGTTATTGAAAAAAGATCTTTGTATTACATCAAGAATGATTAACAAATACTCATTTGACATTAAACTTAGAGAACTATTTTATGCTAAAAAGAAAAAATATAAAAATATAGTAAAAACAAAAAGAAAACAAGAACAAAACCTTATTGTAAATAACCTAACACAGTTAAACAAAACTAACCTTAAACAATTTTGGCAAATTATAAGCAAGTTAAAGAATTCAGACAGAAATCAAGAAAACCCAATTTCACCTGATAAATGGATTGAATACTATAAACAATTGAATACTAAAGATGATTTAACAGACTTTCAGAAAAACATTGTGACTAAAACAGGAATAGTTGAAAATATGCAACAATCAAATAATTGATTGAATGCTGAAATAACTGAAAAAGAAATTAAAATAGCAATTAACATACTTAAATCCAAAAAATCAGCTGGATATGATGGGTTCTGTGCAGAACTTATAAAAAACAGTAAAAACCATCTAATTAAACCACTCCATAAATTGTATAATTTAATATTCAATACAGGCATTTATCCTAACATCTGGAATACAAGTATAATTACTCATATTTTTAAAAAATGGGATAAGGATGAACCAGGAAATTATAGGGGGGTAGCAGTTTCCAGTTGTATAGGCAAAGTGTTCTGTAATTTAGTCAATAATAGGTTATGTGATTTTTCAGAGAAGCATAATATTATAAATAACAATCAGGCTGGGTTTAGAAAAGGTTATCAGACCACTGATCACATTTTTACTCTAAAAACAATAGTTAATAAATACCTGAACCAAAATGTTATACTATATGCATGCTTTGTAGATTTCCACAAGGCTTTCGATACTGTTTGGAGGGATGGTTTATTTTATAAATTATTAAAGAACGGAATTGATGGGAAACTTTATCATTTGATTAAAAACATGTATAACAATACTAAAACATGTATTCGCTTTGGCAAAAAAATATCTCCAATATTTAATACAAATAAGGGTGTGAGACAGGAATGTACTATAAGTCCAATGCTTTTTAATCTTTATGTTAATGACTTGAATGACACATTAAAAGATTCAGTAAACCAGGTAACATTAAATAATTATAAAATTAACTCTCTATTTTATGCAGATGACCTAGTATTGATTTCAACAACACAATTAGGTTTGCAAATTGCATTAAATAAACTATCTGAATACTGCCACAAATGGAAACTCCAGGTAAATCTTAATAAAACCAAAGTTATGGTTTTCAAAAAGGGAACAATGAGAAAGAGAGAGTTATTTCAATTCCAAGAACAAAATATAAGTTGTGTCAATTCTTATATTTATTTAGGTATAACTTTACAATCAAATGGAAAGTTCCAAGAAACAAGACAACGTTTAGCAGACAAAGCTACTAGAGCAATGTGTGCACTGTTGAAAGCAATGCCAAGAGAGACTGACTGTAGAACATTTATGCACCTTTTTCAGATATGTATTAAACCAATTTTGTTATATGGATCAACAACTTGGGGACATGACATACTAGACAATAATAGATGGGACAAAACACCAATTGAACAGTTACATTTGAAATTCTGCAAACAAATACTAGGTGTGAGTAAATTCTCGTCAAATGCAGCATGCAGAGCTGAACTTGGTAAATTCCCATTACTTATAGATATTCAGGAAAATCTTATTAAATACTGGTATCGTATTAGTGCCTTACCAGACAGTAATATTACAAAACAAGCCTTTGAAGAACAAAAACAACAAAATTTAAATTGGTTTACATCAGTAAAAAACATGGTCTCCGAAAATATTACAAACTTGTCCTCGTCTGTCATACCTCAAAAATTACCACACAGTAAAATAAAAAACATACGAAACAACATCCAACAAAGGTATGTAGAGTTCTGGAAGTTGAGTGTAACAAATGATAATAGAAAACTGAGAACGTATATAAAGTTTAAAGACTCATACACTTTTGAACCATATTTGCTTTTATGTAATCTGAAACATAAAATCTTATTGACTCGTTTCAGAATAAGCAGTCATGTATTAGAAATTGAGAAGGGTAGACATACCCAACCCAAAATACCTTTAGAAGACAGAATCTGTAAGCAATGTTCCCAGATCAAAATTGAAAATGAAGAACATATCTTCATGGAATGTCTTAGGTACCAAACAGAAAGACAAAAGCTATTTAATAATATCAGTATTCCAGAAGAATTGAAAAGTGATAACCAGATATTTAAATATATTATGAGTTCAAGAGAAGACGTACTAATAAGACAAGTTGGTGAATACTTATACAAAATATTTGAAATCAGAAATATCAATAACTGACATTTTACTTTTACTTTAATTTTATATGTATTGTACTTTATTACTAAAGTACTATTACTTTTATTGCTGTTCAACCAATGGAAATTATTTCTAAGGATGCAATAAATTCATTATTATTATTATTATTATTATTTGTCAGACTTTTGTCCACGTAAGCAATTCTTTGCACCCAACCAACAACAGGCTAATTCAACTGTCGACGTTAGAGGACGCCCCAAGACTTATTTAAATGGTAAAGAAGTGTGTAATAACTATAATACCGACGGTAAAGGGTGTTCTAGATATCCATGCCCTTTTTTGCATGCCTGTACTTCATGCAAATCCAGCCACCCAGTATATAGTTGCCCCAGGTCATTCAATGCAGCCAGGGCTCCTGAATCCATTGCTGTTAATCCTGGTACCACTCAGTGACTACCTACACCTAGCACACCGGTTAAAGTTGATTTATTGGAAGAATATTTGACTAATCACCCAGATTCAGACTTTGTCAGCCAATTATGTTCAGGCCTTCGTCATGGCTTTAAGACTGGCATTGAGGACGCACCAACTGTTTCCTATGAATGCTTGAACAATTTGTCTGCTCAGAGAAATCCGGAACCTGTTACACGTTTATTGCAGACCGAGTTAGACAAAGGATATGTAATAGGTCTTTTTGATTCACCTCCATTTCCAGTTTACCGGATAAATCCTTTGGGTCTGGTTGAGGGCAAATATTCGACGAAACTGCGACTGAGTGTTGACATGTCTGCACCATATGATAAACCACAAGTGCCTAGTCTTAATGAGCTCATTGACAAGGACACGTATTCTATGTCATACATCAGAATTGATGATGCCTTTGAAGAAGTTAAACGATTAGATGGCAACGCATTCATGTGCAAATTCGATATCGCTGATGCCTTCAAGCAGTTACCTCTACACCCATCAGTATGGCACTTACATGGTGTTAAATGGAAAAATAGTTATTATTTTTTCGTCCGTTTGGTATTCGGGGCCAGATCAAGTCCAAAAATTTTTGATACATTGTCACAAGCTATCTGTTGGATAGCAGAGCACCGATTTCAAGTGAAATTTATCCTACATTTGCTAGATGACTTTCTTACTGTGGACAAGTTGGAAGAGACTGCTGCTCGTTCGATGGCTATAATGACAATGATTTTCAAATCGTTAAACATTCCCTTGGCAATGCACAAGACTCTCGGGCCAGTACAAGAAATTGAGTATTTAGGACTCATGATTAATTCTAAGGACATGCTTGCCTATCTACCAGATAATAAGACAATCAGAACTATTGCTAAGATTTCTGAATTTTCTTCACAGAAAACAATCACCAAACGACAATTACTTTCTTTGCTGGGTCATCTTAACTTCGCGGCTAGGGTGATCCTGCCAGGAAAATCATTCATCACTTACATGCTGAGACTAGCTTCCTCTGTATCTAAGTTACATCACCACGTCACATTGAATAAAGCTTGGCGTTTAGAGTTGTGTATGTGGGGGCTATTTTTGAAATCTTGGAATGGTATCCCCTTATTTCTGAACAGTGACATAATTAGTGCTTCTGACCTCCACATTTTCACAGATGCCTCATCAACTAAAGGGTTTGGAGGTTATTTCCAGGGACACTGGTTCTGTGAGGTTTGGCCTTCACAGTTGATGATAGAGCAACGAAATGATTGGTCAATGGCATTCCTTGAGTTGTATCCCATTGTTGTGGCTTCAATGTTATGGGGAAAGTTCTGGTCTCAGCAACGTATTCGTTTTAACTGCGACAATCAAGTCACAGTTCAAGTCATCAAAAAGGGAAGGGCATCATCTCACTGTCATGCTATAAATACTCTACTACGTCGACTGACACTGACAGCCATGCAGCACAATTTTATTGTTCTTGCACAATTCATTCCGGGAAGACAAAACACTGTAGCACCTTTGACAGACTATTATTCTGTGACAAAGCATTTTCTTTAAAAACCCAGACATATTTCGCACCATCATTATCTTTTGAACGATAACTGCGAGGTTGAATGTCCTAGTCCGAACGCACTTGATTTGGCGGCGGTCCCAATGAGTCGTTCTCGATCAAAATTTCAACTCGAGAAAAACGCGAAAAACAGTTTTGGTTAATAAAACACTGTAGATTTGCTGCATTATTATAAATATACACTAAAAATGGCCAAACATATTAACCACTGATATCATAGAACTCATAAAGAGTGTCAGATAATGAATAATTTCAAGCTCGAGCGCGAAAAATGAAGAAAACTGCTGGCATTTGAGTCCGTACTCCAGGAACGTTCGGGTTTTCCATTGTTATGCAAACGAACAACGAGGGATAATCCTCTGACAAACATTACTGTCCCACTGCACACGCTGACAGTTAACAAACAAGCTAATCCTTCAAGTGTCTCAGATAAGACATCTAATAAAACGGTTTTCATGGTGAAACAAAATGGCCGATGTTTGAAAAAAAATTGCTGTGTCAGAGTGCGACACTGAGTGGCAGATTTTTCTTTGCCTCGTCTGTCAACGCTTTCTTTCTTTTCTTCGCCATTGAGTTAGAAAAAAAATGTATTAGTAAAATAGAATATTGACTTAGAAAATAAAACGATTTAAAAGAAAGTTGTGCAAAGTTACAGTACTCCTTTCGCACAACCTCCCGCCCGCTTCCGCTTTCCAATCACCTTTTTCTCTCGCTTTTGCGACCACTTGTTGAATTCGACCGGTTAATTTCCGCTTTGATTTTCGACCGTGCAAACCCCGAAATATCACCGCCCACCTGCTCGCTCGCGCGCATTTAAAATTCGGACTAACAGAATAATTTCCGAGGTTCACATTGTCTTATAATTGTCTTTCTGTTTTTTATAGATGTTGAACAGCTGACAAAAGTTCAAATACTTTTTGTTTTAACTATATATAATTATATGCACGCAACCTGACCCTTTGACCTCGATTTGGCTTGGACTGAATATTTTATTTTAAACAATATTCTGACGTGAAATACAAAATGTATTTCAACACAAGTACGACAGGGTTGTCTGGGGTTTCTTTCCTGATTGTTGAGTCTTCGCAATGTGTTTTGTATAATTATTGTTGTTTTCCCCCGATGCTGAAGGACCGTAAAGCTAAATGGCAGTTACATGCATGGGCTGAGTGAAAGAAAATATTTCTAAGCCTAAAATAAAACCTAATATTACACCTCTTTGTGTATTTGTTAATTTTACATATGTTTGTCATGACAGTATGTTTGTAAATATCTAGAAAAATCTCGTCTTTCGTTGATAATTTCGATTGTTTGTTTGGAATGTCGATCCCCGTTGGTTTCTCCATACGGAGTTTAGGAAGGGCGTCGATCAACACCGTGACAATCAGCCGAGAGAAGACAAACATTGACCGTAATTCATGGAGATCATGTCCGTAATTTGTGGGCTGAAACCCCAAATAATTAATCAAGTATTATTATTTTAATATATAATTTATTTTACATCGCAAAACTAAACCATGCCCAAAACAGAGCTAGAGTTGTTCGCGGTGAAACAACCGCATTGAAGACGATGCAACTTCAGCTAGCCATTTCTTACCTTGAAATAAAAAAAAATAAAAATTCGAAGAGCATCGGGGAAAATATTAATAATCATCCTCATCAATCGCTTGCTTTATTTTATTCGAATCCATGAAATTCACGATTTTTTTTTACATGTGTTGGCAACTTCCGCGCTAACATTGATTGAAAATGTGGGTGTGGTTATTTTGCAATGTCCTGTTGATAATACGGACCCATATGGTTCTGTGACCCAGTTCGTGCTCCGATCAGGTGACTCTCAGCCAATCAATGATGTTGTAACAAAGCATATTTGACGCTAATTGAAGGGTCGTCGTACAATCCAATCACCGGCGTCGATTCACATAGTTGTTTGTGCTGTGACAGGCTTCACAATTATTCGCTGAAAAACATATATTTTGACAAACTGATGGAATTTGAACTTAGTTCAAAAAGAAAATACTAGGCTAAGATACATTAGAGCTCACGCGAATCAGTTTTCTCTGCAAGTTGTGAAATAAAGTAAACCAGAGTAGCGTCGATGATTTTCAGCCCTGAAGGACTTTGAATTGTTCATCGACTGGCCACCAAATAGTTATGGCTATAACTAAATTTGACACGTTTTTCATTTAAGCCCAATAAATTATTCATACATGTCAAGCTCTGTTCGATTTTTTCAGGGCATGTGGTCGTTTTTAGTCGAAAATATTTGTTGTGGGAACACTTTTGCGGCACGTATACGGTATAGACCGAGCTCATTCAATGATCGTAACTTAATTCTAAAAATGTAATGTCAAATTTTACCAGACGTGGACCGATGTGGATTCGATATCGTTATTTTTGGAATTAATCACTAACATTTCCTCGTTTCTCTGCTCTGTCAAAAGGAGTTACCTAGGCTTTTTTCACGTAACTGTCTAATTAAAATAAAAATAAAAATATTACATCTAGAACAAGCACCCAAAACACGTAACACGAAGTCCCAGTTCAGTTGCTTTCACGATACAAGTGTAATACAGCTATTAGATTTGAAGTGTCGTTCAGAATGTAATAATAGTTAATACTAGTTGTATGTTCACACTTTACTATCAAAACCACCATTTCGACCACCCATGTGCCAGTTTTCAGTGTTTGGGCGAGCGGTCAATGTTTTCAATGAGCGAGCGAGCGAAAAAAAAAACGCGATTAAATTGCGGTCGGTTTCCGGTCGGACAAGACCGCGTGGTCGGAAATTAAGCGATAAGCGGTCGATGTAAAAGCGGAAGGTTGGGCGAAATCAGTACTGTATGACCATGTTTCTCCGACGAACTCTCGACTGACAATTATGCTGACAATGGACGTTAGATAAACACGCATTGTTTGCAACTGGAAGCTTATCACCCGTTATATCAGAATCGTCAACAACAGAGTATACAGATAAGATGTTATCATTTAATTCCTTCCAAAGATAAACACTATGCAAATATCCACGAAACGGCAGTTGTAGTCTTTTCTGCTAGTGTTTTAAAACACTAATTTGAGCAACGTTATTTCGCAATTTCGATCTTTTGTAAACCTGGGGTGATGTATCGAGGCCTAAAGTAACCGTTTTATCATTTTTTGAAAATGCTTCGTATATTTATCATATACTCTTTCTCCCCCAAGATTTGGTTTCTAGCTTTTAAAATTATTATTTATGTATTTATTATTATTAATATTCATTTACTAAACACATCGTAGTTTACAGCCTCCGCTGTTTTCTACCAGTTCCGGACAGCTGCCGCAGTCCTCTGCCAGGTAGTTGCAGCTTCCGCAGCTTCTATCGATAACACTGTTACCTCATGTAGCTCACAGCTACATAACCTACTTACTTCACGTAGCTTTCAGCTACAATAATCGACCTACAGCTTCCGCTATTCATTTCTCATATTAATATACTAACATTAATGCTAACGTTTTACGAGTCAGTATTTACTGTTTTTTGCAGACTGTTTTTTGAGCTTTTCAGATTTGCTGTACTTTACTATATCTTTTCTGCGGTAGTAGTTTGACACTGCTAACCGTCTCACTGGGGGGCTCGCTGTGGGACTAGTCTAGGCAAGTTAGGTAGCACTCATTGTTAGGCAGATTTCAGCTATGCATTTCAGACTGTTTGTATGGTCCCAGCAGCGTGCCCCCCCCCTCCCCCCCCTGTTTTGCCAAATAAACGTGTGTTCTTATCTCTTTATCTGTTGTGTCATAAATACTGTCTCTAAAACGTGATGTGACTTATTAATTTTAAATTTTGTCTTTGCTTTTGTAATTGCACTTTAGTTAATGGAAGTACTAACCATAAAGTAAAGCATTATATAGTATAGTATAATAAAAACCGGAAATGGCACGAGTTGATCCATTTCTGTTTTATCTTCAAGATTTGGCAGAAGATATTGATGCTGATACTGGTAAGTGAAAACATTGTGCTACCTTAACATTGTCCTTTCGAAAATATTACAAAATATAGACTTCCAAGCTTACTGTTCTCCGCCAAAATGTCTTCAATTTTTGTCAGCAAATCCAATCGAATCGATTTTAGGAGGGATTATGATTCAATTGCCATACAAAAGAATTACAAGAAGAATACTTTACTATTGCCAGACAACTCAAACAGTTGGGGGTGAACTATCATTCAATCTTCAGTAGGGTCATAGTACCAAACAATTATATACACAATTGCTATTCAAAGTACTTTTCACCATATTTAGATACTATAAATGTGTAAAAAGGTACTTTACCATTGTATAACAAATTATAATTCAACAGTTTGTTTTTTATGCTACAGACGATTGATTGACTGACACATATATTTGCTGTAAACGATTGATAACATGACAAATTATATACATTTAAGTCTAAGTAATCATTGGTATACCAAGCTGAAACAACAACCAGGTCTGACTCCGAAATAAACCATTATCAGCTGGTCCATTCCTTGAGAGGTACACTGTAAAGTCGCTGTATCAGTATGACCGTCCTTCATTATGGAAACGCGCCAAAATTACGCCAACAACCGTTTTGAAACAGCTATTACCTCATGCTTATTATTGATGTATTTAGTATGACCGATGAGGGTTGTTAATAAATAAAAATAAACACTAGATGACTTTAGTAAGATGACTTTAGATATGCACCACTGGTGGTAATATAAATTTCTTGACGGAAAATATAAAACTCGACGGATTACGACGGTAAGGTTGTGTTCTGTTTCTCTATATTAGTAACCAATAAAACGACTCAATGTTAAGTTAGCAGCTAGTGACAGTCAAACCCGTTGTAGTCCAAATGACCTACAGGCTACAGTGTTGATATTTACAAAATAAAAATGGCCAACACCAGACCTTATGAAACTCTGAGATTTCTGAGATATATATAGTGTATGTCCATTCTTTTCACAGAATTCAAGACCATGGTTGATTTGACCGATGGACTTGAACCTCCCATTAAAAAATGCAAGAGAAAAACTCAAAAAAGAAGGACGACCAGCTACTCTGTTTCAGACGTTACGTGAAATAGGACATTTATCAAAGAGTGACCCACATGCACTAATACGCTTACTTGAGGGAGCAAAGCGACATGATTTGGTTTTACAAGTTAAGGTCAGATTTAGAATGGGATTTGACAAAGAGATAACACCGCAGCAACTCAAGAATGAAGTGGAATTAGAAGAAATGAAAGAGAAGAACAAGAAAGAACAACATGAAATACTTAAAGAATAATGAATAAAATGTCGTTGACCATTATGTCACAATTACAATTACGCGTTAATTAACACTGAACTCTGCATTATTAAATAAATAATCTTAATATATATTTACATTGCAATATAGTATATTACATTTAATGTGCATTGCATTGGTTTGTGATAAGATAAAAATGCCGTTCACAATTATGTCACTTACAATTACGTGTTAATTGAAAATCAACTCTCTGCATAATTAACTTAATGAGCTTAAAATCTATTCACCTGCATTACAGGGCAATATAATATACTACATTTATTGTGCATTGCATTCCCTCGTGTTTTGGAATTACATGGCAATATTTGTATTAATTCTGATTCATGGTTGAGACTACGTATAATTGTTAAGCAACCAGTCAAAATATATGATATATGATGGGTAAATAAAATTAAAAGTGTATTTCAGCTTCTCAAAACTAAAGATCACACTCCGTAAACTTGTTCACTGACTTCCAATGATCTATTTGTAGCAGCAAGTTTTATTAAGATAAATGTAGTGCGGCTAGAAAGCGTGAACGAAATGTATGTTTGATAATCCTGTCAAATAATGTTTAATGGAAATTTATTTTGTATAAATGAAATTTTATTGAATAAAATGAATTATTTTCAATGTAATTTTGTTTGCGAGTTTCTTTTAGTACACATTATTGATAAGCCGGTGAACCAAACGCTACTTATCTTGGGTGGGGAGTTTAGATATTGAGCTTGCAGATAATCGCATGTGCATGATTAGCATATTTCTTTTGTTTGGGTAACCATCCTCCTCTCTTCGAAAATTAATAATAAACAATTATTGTGTTTAGGTCACTTTAACAAATCAAAAATACAGATTCAAAATTGAGGATGCGTTTCAAATCAAATATGAATATATACGAGGGGCGTTAATGAAACTTGGCACAGTTATTAGTCTTTCTCTACATAGGAGCCACCTTTGGAGGTGGTGAGTCCAAGTGTCATTGCATTGACTGGGCTTTGGTCTCTGGATCATAGTGATGGACCCGAGTTTTATCCTGTGAAATCAGTCTTTTGAAAAACTTTGACTAATCTTATTGGCTCATCTCCAAATTCATCCCCGAGCATTCAACGAGTTCTTGTTCGTGGAAAGGTGTGAGCAACCTGGAATCCATCTGGCAACAGTTTATGCATAGGCAAATGGCCATGAATGATAGTTTCCACACACCCTGTACTTATCTTGACCTCTTGGGCTATTTGGGAAACAGTAATGCGTCGATCTTCCAAAATTGCTGACGGACAGGTGCCTCATCAATGGCAGAAGAGGGACGAACAGGTCTGGGAGCTGTTTCTACAGACTTCCGGTTATGTTTGAATTCATGATGACAGCGTTTTACAAGATCATATGATGGGGCATCATCACCATAAGTTTCTTTCATTTCATCTAAAGTCTCATTTGGTGTGCGTTTTTTAACTTTGTTTCTTCAACGGAAGGAAGAGGGGTGGAATTTAGACAACGCTCATCATTGCGCACAAAAATGGGGACAAAATTGAACGTTGCATTAGCGTTGGTTTAACGGTAGCGAGCGTTGGTTTAGCGGTGACGCGAGCGTTGATACATCGGCGTTCCGCGCATGCGTGCGTTGGCTCGGCGGGGTTTAAAGTTGGTTTAGCGGCATACCGCCCGGGCAAAGTTGGCGAAGCAACGGTGGTCCAGCGTTCAATATTTCTGCGTCCACGAACTTGCGTCTAACGGTGGCAAACTTGACTGGGCGTTGTTAGAGCGGTGGTGAACTTTGCCGGAGCGGAAAAATGCCCGCTCCTCACCGCTCGCAATATTTTGTGCAGCTCAAAACGTTCGGAGTGGTAGGAGGGGCCATCAGCGGTGACCGAGCGTATACGGCGTTGCCTTAACGGGGGCAAACCTCTGTTAAACAGTGGTGAACGGAAAAGAGCGGTGATGAATTTGTTCCACCGCTCCAGGAACGCTCAAACAAAGTTCGGGCGGTGTGACCGTGCCTTAATCAGTTTTACTTTTTCTTGCTAACGTGATTGATGTCAGAGAAAGTATTACAAAATAAACTGAAGGCAATTATATACGCTTCCATGAAAATAAGGTACAGTTGTATTACTTAACCCGACAACAAAAAAATTGAATATGATGATGACATGGAAAACCTATCATAATGCTCGTTATATTTGACGAACGTTAGGACATCACTGTTTATACGCAGTTGGTGTCGAAAGTTAAATGTATTCATAAATCCATTACACGAATGAATGTACATAGATATGATATTTTAGAAATGCTGTATATGTGATTTTTTTTCTGTTCTAGTCTCTATGGTATAATCTCTGTGTTTAAGGAACAGATATTAATATAGCTATGGTGTGTGATAGTGAAGCGTAAAAGTGTTTTATTTCTGACAAAGATAAGAAAAGTAATGTGGTAGCTGACACAAAATGCAGCTTTCACATTTTTCTTTATAGTTGCAATAAATATTTAACTGAACTGTGACGTATTTTTAGTGTATTTCATAGTTTTTGCATTGTGCCATTTAGTTTCGTATTTTAAGAATGCAAACACATTTATCATTAAGCTAGGTAAACACCCCCGTACCTTTTCTATAAAAGAGGGGTCGTTAGACTACAATTTGTGGTCATAATATTATAATAAGTTTAGTAGTCGACAGGTGTGGCATAGTTCTTGTGTTACCACGTAGCGTATAGGAAAATAGGATGTCGCATATATTTCGTCGCATGTACGCTACCAATGCTGAGTGTCCGCCATGTTTCTCTCTGTCGAGTACAGTAATTCCTTCAAGAAGAGTGCGTGTTCGTGAATTGATGAGTTCAGCAATATAGCTAGAGCACTGCGTCTCAAAAAGAGCCTTATTTTTATAGTTTAATATTTCAACCCTACACACAGCCACATAACATCATATATCATTGGAAAGTTTATTATTTCTACTTTAGGAAAAATGACGATGTGGATCTGCTAAGTGGTCATGTAACTATGGAAACAGGCCATAAACAAAGTGCGCCAACATAAAATAGGCGGTTTTTTTGTATGTTTGTCCTATTATATTGTATGTTATATTTGCGCCCAATAATCTAGCTAAACAACTGCATATATTTTGTACTCGGTATTTTATTCCATATACCTACCATTTTAATGAATAATAATAATATGTTTGATGACTCCATCCTGTATTTTTGCATTCAATTTAATGGCTTTAATATCATTATTCCATTCTTTTATTATTATTTTTTGTATTTAATGTTTCAACCAACATGCAGTCACATCATACATCATTAGAAAGCTTATTAAATCTGCTTTAACGAACATGCTGGTGTGGAGCCTTCAAATGGTTCCATAACCATGGAAACATGACATAAACAAAGACACCAACAATTAAATCATTTTTTTATTCCGTTTGTACTCATAATACATTAATATACAATCCTTAGTATATCCATGTATTTTGTATTCTGTTTCATATCATTGAATATTATAATATTACATTGTAATCATAATATTCAGTGATATTCAATTTAATATTATAAATGTTTGATGAGTCTTTCCCAAATCTTTGATTCCATTTATGAATCGGAAGCTTATTAGTATGGCAATATAAATAGAACACAAACCAAAATTGTATGAGAAGGGGTGTAAACATAGGTCATCAAAGTGTCCACATACATGCACAGAAGCAAATAAGATAAATCGCTATTTTCCTGCCATGTAATAATATACCATATTTCTCTATTTTTGGTAGATATACAACTCTGGCAAAGCAAGCACAAATCTATCATATAAATATTGTTCGTGCTATTATGGGGTCTTCAATCTTCATCATCATTGTCATCATGTAATTTCCCCGAGTGAGTTGGTTACCACACTTCCCACTGCCATGACAAGAACAAAGCTCCAAGCAAGGAAGGTTGTGGTACAGACACAGTTGGTGACACAGTGACTTTTACTTGAACAACTGTATATCAGATCTTGTAGAAGTTCGAATGCCGTCATACCTTTCATTATCGTCTTTCTGTCATCCATGCTGTAGTGGACATCTAATATCTGGCTTACCAATGTGAAAAGACGTCCATATTTTGGTTTACCAGGAAGTTCTTTGACATGTTCTTCAAAATTGGCTTCACATGATAGAAGTTTTGGCCAGTGGCCTATCTTTATTCCGAGCATGCTTGAGACGTAGACTATTCATATTTTTATGACATACTTTTAGTTTTTCTGTCTGGTCGTACATCAGTGCTATCAATGTTCGTGTCTCAGGAACGGGTGTCTGTTGTTTATTTTCTCATAGTTTAACTGGATTTGAAAAGCTGTTAGCACCCTTAGATTTCAGAACATTGATAAGAGACTTCTTTTGAATACAAAATAGCAATGACACAGAACCACACCCGGTCAATGCATGAACTGCAGGCAATATGCTGTAGAAATCAGTGAAAACAGATCTACAGATCTCATGGATAGGGATGAATCGTATTTTGTCAGCTGCATTTGTGATGATACCAGTTTTAATCCACATGTTTGCTATGTTTTCCATTTTTAGGCAGTAGTGAAAAGCGCGGACCAAAACATCTGTATCTGCTGACTTGATAATAATACTTCCTTTAGTTTCCTGAGATCCGAAATCTGCATCTGCCGATGTAGCTTGGAGCAGCATCCTGGCGTCAGCTTCTTCTTGGATACTAAACATGTCTGTAGCTTTTTCAACACTACCACTTGAAATGAACATTGATTGGACTGTACAGGCGGTGCATTTGACACAAAATGCAATATCTTCTTCTCACCTATATAAGGGTCAAAGTGGTTCGTCATGTTGGTCATGACATGGTTGTAGAGAGCTGTAACATGTTCTTCATCTCTTCTCAATGTGGATTCCAGTTCTTGTTTGAATGTGAAGTTTGTCTTCAAAACTTGTTGAACGATCACTTCTTGCGGTCATGGCTTTTGAATATTTTGCATATTATATGTCTTGTAATTGACCATCTGACAAGTGCTGCCTCCTTTCACGTGAGACCAATTATTCCACTGTTGCCGTTTGAGTATTTGATTACAGTTTTTTTCTGTTCCCATATTGCTCCACATTTCATTGAAGGATCCGGGAGATTGTCGAACTGCAAATTGGCCAGATTCGAAAGCATTATGAACATCCTCTGGAAGGTTCAGCATATCGTTGATATAGATTGTTGCCCAACGGAATATTTGCTGCAATGACGTAATAAATCATGGGTCGCTGTGTTTTTAAATGAAAGCTCAGCACGGACATTTAGAAGTAATATCTGCACAGTTTGTGGGAAGTGATTCTAAAGCCTGAATATGGAAAACAGTGAACATCCACGCATACAACTGCTGATTCCCTGGTCTGAATAGCATGCAAGGACAATTTTCTGACGAATTGGTTCTTGACATATTTGGTTTCTGAAATGATATGCACAGCATCAATATCTCTGATTCACCCTCAAGTGTAAGTGATTTGTATTCTTCCTATTTCAGTCCTAGTAGCACCAATCATAATCCGTCTCAGTTCATCATAACCAATACAGAAACCATATTGACTGAGTAAGTTGATTAAATTGGGGATCTATACTCATAATGTAATTGTACAGCAAGTCCCATGTGCGGCAGTGTGATCACTTTGGAACTGTTGAATACTATACATTCAGCAATTGAGTGAAAGAGGAAATTCCAAAAATTAAACGAAACATAACAAATTGAAGTGTGTTTTAGATTCCATGTTGTTATCTTGAAACGAAGGGATTTCATGATAAAGTATTCAAATACAGACAATCATATAAATTATAGGCTTTGCTGTACAAAAAAATTGATAATTTCTTTTATCATAAATGTGCATGAAACAATTGACATAATAGATAACACTCTATGTACATAATCCTTCAAAGGCTTGAAAAGAAAAAAAACAAAACAAAAATTAAGGCCGTACACACTAACGGGTTCACCACCAAAAACATAAAGTAACGTTGTCTTATGGTGCAAAATTGGCCCATTTTTCTAGAAACAGTAACCTGGTATTTTTTTCTTATAGAAATCATATTTTCTATCTTTCAAGGCAACAAAGGATGGTAATTCTTTCCTAATTTCGCTTGTATAGATACACTTTTTGAAAATTATAATTAAATGGTTCAAAAGGTCAGAGAAACTTTCATCACCTAGGAAAATCTGTTTTTCTGAAAGTGGCTGGGGGCACTGCAAAAGTTGACCCCAGTGATCATAAAAACGTAAATACCTTGCACCACTTGACAGTCACCAGAGTTTCACTAAAGTTATGGCAAAATGTACACATGTCAGAAATAAGTTGGTTGAAAGTGATATAGCATAGCATTTGTGTATAGGTTTAATTTCCATTGAAATTCACGAATAGTGCAGCAAATTGTAACAAGAAACGGCATAGAATAGAAAAAATACCATCCAGTATGAACCCCCAACAAGTCTCTAAAGAAGGACTGACTAGATGGAGTAATAAAAAATTAAAAATAGACGAGTTTATGACTGAATTATGGTGTACAGTTAGAGAGAGCAATCATTTGCTTTCGACCATATACACTGATTGGAGGATATGGCTGCACAAAATCTGGTCTACCTATTTTCCAGTCTTTAGGGATAGCCGCAATGAGACCTTGCCATCATTGAAACTGAATGCGGTTTAAACCTAATGTATTTAAGTCATTCCAATGTTTAACCTTACACTCCCCATTAAATATGTCAGCTATATAAACAATTCCTGGATCCTTTAAAGCTGAATAAAATATACTTTTATTTTGAATAAGAATGCTTTTATTATTCCATATAATCTCATATGCAGGGAAAATAAACTCGTTCTGTATAGCATTACTCCATACATTTAGCATTTCCCAATAAAACGGTGGTAATGTAGTTTATTTATTGAGAGGTTGCATCTAGTTGTCCACCAGTGATTTTAAATAAAAATGGGTGACAATATGATGACAAATACCTTTTAACCCAGTTAATTTTAAAAGCTTTCTACATTGCACAAATATCACACATCCCTAAGCAACCATGGCCTTTGTCACCTACCATAGTATTACTCTACCCCCCCCGAAATAAAGGAGTTTGATTAATATTACAAATTAAATGTTCAAGTAATTGCTTTGAAGTTTTCCATGGTGAAGGGTTTTCTCCGGATCTGTCTAATGATTGGGTTGAAAGTATAATTGTGATCTCCACCCCATAAAATTTCTCTAACTGGCCCCGCCTTAAATTCATTTAGCACTTTTGAAACTTGTTTCAAGAAGGTACATTGGGCGGCTTCCGAATTTAGGGCATAAGTGTTGATAAGTTAAAAAAGGTTTATTGGAGATATCAAGTGATATAATAATACTACCTTCAGTATCAGTGTTCACTTTGTGAATAACATAATCCGGAATATTAATAATAACACAGACCCCTCTACTGGATGAGGTACCATGTGAGAAGATGTAGTGACCAGGTGTTAAACCCTGCCACTTCAACTCCACTCGTGGTAGAGAGTGTGTTTCTTGGAGCATAGCGATGTTATAATGACCTTTTTGTAGCTGCCGAGAAACCTTTCTCATCTTCGTTTCATCTCCCAAACCTCTAATATTCATGGACCTAATATCCATATACTCAGCCATCATATGTACTAAAATTATAACTTAGACATTTGGTTAGTGACCCACTAGTATGTACAGTAAGTTGAAAGAACAAATATGAAAACAATAACCTAAAACATACAGACACATAACTGAACAAAAAAAAAACATTTAGTTATAAAACCAAAAAAAAAACGTTTAAGAACCAAAATATAACCAAAAAGGCGCAAACAGGTCAGGGTAAAGCGAGATTAACAAACACACACACAAATGAAAATACAATGACGCACAATGTAACGCCATCAAAATACAACTAATAACAGAGCCCAGGTTGGTTGGTAAAATTGCAAAAAAAAAATTGTAAGACGTACTAGCTTTCAGATAACAATAATACAAGAAATATTTCGTCTAATTTTAATAAACTACATAATCAGATTTATACTGCCAATATGAAAACTTGCCACACTTTAGCATTAGTACTAACCAAGTTACTTGCCCCCCCCCCAACCAGCCAGGGCCTGAATGAATAATTTGTCAAACACTCATAAAATTAACACTTAAGAGAAAAGAAAAATAACACTTAATTATAAATAAGTAGTCTAATGATAGTATCATGAAACTTTCCATAGATACACCCAGCTACCAGTATTGATAAGATTTACATCACATCTTCAGTATAACCTGTATTGATAGGATTTAAATACAAATCTTCCATGGTTATCCTTGTGAGAAACGTCAAGTTAATAGCCATAAGACTGTAATAATAACTACTCATTTACTATATATGACTTATTATCAATAAATAACTTCCCGTTTACAAAACAAACATGTTTTCCATCTTTATATGTTTGCTCCTGAACATCCGTCAAGCTCTGTTTAACCTCATAATTGGATGCACATAAGACTACCTGCACAAACATTCAAGTGTCTGGAAGAACTTTACGTCTTAATAATAAAATTTGTCGTCTCTGCAATCTAATAGGGAACTTCACACTGATGTAGCGTGGATTGGAATGGAGATCAATCTTAGGTACTTCCAGTATAGGTGTGCGATGTACATTATCGAGTAGAACGTCCGATAATTTAAATTTATTTCTGATTATTTCTTTGATTATCTTCTTACAATTTTCACCTTTCTGTTCGGGAATTCCCCTGAAACTCAGATTATATCCCCGACTGTAAAGTTCCATAGACAATAATTTCAAATCAGACAATTTTAAGTTTTCTTTTTCTCAAGTCATTAACTTGCTTATCTAGTCGCTCAATGCTTTCTTTCATACCTGCAATGTCTTCCTCTCTATAGTTGACCCTGTCCTCAAAATCCGACACTTTCTTTTCAACAATATCCACCCGGTCTTGTGTAGCCTTTTGTTCTAGTCGGATAGCATTCACTGTTTTTGATATATCGTCAACTCTCGGATTCGAATCTTTCAGGCATTCTTTTATTAGGAATCTCATGGAATTTACAGATAAAGATGCGTCTTGCGAAATGCGTCTTGCACTTTTTTTGTATGGAAAAAGGGGCCTAGCATTTGTTTAACAGTGAAAGGGGGGTCAGTAATTTTTAGGGTTTATTCACATTAGTTGTATAGAAGACAGCTTCTGTGGTGAACATACTGCAATGAGAAAGAATTAGTGTTTGTTTACTGTATTGCACAACAATAACTTACTCAAATTACTATAAAAACACGGAATATAAAACTTCATTAGTAAACAACAGTATAAACCTCTGTATTATAAATACCATAAAAATACCTAGTGCTCTATGTAGTGCAGTACTATGTATTTGATGATCTCTCCCTGCCACAAGTAATGCCCAACTGGGCAGACAAAACAGATGCTGGCCCAGGTGTAATCACTTCAAATATTGAGGTCAAATTCAGAAAGACCAAACTTGCTATAATTCATATTATAGAACCAGATATCATAGATCAAGAGGTGGCAGTGACGAAGTGAAGCAGAAAGAAAAAAATTCTGCCATAGGAGATTCCATTGTTAGTAGATGGTGGCCATTTGGAAAAATAAAGATCTGTGAGTGAATGAACAAGGAAGAAATTGAAAATCTTTCTGTTGCTAAGTATGAAAAATGAATGCAGAGCAATGCATGGGAAGTAGCCAAGAAAGTGTGCCCCTGTATTGAATGAATTGATTGAAGCATACATTTCAGAGGATGGAGAAGATCTATTTTTTCTAAACAACCATGATATTTTTCATGAATACTCAAGGTTATCAAGTGACCGATCAAAACAGAATGTGCCAGGAGCAGCATACATGAGGAAACTATTTAAGTCATTGGGAAAACTTTATTTTCGGTGAACTATATATGTCAAGCAAGGTTACATGGCAGATGATACAATTTT